>NC_084470.1:118241495-118549203 GCF_027409185.1 Cynocephalus volans | reverse complement strand
CTTCAGGCTGGTCACATCCAGCTCCTCAATGCAAAGGTAACCCCAGCTCCCTTTTCAGCCCACGGCTAAGTCATGAAACTGTCATAAAAGGAATGAGAGCAAAGTTTCTTCTCTGACAAAGGAGCACAAAATAATTTGATTTAATTTAAATAATCATAAATACAGATGGTAACCAATGCAAAAAGTACAAAGGGCTGAATTAATCTTAATCTGAATCTGAATCTGAATTAACATCAACCTCCATTTCTGTCTCACCACCACAAAATTCAGCCTTCTTGAGGTGATATTACCAGTTTCTTGTATATGTTTCCAGAAATATTCTAAATGCATCACATTTTATATGAGTGTACATGTGGGCCAGAGGCAAAATTTTCACGGAAAATGGCCTTAGTATATACGCAGGCTCTCCTGGGCTAACTCCAAATATCATGTTCTGTGACAGGTATTTTCATCAGAGCCTGGGGCTGGGCACCACCTGGTATGATGTACAGGTGTATGTATGCTGGGGCAACAGAGTGATCCCAGCTTGCAGCCTGTTGTGGGGACAGGAGGAGTCAAGATCAAGTCTGATTTTTACATACATCCATACAGCTTGAATTTCACGTTGCTAACAAAAACTACAGGATTTGTTTGCTACCGTTGTGTCCATTGCCTGTAGGGGAAAAATAGGCAAGAGGGAAAATTTCATACCTAGAATCTTGTAGAGATCCGGACTTTGAGTGAGAGTTACTTTGCTCAGTGAGAATCTAGGGTCACATACCTTTTTGAAAAACTACCCTGTCATGCAATTTAAAACTGCTATGACCTCGGGCAAGTTTCCTAAGCTCTCTTTATCTCAACTTTCTCCTGGATAAAATGGAAATAATAACAGCACTCATTTCACGGGGCTATCTTGAGAGATAAATGAAGTAATCACAGAAAGTGCTCAGCTCAAAGTCTGATAGGTGGTCATGCTCAATAAAAATGTAAACTAATATTATTGTTATCAAAATGAAAGAAAAGAACAATCAACAGCACCTAAATGTAGTTCATTCTTATTATCATTCTAGACTGTTATGTGTTTTCTCATAAATTTACAGATTGCTTAAAAATTTGTTTCCATTACAGCTCTGTGTGTGAAGCCAGACATAGTACATGGAAAACTGTCTGTGAATAAGAGACAGTATATTGAATCTGAAAATATCACCATCCGTTGTGACTCTGGCTATGGTGTGCTTGGTCCCCAAATGATCACTTGCTCAGAGAACAGAACCTGGTACCCAGAGGTGCCCACGTGTGAGTGGGTAAGTGTCACAGTTCAAAGAAGTTATGTGCTATTAACCCCTAAACCTGGCGGCCTCCCCCAAACTCTGTCCCAGCCAGCAATGGTGACATCTGACTTGTCAGGATTGATTTCTGACCCACTCAGAGGAACTCTCTCTTTTTGCCTTGAAGTGTCTGCTGAGTTAGAAGTTTCCCTAACAGGAAAAACTGAGCTCTAGAGAGCAGGGTCCCATAGACCCGGCAGCGCTGACTCCAAACTTTTCTTTTTCTGGACTTTATAGTATGCTGACATTCTATTTCTGGATGGTCAGCAGAAATAGTCCCTGTCCCCACTGAGGCCTCTGGGCATCTGTCACAGAACGATCTGTGTTTTCTGGGGAAGAATATGGTGGGACCCAGTGATTCCTCGTTTTCTTGCTCAGCCACCAGTCTGAGGACAGTCTTGGTCCTGATCGTGTAGGACTTCCCTAGTCGGCCTGCATCCTCCTTCATTCTCATGTGACAGATGCCTCTCAACCTCTCCCACCGCCTTCATTTCTTTTAGGAGGTTCCTGAAGGCTGTGAGCACGTGCTTGCAGGCAGAAACCTCATGCAGTGTCTCCCACGCCCAGAGGATGTGAAAATGGCACTGGAGTTGTACAAGCTGTCTCTGGAGATTGAACTACTGGAACTACAGAGAGACAAGGAGAAACTGTCCACTCTGGAGTTATTACCATAATTTTTGCCAAAAGAGGGAGAAAAGGGTGCCTTGCTGGTTTGGTGCCTTCAATTCAGGAAGGATCACTTCAGTTTAGCATGTCTACTGCCCCTTTGGCATTGATATTTATGGTAATAAATATCCAGAAAGGATAATTTTTAAAGTTTAGTTCTTTGAGATTGTGGAACTATTGATCACCTTGTGGCTCATATTTTTGCTTTTCTGAACATATAGTGGACATTTCTAATAAAAAAACGTATTATAAACTATTTTGTCTGTATGGTCACGCTGTGACAATAACCCCCTCCATAATTGTCATGTTATATCTTTTAGGACTCTGTGAAATGAGGGTCCTAAACAAACCAATTACATATGTTAATATATTTATTTTACGGTATGGGATGCAAAAGTCTGAACTTGGGGTCAGAGCATATGAGTCCCTGGCCTGCTGCACTCCACAGGACCCTGTGCGATCACGCAGGTCCTCAGGGTTCAGATTACAGGACGACACTCCCCGGAAGTCTTGTCCTTCTCTCCGTTTCAGGGAGTCACACCCTCTTCCGAGCTCCTGAGCACGTTGCCTCTTTCACTCACGCACATCTCACTGTCGCCTCCATGAAGGGGACGTGCATTTGTGTCTGACCTCGGTGCTCCAACCCCAGAAGGAACTGGAGAGGCCAATAAGTGTGGAGCCCACGGGTCAGCCACCTCATATTCCCAAGTCTTCCCCAGATTTGGTGACCAGTTTCCTTCTCCCACGTGTGAGAAGAAACCCCTTGTTGATCCCCTTATATCTCGGGGTGCTCTGGAGGCTTCTATTCCTTCCAGCATCACTTCCTCCAACTCCTGCTTCCTCTGGAGTCTCCTTTCACTCACACCTCGGCTCCTCTGTCTCTTCTCGGCCTGGACACAAACCCTGCAGGGAACACCGTCCTCTTTGGTGTAATTTCCCTGAACATTGTGCAAGGAGGCGACGGTATGCAGCAGCTTTCCCTGAACTTACATGTAACAGAGGGGCTGCAACTGTCGGAGGAGCCCACTCATCATGGAAGCCACCTGTCCATGATCTTAAAAGCCATTCCTTGCTCCAGCTACTAGGAACTGCTTCTGGTTGATATTTCTTTTGGTTTTTCCCTGAGACAGTAACTCGTCTTCTTGGGAGGGGTCCCAGAAAGCACTGTGAGCACGTGGGCAGTGAGGCGGGGGCGGCAGGAAAGCTAAGGGGGGAGCACTAAGGAGGGGTCAGTGCTCCTGCCGCCAGGGGCCGTTGTGCTGACAGCCTCAGGGAGCACGTGGGACTCAGCTCTGAGTTGTCCTCCTGACGATGAGAGGACCGGGCGTCCTCACCCACCTCTCCCTTCCCTGCTCCAGCAGCACTGACTCCCAGGCACAAGGGACCACACTGTGGGCCGGCTGAGCAGGCCCCTGAGGACGGGGATCCCCATCAGGGACAGAGACCCTGGTAGCCAGGGGTGCCTATGGGGCTGTTTGCAGTAACCTCCAGGGTAGGCCAAGGGCACAAGGGTGGGGCACACATAGCCTCCCTAGAGTCCCTAGAGTCACCTTTTCTGTGTGGTCCTACCTGTTGACGTGCTGTTCTAGTCTATCACTCTCTCCCTGCTCAGATCTCTCATTTCCCCATCACATCCCTGGATCTCTGTGTTTCTCATTGCCCTGAACACTTGTGCCTCCACTTCTCTGGAGTGAGCTGCTCAGTGCTCCATGTGCCACTGGGCTCTGGGCCTATTTGGGTATCTCTCGTTATTTGAATTCTCACAAATTGAGTATCTGCTCACACTGCCTGAAAAACAACTAAAATTCACCAAGAAATCAACAATCCACTACAACTAATTTCATTCCCTTTTCGATTCAGGGCGTGAAGATACATCATGAGGCCCAGTGGTGCCTCAGACATTCTGAGAACAGAATGGTACCTTTGCTTTCACTGTTTAAACTCCTCTGCATCATACCTATCATCTTCTCTACATTATTCACCAAAAATATGATCTTAGAAAGTGGATGAGAGTATTAAGAATGTAGGTTAGCCTAAGGGGACAAGAAAAGCCTTATCGGAAGTATTTACAAGAGAGAAACTTGTTCAAGCTACAGCTCCTTAATGGTTGGCTGAGAGCAAGAAAGGGAACATGGATATTTTAGATTAAATTAAAAAAAAATTTTATCGGCCCCCGCTCCCCCACCCCTCCTCCTCATCCCTTCCTCCTCCCTCTCCTCCTTTTTCTCCTCCTTCTCTTCCTTCTCCGCCTCCTCACCCTGGTCCGGGTCTCTGCACTCCCGCCCGGGGCCCGCAGCCTTCCCCAGCCGATGCTGGGGACTCGGACCCGCACCCTGAGAGCCTTTGTTAATGGATGTGGTGGCCCGAGGCACCATGACCAGGAGGAGCAGGTTGAAAAGATCTGATGGCAGCACTACTTTGACCAGCTTCATCCTCAGACAGTGCGCACAGAGCGGGGAGACGTCCGGCCAGGGAGGCAGAGACTCGACAGAAACCACACACCCTGTGGGGCCGCCACTGCGTGATCCAGCAGCCCCCAGCCAGAGCGCAAGGAACAGGGAGAAGTCCTGCATGGGAAGTGGAAGCTCAACAGAGACCACACACACTGTGGTACCACCCCGTGATCCAGCAGCCCAGCAGAGTCCAAAGTGACCAGAGAGGTGGCTCCACGGAGAGGCCCAAGACCCGAGGCAACCACATACACAAGGCACTAGAGGCCAACTGGGCAGTCACGGAGGTAGCCATACCAAATTGGCAACCACAGCAACATCTTAGTTAGTCAATAGTCTCAAACCGGTGGACTGTGAAACCCCCTGCCACAATGAATAAACATTAAAAAAAAGATACCAGAAATACAAAAAATCAAGAAAGTATACCACCAAAAGTTAATAAATCTCAAACTCTAGATCCTATAGACCAAGAAGCCCTTGATGACTGACAAGGAATTTCGAGTGATAATTCTAAGGAAACTGAATGAGATACAAGAATACTCAGCTAGACATCATGATGAAACAAGGAAAAGTATACAAGACCTGAAAGAGGAAATGTACAAGGAAATCAATGTCCTGAAAAAAAAATGTAGCAGAACTTGCTGAACTGAAGAAGTTATTCAGCGAAATAAAAAACACAACAGAGAGTTTAACCAGCAGCCTTGTCGAAGCTGAAGAGAGAACCTCTGAACTTGAAGATGGGCTGTTTGAAATAACACAAGCAGACCAAAAAAAAAAAAAAAAAAGAATCAAGGACATTGAAGAAAATCTGAGAGCGATATCAGACAACCTTAAGTGCTCAAATATCTGAGTCTCGGGTATTCCAGAAGGGGAGGAAAACGGAGATTGCATTGAAAACATATTCAACAAAATAGTGGCAGAAAACGTCCCAGGTATAGGAAAATCACAGATCTTCAGATCCAGGAAGCTCAACGATCTCCAAATGTATTCAACCCAAAAAGGCCTTCTCCAAGACATGTTATAGTCAAATTGGCAAAACTCAGAGACAAAGAGAGAATCTTAAAAGCTGCAAGAGAGAAGCATCAAATCACCTATAAGGGAGCCCCAATCAGGCTAACATCAGACTTTTCATCAGAAACCCTAAAACCCAGAAAGGAATAGGATGATATATTCAAAATACTAAAAGACAGAGATTGCCAGCCTAGAATACTCTACCCTGCAAGGCTATCCTTCTGAAATGAAGGGCAAATAGTATATTTCTCAGACAAACAAAAACTGTGAGAGTTCACTACCACACGACCACCCTTACAAGAAATCCTCAAGGGAGTACTGGATTTGGTTCCTGAAAAATAGCTACCACTGCCATAAAAACCCAAGAAAAATCAAATCCCACTAGTATAATAAAAATGGCATTCATGAAGAGAAAACAAACAAAAATGCTATCTACAATCTAAGGAACCAACAAACACAGAAAACAAACAGTAAATCAGAAAGCAAGAAACAAAAGACACCTAAGACAACCAAACAACCAATAAAATGCTAGGAATAAATCAACACCTTTCAATAACAACTCTTAATGTAAAATGTTTAAATTCCCCAATCAAAAGACACAGACTGGCTGACTGGATTAAAAAGGAGGACCCAACTATATGCTGCCTACAAGAGACCCACCTCACCCATAAAGAATCACATAGACTAAGAGTGAAAGGATGGAAAAAGATTTACCATGCAAACAGAAAAGAAAAACGAGCTGGAGTAGCTATTCTTATATCGGACAAAATAGACTTTAAACTAAAAACCATAAAAAGAGACAATGAGGGACACTACTTAATGATAAAAGGACTGATCCATCAAGAAGACATAACAATCATACATATGTACGCACCCAATGTTGGAGCAGCCAGATTTATAAAACAAATTCTATTAGACCTAAAGAAGGAAATAGACACTAATACCATAATAGCAGGGGACCTGAACACCCCACTGTCAATATTAGACAGATCATCTAGGCAAAGAATCAGTAGAGAAACACAAGATCTAAACAAGACTCTAGACCAATTGGAATTGGCAGATATCTACAGAACATTCCATCCAACAACCTCAGAATATTCATTCTTCTCATCAGCACATGGATCATTCTCCAGGATAGATCACATATTAGGTCACAAATCAAGTCTCAATAAATTCAAAAAAATTGGAATTATCCCATGTATCTTCTCAGACCACAATGGATTAAAACTAGAAATTAATAACAAACGAAACTCTGGAAAATATACAAACACATGGAAATTAAACAGCATTCTACTTAATGACATATGGGTCCAAGAAGAAATTAAGCAGGAAATCAAAAAATTTATTGAAACTAATGAAAACAATGATATATCATACCAAAACCTGTGGGATACTGGAAAAGAAGTATTAAGGGGGAAATTTATTGCATTAAATGCTCACCTCAGAAGAATGGAAAGATGGAAAGTGAACAACCTAACACTTCACCTTAAAGAACTAGAAAAACAAGAACAATCCAAACCTAAAGTTAGCAGATGGAAAGAAATCATTTAGATCAGAGCAGAACTGAATGAAATTGAAACCCAAAAAACAATACAAAAGATCAATGAATCAAAAAGTTGGTTTTTTGATAAGATAAATAAAATTGACAAACCATTAGCATGGCTAACAAAAAAAAGAAGAGAGAAGACTCAAATAACAAAAAATTAGAAATGAAAAAGGCGATATTACAACTGATTCATCTGAAATACAAGGAATCATTTGAGACTACTATAAACAACTATACGCCAACAAATTTGAAAATCTGGAGGAAATGGATAAATTTCTGGACACACACAAGCTCCCAAAACTGAACCATGAAGACGTAGAAAATTTGAACAGACCAATAACAATAAAGGAGATTGAAGCTGTTATCAGAAGGCTCCCAACAAAGAAAAGCCCAGGACCAGATGGATTCACAGCCGAATTTTACCAAACATTCAAAGAGGAATTGACACCGATTCTTTACAAACTATTCCAAAAGATTGAAACAGACTCAAATCTCCCAAACTCATTCTATGAAGCAAACATCATCCTACCAAAACCAGGTAAAGATATAACCAAAATAGAAAACTACAGGCTGATATCCTTGATGAATATAGATGCAAAAATCCTCACTAAAATACTAGCAAACAAAATACAGTAACACATACGTAAAATTATTCATCACGATCAAGTGGGATTCACCCCAGGGATGCAAGGTTGGTTCAACATACGCAAATCAATAAATGTGATACACCATATTAATAAACTCAAACACAAGGACCATATGATCATCTCTATAGATGCTGTAAAAGCATTTGATAAAATTTAGCACTCATTCATGACAAAGACCCTCTATAAGTTAGGTATAGAGGGAAAGTATCTCAACATAACTAAAGCCATATATGCCAAACCCACTGCCAATATCATCCTGAATGGGGAAAAGCTGAAAGCTTTTCCTTTAAGAACAGGAACTAGACAAGGATGCCCACTCTCACCACTCCTATTCAACATAGTGTTGGAAGTACTAGCCAGAGCAATCAGAGAAGAGAAGGAAATAAAGGGCATCCAGATTGGAAAAGATGAAGTCAAACTGTCCCTGTTTGCCGGTGACATGATCCTATATATCGAACAGCCTAAAACCTCTACAAAAAAACTGTTGGAATTGATAAATGATTTCAGCACAGTAGCAGGATACAAAATCAACACACAAAAATCAGTAGCATTTCTTTTCTCCAATAGTGAACATGCAGAACGAGAAATCAAGAAAGGCTGCCCATTTACAATAGCCACCAAAAAAATAAAATACTTAGGAATTGAGTTAACCAAGGAGGTGAAAAATCTCTCTAATGAGAACTACAAACCACTGCTGAGAGAAATTAGAGAGGATACAAGAAGATGGAAAGATATCCCATGCTCTTGGATTGGAAGAATCAACATAGTGAAAATGTCCATACTACCCAAAGTGATATACAAATTCAATGCAATCCCCATCAAAATTCCAAAGACATTTTTCTCAGAAATGGAAAAAACTATCCAGACATTTATGTGGAATAATAAAAGACCACACATAGCCAATGCAATGCTGAGCAAAAAAAATGAAGCTGGAGGCATAACACTACCTGACTTTAAGCTATGCTACAAAGCTATAATAACCAAAACAGTATGGTACTGGCATAAAAACAGACACACTGATCAATGGAATAGAATAGAGAATCCAGAAATCAACTGACACACTTACTGCCATCTGGTCTTTGACAAAGGCGCCAAGCCTTTTCACTGGGGAAGGGACTGCTTCTTCAGCAAATGGTGCTGGGATAACTGGATATCCATATGCAGGAGAATGAAACTAGACCCATACCTCTCACCGTATACTAAAATCAACTCAAAATGGATTAAGGATTTAAATATACACCCTGAAACAATAAAACTTCTTAAAGAAAACATAGGAGAAACACTTCAGGAAATAGGACTGTACACAAACTTCATGAATACGACCCCAAAAGCACGGGCAACCAAAGGAAAAATAAACAAATGGGATTATATCAAATTAAAAAGCTTCTGCACAGCAAAAGAAACAATTAACAGAGTTAAAAGACAACCAATAGAGTGGGAGAAAATATTTGCAAAATATACATCTGACAAAGGATTAATATCCAGAATATATAAGGAATTCAAACAACTTTACAAGAAAAAACAAGCAACCCAATTAAAAAATGGGCAAAAGAGCTAAGTAGGCATTTCTTTAAGGAAGATATACAAATGGCTAACAGACATATGAAAAAATGCTCAACATCACTCAGCATCTGGGAAATGCAACTTAAAACCACACTGAGATACCATCTAACTCCAGTTAGGATGGGTAAAATCCAAAAGACTCTGAACGATAAATGCTGGCGAGGTGGCGGAGAAAAAGGAACTCTCATACATTGTTGGTTGGACTGCAAAATGGTGCAGGCTCTATGGAAAATGGTATGGAGGTTCCTCAAACAACTGCAGATAGATCTACCATACGACCCAGCTATCCCACTGTTGGGAATATACCCAGAGGAATGGAAATCATCAAGTTGAAGGTATACCTGTTCCCCAATGTTCATTGCAGCACTCTTTACAATAGCCAAGAGTTGGAACCTGCCCAAATGTCCATCATTGGATGAGTGGATACGGAAAATGTGGTACATCTACACAATGGAATACTACTCAGCTATAAAAACGAATGAAATACTGCCATTTGCAACAACATGGATGGACCTCGAGAGAATTATATTAAGTGAAACGAGCCAGGCACAGAAAGAGAAATACCACATGTTCTCACTTATTTGTGGGAGCTAAAAATTAATATATAAATACACACAGACACACACAGACACACACACAGACACACACACAGACACACACACAGACACACACACACACACACACACACACACAGACAAACCGGGGTGGGGGGAGGAAGATATAACAACCACAATTACTTGAAGTTGATATGACAAGCAAACAGAAAGGACATTGTTGGGGGGGAGGGAGGAGAGGGAGGAGAGGGAGGAAGGAGGGAGGTTTTGGTAAGGGGCAACAATAATCAACCACAATGTATATTGACAAAATAAATTTTTTTTAAAAAAAAGCTAAAAAAAAAAAAACATTTTATCGAAACATTGTTAAGTGTACATTCTGTGGGATACAGCCTGTCTGCAATATGAGATGTTCAAATCAAGACAATTATTATATTCAACACTATACAATGTAATTGTTTTTCATGGTCCTTTACCAATTCCTCTTACCCCCATCCTTTACCCCCTCCTTTTTTACCTCTGGTAACCTCAGTTCTGTTCTCTCCTTTTGAAAGTGCAATGTATTATTGTGATTGTTGTGTCTTTCGTTTTTAAAAAAATTATCTGTTTACTTTTTGTAGCTCCCACTTATGAGTGAGGATGTATGGCATTTCTCTTTCTGTGCCTGGCTTATTTCTCTTAACATAATTTTCTCTAAGTTCATCCTTGTTGCTGTAAATGGCAGAATGTCATTCTTTTCTATGGTAGGGTGCCATTCTATTGTGTATATATACTATATTTTCCTTATCCAGCCATCCGATGATGGACACTTAGGTTGGTTCCAACTCTTGGCTATTGTAGATAGCACTGCAGTAAACACGGGAGTACAGGTATCCCTTCAATATGGTGATTTCCATTCCTCTGGGTATATACCCCGCAGTGGAATAGCTGGGTCATATATGGTAGATACGTCTGTAATTGTTGGAGGAAACTTCATACAATTTTCCATAAAGGTTGCAACATTTTCCAGTCCCACCAACAGTGTAGGAGGGTTCCTTTTTCTCTGCATCCTTACCAGAATTTATCATTCTTAGTCTTTTGGATATTAGCCATCCTAACTGGAGTGAAATGGTATCTCAAAGTGGTTTTAATTTGCATTTTCCAAATGCTGAGTGATGTTGAGTGTTTTTTCATGTATCTGTTGGCCATTCATATATCTTCCTTTGAGAAATGCCTGTTCAGCTCATTTGCCCATCTTTTAGTCGGGTTACTTGTTTTTTTGCTGTTGTTTGAGTTCCTTGTATATTCTGGATATTAATCCTTTGTCAGATGTATATTTTCTCCCACTCTGTTGGTTGTTAATTGTTTCTTTTGCTGTGCGGAAGCTTTTTAGTTTGATATAATCCCATTTGTTTATTTTTCCTTTGGTTGCCTGTGCTTTTGGGGTCATATTCATAAGATCTGTACCCAATCCTATTTTCTTGAGTTTCCCCTATGTTTTCTTTAAGGAGTTTTATAGTTTCACGTCTTATATATAAGTCTTTAATCCATTTTGAGTTGATTTTGATATATGGTGAGAGGTACAAGTCTGGTTTCATTCTTCTACATATGTATGCCCAGTTTTCCCAGCACCATTTATTGAAGAGGCAGTCTTTTTCCCAGTGTGTAGTCTTGGTGCCTTTGTTGAATATCAGTTGGCTGTAAGTTTGTGGGTTGATTTGTGGGTTTTCTATTCTGTTCCATTGGTCTGAGTGTCTGCTTTTATGCCAGTAGCATGCTATTTTCATTACTATAACTTTGTATTATAATTTGAAGTCAGGTAGCGTTATGCATCCAACTTTATTTATTTTGCTCAGGATTGCTTTGGCTATTCAGGGTCTTTTGTTGTTCAATATGAATGTTAGTATTGTTTTTTCTATTTCTGTGAAGAATGTCATTGGCATTTTGATGGGGTTTGCATTGAATCTGTAGGTCACTTTGGGTAGTATGGACATTTTCACAATGTTGAGTCTTCCAATCCAAGCATGGAATGTCTTTCTATCTTTTTGTGTTCTCATTAATTTCTTTCAATAGTGATTCATAGTTCTCTTTGTAGATGTCTTTTCCCTTCTTGGTTAAATTTATTCCTAGGTATTTTATTTTATTTTATTTTTTGGTGACTATTGTAAATGGGCTAGATTTCTTGATTTATTTTTCTGCTAGTTTGGCGTTGGAGTTTAAAAATGCTACTGATTTTCGTGTGTTGATTTTGTATCCTGCAACTTTACTGAAACTGTTCATCAGCACTAAGAGTAATTTTTTTGTAGAGTCATTAGGTTTTTCTCTATATAGTATCATGTCATCTGCAAACAGGGACAATCTGACTTCATCTTTTCCAGTCTGGTGGCCCTTTGTTTCTTTCTCTTGCCTGATTGCTCTGCCCTAGTACTTCCAATACTATGTTAAATAGGAATGGTGAGAGCGGGCATTCTTGTCTTATTCCTGTTCAGGATGATATTAGCAATCGGATTGCTGTATATGGCTTTTACTGTGTTGAAATACTTTCCTTCTATACCTAATTTACTGAAAGTCTTTATCATGATGTGATGTTTAATTTTGTCAAATATTTTTGTGCATTTATTGAGATAATCATATGGTTTTTGTCCTTGATTTTTTGATATGTTGTATCACATTTATTGACTTGCATATGTCAAACCATCCTTGCATCCCTGGGATGAATCTCATTTGATTGTTGTGTATAATTTTTTTGATGTGTATTCTATTTGCTAGTATTTCATTGAGGATTTTTGTGTTTATGTTCATCAGATATACTGACCTAAATTTTTTGTTGTTGTATCTTTGGTTAAGTGGTTTTGGTTTCAGGGTAATGCCAGCCTCATAGAATGAGTTTGGGAGAATAGCCTCAGTTTCAATCTTTTGGAATAGTTTGAAGATACTTGATATTAATTCCTCTTTAAAGACTTGGTGAAATTCAGCATTTAAGCCATCTGACCATGGGCTTTTTCTTGTTGGGAGACTGCGGATTACTGCTTCAATTTCATTTCTTGTTATTGGTGTGTTCAGGTTTTCTCTTTCTTCTTGGTTCAGTCTTGGTAATTCCTTTGTGTCTGGAAATTTGTCTGTTTCCTCCAGGTTTTCACATTGGTGCTGTATACTTGCTTATAACAGTCTCTAATGATTCTTTGCATGTCTGTGATATATTGGTTGTAATGTCTCCTTTTCATTTTTGATTTTTGTTATTTGGGTCTTCTCTCTTCTTTCTTTCGTTAGCTTAGCTAATGATTTGTCTATTTTGTTTATCTTCTGAAGAAACCAACTTTTTGTTGCATTGATCTTTGTATTATTGTTTGGGTCTCTATTTCATTTCGTTCTGCTCTCATATTAATTATTTATTTCCTTCTACTCATTTTGGGATTGGATTATTCTTGTTTTTCTAGTTCTTTGAGGTGTAGCATTAGGTTGTTTATTTGAAATCTTTTTATTCTTTTGATGTAAGTGTTTACTGCAATAAACTTCCCTCTTACAGTGCTTTTTCAGTATCCTACAGGTTTTGGTATGATGTGTCTTTAGTTTCATTAATTTCAAGAAATTTTTTGATTTCCTGTTTAATTTCTCCTTGGACCCATACGTTGTTTAGGAGCATGTTGTTTAGTTTCTATGTGTTTGTATAGTTTCCAGAGTTTCACTTGTTATTGATTTCTAGTTTTAATGCATTGTGGTCTGAAAAGATATTTGAAATGATTTCAATTTGTTTAAAATTGTTGAGACTTGATTTGTGAACTAATGTGTGGTCTATCCTGGAGAATGTTCCATGTGCTGATGAGAAGAATGTATATTCTGTGGTTATTGGGTGAAAGGTTCTATAGATATCTGCCAAGTCCAGTTGGTCTAAAGAAGGGTTAAATCCTGTGTTTCTCTGTTGATTTGTTGCCTAGATAACCAATCCAATGTTGAGAAAGGGTGTTCAGGTCCCCAAGTATTATCACATTGGGGTTTATCTCTTTCCTTAGGTCTCATAGTGTTTGCTTTATTCACTTGGGTGCTCTGATTATGGATGCATATATACTTATGATTGTTATGTCTTCTTCCTGGATAGATCCTTTTTGCATTATATAGTGGCTTTCTTTGTTTCTTTTTATATTTTTTGGCTTAAATTCTATTTTATCTGATACAAGAATAGCTACTCCTAAGAATTTTTGGCTTCCTTTTGCATGGTATACTTTTTTCCATCCCTTCATTAGTTTATGTGTATCTTTACAGTTGAGGTGACTCTCTTGTAGACAGCATACAGTTGGTTCTAACTTTTTAATCCAATCAGCCAGTCTGTGTTTTTTGAGTGGAGAATTTAATCCATGTACATTTAGGGTTATAACTGAACGGTATTGTCTTATTCCTGGCATTTTATCAATTTTCATTTGGATGTTTAAATATCTTTTGTTTGTTTCTTTCCTTTTTATTGTTTGTCTTCAGTGTTTGTTTTTGAAGGTTTCTTTCTCTTTCTCATTTGCATTTTTGTTCTACCAGTGGGTTTGGTTTTTTCTTGTGTACTTATGGTAGTGATTATCATTTTCTGGATTCCAGATGCAAGACTCTCTTGAGGATTCCTGTAGGGCTGGTCATGTTGTGGGGAACTCCCATAGTTCTTGTTTGTCTGGGAAATACACTATTTCTCTTTCAATTCTGAAGGATAGCCTTTCTGGGTATAGTATTCTTGGCTGGCAGTTTTTTCTTTTAGTATTTTGTATATATCATCCCATTCTCTTCTGGTGTGTAGAGTTTCTGTTGAGCAACCAGCTGTGGTAGCAGGCCACCCTTGTGGTGGCAGTGGTGGTGGCGGTGGCTTTAGCAGGCTGCTTATATGTCAGTGGTGACTCCAGTGGCAGTGGGATACTTGCATGACAATGGTGGTTGCCCTGTGGTGCTTGTCACAGTAGCAACTGCAGCAGGGGCAGCTGCAGCAGCTGCCAGGTTTGCTGTTATGTCTGCAGTGATGGCCCCACACAGCTATGGTGTCTGCAGTGACAGTGGGGTTAACTTGTGGCACTGGCAGCAGTGTCAGCAGCTACAACTGACTCCCTGGCATCTGCAGTGTCTGCAAGCAGCAAAGGGGTTACCTCATGAGGGCAACAGTGGTGACATCAGCTGCAACTACCTCCCTCATGTCTGCCATGTCCTTGGTGGCAGTGGGGTTTACTTGCAGCAGTGGCAGTGATGGCAGTGGTTGCCATCGCCTCTCTTGCATCTGCAGAGTCCATGGCTGCAGCAGCTGGCCACCCTCAGGACTAATGCTCTGGAGAGCTGCTCTGTGATGGGTGATGGTTCTGTGTCCAGAAAATGACACTCGTGACTGCAATGGTGGTGGTGGGCCCATTTTGACCTTCTGCAGAAGGAATGCACCCACATTATTTATATAATCTAGTCCACCATCTTCCCAGAAGTCACACCAGCCTTTATTAAATTACATTTACTGGCATATCATAAAGGACACAAATGAACAGCCAGATGGAAGAGATTCATAGGGTGAGGTATGGGGGAAGGGGCATGGAGTTTCCAAGCCTTCTCTGGGCTTGCCACCCTCCAAAAACCTCCATGTGTTCAGCTGTGGAAGCCCCTAAACTAAAAATTTCAAAAACTTTAGAATATATAGGAAAATAACTACTACTGGAATATCAGGAGGTAGGCAGATATATCACATTCAAAAAAAAAAAAAATTGAATTGCCAGCACATATTAGCAGCAGATAAATAATTGTAAGCAAAGGAAACCCAAACATAAGTTCATTTTGTTTAAGTCTGTGGCCTCCTGAAATGTTTCTCCTTATGTACTTCCAGCATCTGCAGGGACAAGAGGAATCAATGTTGACCTATTCCTTGGGGTTAGATGTGGATAAATATCTAGCACTGACTGTTTCACTCACGCTTTTACTGATTCTTGCTCACCTTTTCCCACCAGCAAGTGATTAAAATTCCCATCTCTTTTCTCCTGGCACCCAACCTAATGTAGAAAAATCTTCACTCATTAAATAATAACTTTTAGAAAATGACTTGGCTTGTTTATTTTGTTATGCACTAGCTGGGCTACTTTTCGATTTTATTATTTATATTATTTATGTTATATTTTATTCTATTTATACTATAATTCATGTTTTCTCCAGAATAGGATGAAAACCTAGTTTGTACTTGGTATGGTATGATCATTACATACTGCATGCAATCAAACTTACTAATAAGTACATTGAGTACTGGGTAATTAGATGGTGGTTTGTAAAATTTGTTCTATTTTTTAATTGACACATAATAATTGTCCATATTTATGGGCTATATGTGATATTTTGATAGATGTATACAGTACCTCGAACATTTGTCATTTGTTTTGGGAACATTCAAAATTCCCTCTTTTAGCTATTTTGAAATACACAATAAATTATTGTTAACCATAGTCAACCTACCATGCTATGGAACACTAGAATTTATGGGTATCCATTATCCAATCTCTCCTTCCCCCCTTCACACCTTACCCTTCACAGCCTCTGGTAACCACTACTCTACTCCCTACCTCTATCAGATCAACCTTTTTGGCTCCCTCATATGAGTGAGAACATGTGGTATTTATCTTTGTGTGCCTGGCTTATTTCATATACTGTCTTCCAGGTTCATCCATATTGCCACAAATGATAGGATTTCACTTTTTTTTTATGGCTGAATAACATTCCATTGTGTATATATAGCACGTTTTTTTCATCCATTCATTCATTGATGGGTACTTAGGTTGGAACCATATCTTGGCTCTTGTAAACAGTGCTGCAGTAAACACTGGAGTGTAGATATCCCTTTGACGTACTGATTTTCTTTCCTTTGGATATGTACTCAGTAGTGGGATTCCTGGATCATACAGTAGTTCTATTTTTAGGTTTTTGAGGACCCTCCATACTGCTTCTCATAATGGCTGTACTTATTTACATCCCCATCAACAGTGTATACGCGTTCTCCTTTCTCTGACTCCTCACCAGCATTTGTTATTTTTTTGTCTTTTTGGTAATAGCCATTCTAACTGGGGTGAGATAACATCTCATTTTGGTTTTGATTTGCATTTTGCTGATGATTAGTGATCTTTAGCATTTTTTCACATACATGTTGACCATTTGTACGTCTTCTTTTGAGAAATGTCTGTTCATCATTTGCCCATTTTTAAATTGGATTATTTTTTGTTGTTGAGTTGTTTGAGTTCATTATATATTCTGGATATTGACTCCTTGTCAGATGTAGAGTTGGAAAATGTTTTTTCCTGTTCCATAGGTTGTCTCTTTACTTTGTCGATTGTTTCCTTTCTGTGCAGAAGCTTTTTAATTTTACATAATCTCATTTGTCTATTTTTCCCTTGGTTACCTGTACTTTTGAGGACTTATCCATAAAAATCTTTGCCCAGAACAATGTCCTGAAGCATTTCGCCTATGTTTTCTTCTAGCAGTTTCATAGCTTTGGGTCTTAAATTTGTCTTTAATCCATTTTGAGTTATTTTTGTATATGATGCAAGATAGAGATCTAGTTTCATTCTTTTGCATGTAGATATCCAATTTACCCACCACTGTTTATTGAAGAGACTGTCCTTTCTCTAATGTATGTTCTTGGCACCTGTATCAGTCCTTTTCTGTTGCTTATAACAAAATACATGAAAGTGGGCATTTTGTAAAGAAAACAAAATTTATCACTTTTGGTTTCTGCAGCTGGGAAGTCGAAAGTCCCAGGAACACATCTGGTGAGAGCCTTGGTGGTAGTGACAGTGACGGCAGAATATCATTGCAAAAATGGTGCAGCAGATGGAGCAAGAGAGAGAGAGACAGACTCTTCCCTCTCCTTTTTTAAAACCCTCAGAACCACGTCCTGGACTGCCATTTTCAGTCCATTTGCTGTGGTATAGTCCCACAATCCAATGACCTCTTCAAGGCCCCACCTTTCAATCACCATAACAGGATTTTCCATCCTCCTATCAGTCATAGTGGGGGCCAAGTTTCTAATACATAAAACTTGAGGAATACAATTCAATCTTCAGTGAATTTTCAGGGGACATAATCCAATCCACGATAGCACCTTTGTCAAAAATCAATAGTCCGTAAATACATGGATTTATTTTGTGTTCTCTATTCTGTTCCATTGGTCTATATGTCAGTTTTTATGCCAGTACCTTGATGTTTTGGTTACTACAACTTTGCAGTTTATTTTTGAACTCAGGTAGTGTGATGCCTCCAGTTTTATTTTTATTTTTATTTTGGTCAGGATTACTTTGACTGTTTGAGGTCTTCTGTGATTCCATACAAATTTTAGGATTGCTTTTTTATTTCTGTGAAGAACGTCATTGGTATTTTTACAGGAATTGCATTGTATGTGTAGATCTCTTTTTTTTTTTTGGCAAAAAAGAATAATCATTTATTAAAGTAGATACAGAATACTTGTTTGCTCAGATTTTAATACTGCTTTACGTGTTTTGTTTGGGAAACAATTCCTATTATAATATGTTTATAACCAAAAATTTCAACTGATAACAGATTTATTTAATATTCACTTGTCAAACACAGTTGACAATCTTGAGGGGAAAATACATCAAAGGCATATGTACAACTCTAGAAGTTCTTGCTATACATGTAGCATGGAAGATTTATTACTTTTTACATTTTCTAGAAGACATTCAAATGAAGATAAATAGATTCAGACTGGTTAATCAACTGTTCTGGTGGTTGAGGTCCTTCATTTTATTTTTTTGTGATAAGAAAATCCAAAATTATTAATGTTGAATTTCTCATCATACATTCATCTAAAAACACAGTAAAAAAAAAAAACTTGTAAAGGAAGATTGTAGATTGGTTAATTCGGGTGTTTTATAGTAGCATATTATCTAATTAATTGACTGCTGGGGATATCTGCTAGAGAAGAAAAAAATATTGGGGAACATTTTTCCAGTTATTTAAATCTGGTAAAGAAACAAAACAAAAAGAAAAAATAGTTGCAAAGCAACATGATGCTGTTTCTGGCCAAGTCTGTCTGTTATGGCCTGATGATCATTTTTTATGTGTTCTCTTTTTCATAAAGGTAAAAATCTGAAAAGAAAGACACATTGTGTATGTTTTTTCCCAAAATATAGATTAAAAAAAAATATGTACATATAATATACAGAAGCTGAAATTACACAATACCAATAAACAAAACACCACAGTTAGACTAAGTGGGTGCAGCATATAGATTATAAAATATCCTCACAGCAGTTTGGGGGCTTACCCCTCCCTTTACCTGTTTCATGATTTTATAATCACACCAAAGTATTATCAAGCCTGCAATAAAGGCACTACTGATAACAGGTAGTGCAAATAGCTTGGATATTTCTTTGATTAAGAATAAACTACTTTAAATGAGTAGATGAAAATGCAAAATGGCACATTTTTCCAACTCATTCCGGTGTCGCAGCTTAACCAAAAAATCTAAATATACAAAGGCAGCCTGGAAATATTTTAGTGCAAATATGAAAATTACCAGCATAATTTAAAGTTACTTAAATAAGGTATCGTCAAGGTAGGGATTGTTCTATGAGGTTTCTCGAAGGAAAATAATGTAATGGCATCTGGTGCAAGGTCTTAAAACTTAAAGATCAAGAAAACAAAATTAGAGGTGAAAACTCACCTACTAAATAGTTATTTATTTATTATTCTAACTTATAAGGGGAGACTCAAGGGTGATTTGTTGGACCTCAAAATATTTTCTAGATTTGCTGATGGGGGTCAAAAATAACCTGAGTTCTCCTGAAGTCTGCACACACAACGCTGGTGGTAAACTGCTTAGATGCTAGTGCACCTGGGAAAGCCAGTTCCTGACTTGAGGCTTCCTCAGAAGGTCTCGTCGTCACTGCAGTTGGTTGCCCAGTGCCCAGACACCTCACAGACTTCACAGTACGGGCGTTCCTCGCTCCGACTGCCATGGTGCGTGGAGTGGGCAGGGTCCTCAGACATCTGTGCCCTGTTTAGGACAGTCCTCAGGGTCGTGGCAATCAAAGCAGTCACAAATATCACA
Organism: Cynocephalus volans; assembly: GCF_027409185.1. NCBI lineage: Eukaryota > Metazoa > Chordata > Mammalia > Dermoptera > Cynocephalidae > Cynocephalus > Cynocephalus volans. The sequence goes on along the minus strand of NC_084470.1, from coordinate 118,529,426 downwards.
GAACAGGCGAGGTTTCTTCTTGGACTGTTTCTCCTGGTCATCACTGTCGTAATTGTTCATGTCACCCCCATTCCCATTAAGGGCTGCTTCTGACATCATTTCTACCTTCATCTTGAGGTCTTGATTCTTCCTTTGAAGGTCCACGATTACCGAGTTTAGGGAATCAATCTGACTCTCCTGGGCTCTTTCATCTTCTTCTGCCCGAGTATCAGTATTACCTGAGGAGCTGCTGAGCTGCCTCTTGTTTTCTTTGAGTTGAAGCTCCAAGTTCTTTACCTTGAGCTCAAGCTTCACCTTTTCAGACTCCAGAGACTGAACAACTGAATGCAAGGACTTGGCAGAGGCGTTTTCTCCCCTGAGCACTGTGACCTCATTTCTCAGTTTTTCCAGCTCTGCATCCTTTTCTGTGAGTAAGGCACTAGTAATACTGATGGATTTCTGCAAGGAAGCTTTTTCTTCATCTGCGTCTTTTATGTACTTGGATTCTCTTTTTCATGTCTAACAACTGATGATTGAGAACAGATCTTTCTTCTTCCAGCTTCTGATGACTTGTGACTTCGTCCTTGCTTCTCCCCAGCTCCTCGGCAAGTTTATCGTTCTCTTCTTGCAATGCAGAAAGCTGCTGGGACTTCTGAGCTGCCGCCCGCTTTAGGGTTTCTATTTCTTTCCTGAATTCTTCCATTTTTTGATTCTCTACAGTCAGAAGTTCTTTTGATTTGTTAAGCTCTTCACGTTTTTCAAGTTGTTTTCTTTAAGTGTGTCCAATTAATTCATTTTGTAGTTTTGCATTTGTTTGCTTGGTATCTTCCAAAGAGGCCAGAGTTTCAGTCTTCCCTTTGGTCATCTGTTCCATTATCTGCATAGCATCTTCTGCTGTTTGAGCAGCTGTAAATGACTGAAGAGTCTCAATCTCTCTAATTTTAAGGGTAAGCTTGCTCCTGTCTTTCCTCAAAGTATGATTTTCATTTTGAGAGTCTAGGAGATTGGCTGAAATGTGGCTGTTGGTTTGGGCCAGCTGGCTACTCTCTTTCTGAAGGAGGAAGGAGCTTTCCGCCAGGTTTTCCTTCTCCTTTAGGAGCTCGTCCTTCTGCAGCGTCATCTCCCTTTTCTCAGCCAGGAGGTTCTTATTCTTTTGCATCACCTGGGCACTTTCAGCCAGGGTCACCTCGTGGTTCAGCTTAAGGTCATTCAGAATCTTGGTGAGGTAGCTATGCAGTTCTTGCAGTTCTAACTTGGATTTGGACAAGAGAGCAAAATTGCTTTTCATAGTCTCTATACTGGCAGCAAGTTGGGCTGTTTCTGCACTCAGGAGTTCCTTTTCCTTTATTATCTCTACCATCTCCTGCTCCAATTTGGTTTTCTCTTGGATTAGCACAAACTTCTCAGACTGGAGCTCCTTAGTACATACTCTTAACTCCTCCACCTCCTGCTCCAGCAGCACCATTCTCCCATGAAGTTTATTGTTTTCACACAAGGATGACTCATTTTCTTTAGCTCTGGCTTCTTTTTCCCAGATTAAGGACTGCTGCACTTCATGGATCTGCTCATTTAATTTCTGACACTTTTCTTGCAGGGTCAAGCTGTCCCTCAGCAAAATGTTCTTTTCAGAACAACATTTCTTAAATTCAGCGTTCAAACTCTCCTTTGCTTGCAGTATGTGCATCTGTTCTTTTTCTAGGTTCTTTTTGGCATTTTGAGCCTCTTTCAGCATCAAAGAGAGCTCATACTTGTTGGCTGCTAGTTGTTGATTTATTTCATGGTGTTTTTGTTCTGGGCCTTGACAAAGGTAAAAACTTTTCTGCTCTCTTCCCCACCTACCAAAACATAAGTGATCAGATGTTCCATAACAAAACGGACAGTGATAAGTTTAGTGTACAATGAGATAAATTACAGAGTGAAGAACATCTCATACTTAAGCCTGGAGCAACTATATGTAGGGGAGGGGTGTTAATGAGCCTCCCCAGATACATTGGAACATTTTATTATTATTCTGTCCTCCCCTATAGCTGCCGGAATTATGAATATAAGCCCCATCATTCCCCAAGACTTCCCACCAGTAAGAGGAACTGACATTGCAAGGTGTAGCAAAAAGAGAAGAGGCTTTCAAATCCGTTCTGCATCCAAACTCTAGCTCTGCCACTTACTAGTTCCAGTTACTTAGTGTGTCTAAGCCTGTTTTCTATTCTGTAAAATGGATGCTTAGGTAGTATACAAAGTAACCAACAATGTGTCTGACATATAGTAGGTGTTTGATAAATGGTTGCTACTGTTATATGGAAGAAGAAAACCATACCCGTTTTGGATTGCATTTGCCTTGGATTGGTAAACTCGGGGCTCAAGCACAACAGTCTTAAGCAAAGCTAAATTGCCAGTGCAATAGAGGAAGCTAGCACCATAATTTCTGCTTGTCTACCTCTAGCCCAGGGTGGCCTTTTAAAAACACATATCCTTCCACTTCTTTACTTCCTCTCCCTATGCTTAGAGAAAGCAGAGAAAAAGGAAAAACATCAAATCTAATGAAAAGAAGACTTTGCTGTTTGTTTTAAAGCTCTATATTTTCAGAGAAACTGATTGAAAATGGTCTATTAAAAGGGAAGCAATCTACCTGTAACAATACATTTACCAAAAAAGACAGAACTTACCTAAGACTTGATCAAATTAAAGAGGATTAGTCCCTGGTTTGAAGAAAATTCCAGACTCCATATATTTCAGTTTCACAGTGAAGATCATGCATTAAACGGTGCCGATAGCAAAATGAGTTAGCTTTGGAAGAGGATTGCAGGCACTTCAGCAACAGTAACCTCGGCCATTGGTTATGCTGTTTCTGTAGATGGAAAGAAAAACTATAAGAATAAAATAAAATAAGCCAGAAGTAATTAAGGTGATACTAGCATATGCTTATCATTTTATACTCAGTCACATTTTATAATTCTCAGGATTGCGCTAGACACCAAAGACACCAATTAAGGAATTTCCACTTTGGTTGAAAAGACATAATAGTGGATGTTTAAGAGCCAAAGTGAAGGTGAAGACAAGGTCAAGGGAGGGCAAGAGAAGCTACAGGAAAGATTACACAGGGGCGGTGGGGTTGCACTGAACTTTTAAAGATCATAGGATTTGAAGAAAAGAAAAGGAAGAGCATTCAATGTGAGGAACAAAACACAAGCCTGGTGGAAATGAGCTTTGCTGAGCCTGGGTCAATGAAGAGCGTGGCCTGGAAATGAAGTTAGAGGCCAAATTGTGGAATATTTTGAATGTCAGAAGAAAGAGTTCAACTTCATTCTGTAGGAAATGGGAAGCCACTGAATAATGATGCATAGGGTACTAACAAGAAGAAGGCAGAATTTTAGGAAATTAATCTGATAACAGGGTCCAACAATTAAGGAAGGAGAAATTTCCCTTATTTTAATACTTTTGAGGTTTGTTATTAAAAGTTATAGATTTTTAAATGCAATAATGTATATAAAAGTACCTCATGTATGATTCAGTCCTGTTGAGCCATTTAAATATCAAATATATTGTCTATTAACGTTACCAATTTGTAAATAAATGTAACAGAAAGAATTAATAGTGGCAAAGATTCTATAAATCTCCAGAAGAAAATTATGTGTTCAAACATTTATATATATCATCACATGTATAAAATTTATCTTACTATAATATTAACTATGTTGTGTAAATGAGCGATGTGAATATGTTGCTCAGCTACACTTTACAGCATGCCTCACTAGAACTTTAAAAATCGTTGCCTATATATTCTCTGAAATGTGCTACTGTTTTGACATTTTAGCAGTGATTAATTGCATTTAATTATAAGAAATATTTTTTTCTAAATTTAATTCCCATGTATGTAGAATTTTATTTTTGATGATGAGTAACTTTATGAGGGCTTTAGGAAATGATTAACTCAGGTAAAGACTAGTAAATACTGTATATTTGTAATTGTTTAAGAGATCTTGATTTGTACAAATTGTTTATTTTGAATCTTTCTGTTGAGTTCATTGATCATTATGTGCTTGATTTTTATCCTGAAAAATGTCAAAAAAAAAAAAATGGACCTTTTACAATACAAATTCTTCTAGTCCATGGCAATGGAATATATTTCTTTATTTCAGCTTCTTTTGTCGCTGTTTTACAGTTTTTATTGTAGATGTCTTTTAGATCTTTGGTTTGATTGATTGCTAGGTATTTTAGTACTTTATTTTTCATGCAGCTTTTGTAAGTGGGATAGTTTTCCTGATTTCTTTTTCAGATTATTCACCCTTGGTTTATGAAAACATATCTGATTTTTGTATTTTGATATTTGTATTCTTAAACTTCACTGAATTAGTTTATAAGTTCTAACAATTTTTTGGTGAAGTCTAGGTTTTTCTAAATATAAGATCATGTCATCTGCAGACAGGGACAATTTTACTTCTTTTTCCAGTTTGGATGTCCTTTACTTCTTTCTCTCGCCCAGTTGCTCTTACTAGGACTTCTAGTACAATGCTGAATAAGAGTGGTGAGAGTGGGCATCCTTGTTTTGTTTACAGTTCTTTATTACATACTGTTCGGCATGATGTTTACCATGGATTTGTTATATATGACCTGTGTTGTGTTGCGGTACATTTTTTTCTATACCAAATTTATAGAGTGTTTTTATCATGAAAGAGTATGGAATTTTATCAAATTCTTTTTTTGCATCTATTGAGATGATTATATGGTTTTTATCCTTCATTCTGTTGAGATGTATCATGTTTATTGATTTGCATGTATCGAACCATCCATACATCCCTGGGATAAATTTTACTTGATTATGGTGTATAATATTTTGATGTACTGTTGGATTTGGTGTACTGGTATTTTATTGAGGATTTTGCCTCTGTGTTCTTCAGGGGTATTGGCCAGTAGTTTACTTTTTACTGCTGTGTTCTTGTCTGGTTTTGGTATTAGGGTAATGCTGGCCTCATAGAATGAGTTTAAGAGTTCTACACCCTTTAAGTTTTTGAAATAGTGTGCAAAAAATTAGTATTAGTTCTTTAAAATTTGGTGGAATTCAGTAGTGCTGTCATCTGGTCCTGAGCTTTTCTGTGTTGGGAGACTTAGTATTACTGACTAAATATTATTACTCATTATTGGTTCATTTATGTTCTCTTTTTCTTCTTGGTTCAATCTTAGTAGGTTGGATGTGCTCAGAAATTTATCCATTTTCTTTAAGTTTTCCAATTTGTTGGCATGTAGTTGTTCATAATAGTATGTAATGATCCTTTGTATTTCTGTAGTATCAGTCATAATGTCCCCTTTTTAGTTTTTTGATTTTATTTATTGGGTTTCTTTTCTTTTTTCTTGGTTATTATATATATGTATATATATACACACACACACAATATAAATATATATATATAGTCCAATTTAATTTATTTATGTTCTGGTCTTTTATTATTTATTTTCTTCTACTTATTTTTGGTTTGGTTTGTTCTTGATTTTCTAGTTCTTTGAGGTGCATTGTTTGGTTGTTCATTTGAAAATTTTCTGCTCTTTTAAGGTAGCCATTTACTGTGATAAACTTCTCTTTTAGTACTGCTTTTGCTGTGTCCCATGGGCTTTGGTATTTTGTGTTTTTATCTCCATTTGTTTCAAGAAACTTTTAAATTTTTGAATATTTCTTTATTGTTCAAGATCATGTTTAATTTCCATGCATTTGTACAGTTTCCAAAATTTCTCCTGTTATTGATTTTTAGTTTTATTACATTGTGGGGAGAAAAGATACTTAATACAATTTTTTTTCCCTAACATATGGTTCATCATTGAGAATGTTGCCTGTGCTGATAAGGAGAATGTGTATTCAATACCTAGTTGATAAAATGTTTTGTAAACATCAGTTAGGTCCATTTGGTCTAGAGCATAGTTTAACTCTGATGTTTCTTTGTTGATTATTTGTCTGGATGATTTGTCTGTTTCTGAAAGCTTTTGCAGTTGTTCTTCAGCGGTGTTAGACTTTTACCACTTAATATCTGAACTCAATTGCTGGCTTGCAGTTGCTTCTCATTCTGCAGAAGATTTATAGAGATCACTGGAACTTAAGTGCTGCACTGGAACTAAATTTGTGCCTAGGTATTGTTTCCTCACCTGAGAAGACATACTTTGAGCACTGGAATATAAACCCCTTACCAGAACCAAATCACTGCCCTGCTGTTTTTTCTTGATCTGGGGAAGACTTATTGTGAGCACTGGAACTTAAAGACCTGTAGTCGTTTCTAGGTCTGGGGAAGACTTAAGCAAGCACCAGAACTTAGTTGCTGACCTTTTAGTTGTTTCCAGGTCAACGGAAGGTTCCACAATAGCATGTGGGCTGTGGGGGGAATCCAGCCATTGACTTGGACCTTTCTGCAGATTGTTCCCCCTGTAACACTTTGGTGCCAGCCCATCTCCTTAGTGTGGCACCCCTACTGATCAAAACGCAAGCAGCTGCCAAGACCTGTGTGTCAGTTTCTGTGATCCGCACCCCTGCTCTTTTCTCCGCATTCACTGCAGGTGGTTCAGCCCTCCTGGAATTCCTAATGCTTCCTGTGAGACAGGACTGGAGTGGCTTCCCAGGAAACGTTTCAGGTTGGTGGGGAGATAAAGGTTTACCTTTATTTTTCTCCTTCTCCTTTGTGAACTGTGGGTTTACAGAAGTTCTCTGTGAGTGCAGTTATGCCATTTTGGGGAAGGGGTGGCATAATGGTCTGAAATGACCATTTTTCTTAGTGATCATGGCTTTTCTCATTTCTATGGGCCCAGGTTTATCTGCTTCTTCCTTGAGTTCTTATAAATTCAGGGTGATATTCTTGTCTTGAACAGATGCTACTGTCAGTTAGTGTGCAGTACTCATATAAATAGTTGCTAGTTCAACTTCTGTGAGGAGGCGTGATGCTGGATGGTCTTTTATTGTGACATCTTGCTGACATCACTGTGTTGAACATTGATGTTTTAAATGCATTATGTTCATAAAAATCCTTGGTGGACTTTTGTAGCTATGTTTAAGAATGTTTTTCCATACCAGCCAACTGCCAAAAAGAAAAAAAGAATGTTTTACTGATATAGATAAACTGGTTTGGATATAAGGATTAACTGGGAAAAATAATTTTTTTAATTTTCAAAATTAGTTTTATAAATGAATTAATTTTATAATTTCACAAATGAGTTAATTTTATAATTAACTTCATAAGTGAGATTCAAATTTTCACTATCTGAAAGTCACCTTTCATACCATCTCATTAGTAGAGTAGAATAGGTAGCTAAGTATGCTTATATTTTTATATTATTAATGTGCTCAGGTTAGTGTTATCAACCTCAAGCTTGAATCCTTAAAAGTACAGAAGAAATAGTTGAGGCTTTTAAATGTTTTTATGTTTTCTTCCTTACCGTTCCTTATGAATATAAAGGAGCATTACAGACTTACTTTCACACTCATCTGAATTGTTCTTCTTTTCTTTAATTTATTCAAAATGCCTTTCAAAAATTATCTAAAATAAATACATGTATATGCAAACAAATATTAAAACAATAAAAGTGGGTATAAATAGCTCACATCCATTAGATTATCCCTTTCTTTCTTACCATCTTAAATTTAAATTGTACATTAAAAATTTTGACTGTTGCACATAATTCTATAAATTATAAACTGTGTTACAGATGAATCTATTTCTTGACCTGTCAACTTTATCTTTAGAATTAATTAAAAATGTATCCATTTTTAACAAACTTGCACACCATCTGGACATATGCAATTCTCTCTTCCTACTCCCAGAGAACCACTGACACCTCTTGCAGCAATTTTTCCTGGTATTTATCTCCATATTTTTAGGTAATACTTTTTTCCCCTATTTTTTCTTAAATTATCCATTTTAGATGTTATTTATTGATAACACAATGATTTATTCATCTTCCAACATACCACTTGCTTTTCCTCTCTCTTCCAATGTAGTTATTGAACAACATTAGTTAAATTGGTAATAACTTATTCATGTTATGATTATGCACTAAACCAAGCAGTGTTCTGTGAGCATGTTTCCTTTCTTTTCTTTTATTCTGGTGTGTATAATGTCCTTTTTTAGTGATGTTGTTTGTTTGCTTGCTTGATTTGTTTTCTATATTTCTATTTCCACTTCCTCCTGAATGCTTCAAAAGATTTTTCAGTCTACCAAATGTGTCCCAATGTTCAGAGACATCAGATGCTTTATCAACTTCTTTCTTGCTCCCATAGACTTTCTCTCAGAGCCTTCCAGTCTCCCAGTTGGTCATAGTTTGGGTGTCCCGAGAAGCAGACCTTGCAATAAGAATTAAAGTGTAAGTAGTTTGGGAGGTGAAGAAAACAGCAGGAGGGGAGAAAGGCAGTGAGATAGTGAAGGGAAGTTAGCAAAAAAAAAAAAAAAAGGATATGTTATCAAGCCAGTTGGGATGACCAAAGTCTAATTTCAAGGGAAACTGGTAAAGATGTTGGATTCACACCTTAGAGTAATTGTATCTAAGGATAGGGAGCTGAGGTATTTATGCAATAACTTTCATCAGTTGTTAATTGAGGTCTTTACCCATAATGTCCTACAAGATCATGTTGATGTACTTTGTTGTATTTTTTCTTTTTATTCATTATGCCAATTCCTTGAGTTTGTATTTTTGCTGGATTTTTCAATTTCTTTTTAAGAACATTTTCCAAAAGAGTTTTGTTTTCTTTCTTAGAAAAATTGTATGCTGTTCTTTCTACCTAGATTCATTCTTGTCTTCTTGAGTTGTTTGTAATAAAGAAGTATTACTTTGTTTCCTGCAAACCTTTGTTAATGATCATTGGTAAATTGTTCTTTTTTGAGAGTGAGGTCCAAATAACCTTATTTAAAGTTATGTGTATGTGAACAAATTTTGCTGGCTGTAGGCAGACTTGCAACGTGGTGAGACAGTGAAGCATTTATAAATTAAACTGCGGTTATAACAGAGACTGTTAATTGTTTCCCCATATTAACCCCTATTTTTATTTTAAGTAACAGAACCACTTCCAGCATTTTAAATATTAGCAGGGCAAAGCGCTGCTTAGCTAGACAGTCCCTGGAGCAATGTCCCAATAGGTGCAGCTTGCTGGTCACTTTCCTGATAAAATGGAGAGAATGATAGAACCTACCTTAGAGAGTGAACAAGTTAATGTTTACATACAGGTTAACACATAGACATGCTCAATGACCATTATAATTATTAACATTATTGTTGTCATAAAAAGAATGAGTGGAAAGAGCAATTTTAGTACCTAAGTATAATTTGTATTCAGTATTTCTCTCCCCTAAACATCCTACACTCATTTGATATTTTTTTCTGAATACAAGATGTTCAAAAATAGACTTTCAACATATCTTAGTTTCTTAAACCAGATTGCTGATCTAGAAACTGTCATCATTCACCGTAATTGAGTGTTCGGATTCTATTGCATTAGTTGCTAAACAAACAAACAAACAGACAGACAAAAAAACTACCCAGAGGTACCTACGTACAAGTAGGCATATATTCAGCAAACTTTCTTTTATTACTCCTTAAAATTGTGGCCCTAGAATTCACTGTCTCAATCACTGCTGGTGAGATTGGATTTAATGTGGGTATTTTTTTGAGTTGTTTAAACTCAGTTATAAGAGCTAACTCTTTCAACTTTGGCACATTCTGATGAGTTAGGAGTGGCAGGGTGTTTTAATGCTCTCATTTTTCAGCAAAAAAAAAAAAAAAAGTCAAGACCCCAAGACAGGGAGATCTTATAGACCCAGCTCTACATTTTTGTGCAATAAATATTGTGTTCCTTTTTGGATAGGTCGGTAGAACTATCCTTCCACTTGTCCTTCATGGGTGAGGGGAGACAAAGGAGAAACTAAATTCTTATGGCATCTAATCAAATTTGAGGACCAGCTAAAAGAGAGGAGGAGTTTACACACTGCATTTTTTTCCTGCAGTTAATAATTTGCAGGGACAATGAATTGCTCCTTCTTACCCATTCCAACTCATCCTCATTTGACCAGCCAACCAACAACAACATTGCCGGAATTTGGGATTTTTAGTACAGCAGTTGCTTGAAATGAAAGAAGATTATTGTAAATTCTGTTCCAGCGAGGAGCTAGGACTGCCAGAGATCAGATGCTCCTCTCTGAGAGAAGCAACCCAAAGTAACAGTACAGAGTCTTTTACTTCTTTCTCAGATAGCTATAAGCAAGTGATTTACTGAACACTTAGGGCATCTTGGGAGAAAAGGCAGGTGTTTTGTCACTTTGAGGAGTACAGGATTCAAAGAATAAGGCAGAGAGATATACTCAGTGTCTGTTTATCAGAAATTGTTTCGGAATTATTGTATTTCATGGTAGAAAGAAAATGGGCTGTAAGACGTGGAAAGTACTTACAACTTATTGAAGACTTAATTGTTTACTAATAAATGGGAAATAATAATGCCTACCAATGAAATAAGTTGTAAAGTAGATTAGAAGTATAGGGGGTGGTTATTTTTACTGATTCTGAAATGTAAGCATGGTGGTTGGTTTTTCTGTCCACCTCCCACATAGGGGAGTAGAAGCAGAAAGTAAACCAGGTGTCCCAGTGGCGATGGTTCAGTTGAACATGGGGGATCTGGTTTTGAGAGTCTACGTCCAGCAAAACTGTTGTTTCTCTTTGAAGATTTCATCCACCTACCATCAGCCTTTGAGAGCAAAGATCTTTAGATTTGGTTATAAGAGGTCACCAGTCAACTGCTATCCAGTCTGTCAAGTAAGAAGCTTAGTCCTTTCCTCTCTTTTTTCTCCCTTGCTTTCCATAATTGGCAATGTGTTCCTTCTTTCTTGAAACTCTGTTCTCTCTTGGTTGAGCAAGACATAGTATTATCTTGGTCGTAATTTCATTTGCTCAGCCACTCCTCTTGTTGACTGACTCTTGTTCTGACCCTAAGGTAGTAATAAAAGGAGAGTGAAAACGTAACAAAGATAGAAAAACCAGAAAAACCAGAAGCATATAAAGTTAACTAAAAACAGATCTTAAACCTAAATGTAAGAGCTAACACTATAATACTTTTAGAAGAAAACATCTTTATGATGAGTAAATCTTTATGACTTGGGTTAGGCAGTGGTTTTTTGGATGCAACACCAAAATTACAAGCAACAACAACAAAATAGGTTGGACTTCATAAAAATTAAAAACTTTTGTGCTTCAAAGGATACTATCAAGAGTAGGTAGACAACCCACACAGAATAAGTGACTTGTATCCAGAGTTTATAAAGAACTCTTATGACTCAGCAATAAAAGACAATTAACCAAAATAAAAATAAGAAGATGATTTAAATAGACGTTTCTCTAAAGAACATATACAAATGGGGAGTTCCAGTCAAGATAGTGGAATAGACGGTCCCTAGTGTCACTCTCTCTCACAAATCAACCAATTTACAGCTATAAAAATGTAACATCAGCCAAACTGGGGCCACTGGAACTCAGGGGAAGAGAAGAAGAGACCTACGGAGTTCACGAAAGCGGGAGAAACTACGACGAGAGAAAGGAAAAGCTGCTCTGAGCATTTCGGGCCGTGGCTGCTTTAAGGCTCGAGCTGATAAGTGCATGGAGCAGGAGCCGACAGTAGCCACAGCTGTGCCCTTCAGATGGAGTTACTTGGAGGCAGCAGGAGAGAAGAAGGCCTTGGTGGCCCTCAGGACAGCAAGACCACTAATAGGGTTCCCGTGGACCCACACAGGAGCAAGGAGCCAGAATAGCGGAAAAAGGGAGCGATTCAGAGGCCGGTGAGTCATCACAAGGGACTGAGGCAGGGCCCGTCCCATGGGAAGTGTTTGGAGCATGGGCGGTGGCGAGATGGGAACACTGGGAGAACACTGGGACACAGCAAGGACAGCTGACCTGCCCCCCAATCAGCACAGGACCACTCAGAGGAGACTGGTCGGGAATACAGAATTGCGTGGGGTGCAGTTTGATGAAAAAACTCAGGCCCAGATCAGAGATTCTACAGAACACATCCACCGTGTCTCTGGAGAGCCTGAAGTGCCTATAAGGTCAACCATTAAACCCTGAGCTGCACAAAAAAGCCTTCCCTAGGAACACAGCAGCAAAGCAGCAGTTTAAACAACCACACAGCTCAAGTACTGGTTCCCACAGGAAGTTCCCTGTGTTAGAAGCAAAGGACAAAAAATTAGTTTTGGCCCAGGCACACCACCAGCACCTTGGGGCCTGCCTGGGATCCAGAAGCTTGGATCTGGGGACCATACCCCACCCCCACTTCCAGGCAAACTGCACCAGTGCCTTGGGGCCAGCCTGGGGACCCGAGGCATGGAGAAGGGGACCAGAACCCCCCCACAACTAGGCACACTGCACCAGAGCCTTGGGTCCCACCCAGTGGCCCAAGGTATGTAGCCAGGGACTGGACCCTCCCCCCACAACCAGACACACCATGCCAGCACCTCAGGGCCCACCAGGGGACCCGAGGCTTGGAGAAGGGGACCAGATCTCTCTCCCACAACAAGGCACACCCATCCGGAGACCTGGGGCATGGAGGAGAGGACTAGACCACCCTCCCACAACCAGGCACATGGCACCAGTGCCTTGGGGCCTGCCCAGCGACCTGAGGAATGGAGAAGGGGATCAGATCCTCCTCCCACAACCATGCACACTATGCCAGTGCCTTGGGGCCTGCCCAGAGACCTGGGACATGGAGAAGGGGACTGGACCCCCCTCCCACAACCAGGCACACCAAGCCAGCTCCTTGGGTCCTGCCCAGTGACTGGAAGCATGGAGAAGGGGACCACACCCCCCTCCCACAACCAGGCACATGGTGCCAGTGCCTTGGGGTCTGTCCAGGGACCAGAGGCATGGAGAAGGGACCAGACACACCCTACAACCAGGCATACTGCCAGTACCAAGGAGCATACCAAAAACAGCACGTCCATGTGGGTGGCCCACCACAGCCACGACAATAACCATGGCTGCCGTGAAAGCGGCTAGACACCACAACCACCAAGCAGATGGTCCGCCAACCACTGGAGTGCATTCACACAAGAAGAGTCACCAGCAGAGACAAAGAAAAGAAGAGGATGTCTCTTTCCACAAAACCCATTTCAGAGTGACAGAAGAAGCATCTGCTCTATGATAATATTGGGGGACCTGATCACATCTCTCAGCATTGGACAGATCATCTAGGCAACAAATTAACAGTGTAACCATTATTCTTTCAGAAGGAGAGAAGAAATCTAGGGCAATTAGAGCGGGGAGGGAGAGGGAATGGGGGAAGGGGAGAGTCTGGACAAGGGGCATAAAGAATAATTATGATTTGTAATAATATATGTGCTAGTAATATTGATTTGATCAACATATCTCAATGTCCAACCCCTGAAATATGTATAATCGATTTTGATTCAATAAATAAAATAAATTTTAAAAAACATATACAAATGACTAACAAACTCAACATCATTAGTCACTAGATGAATGTAAATCAAATCCGCAATGAGATACCATTTTATACTAGATAGAATGGATAGTTTTATTTTTTCCTAAATTTATTTTATTATTATTATGTTTGACATGATAATTGTACATATTTTGGGGGTATAGCATGATATTTTGATATATGTATATGCAATACGTAATGAGCAAATCCGGGTAATTGGCATATTTGTCACCACAATCATCTATCATTTCTCTGTGTCGAGAACATTCAAAATCTTTTTTTCTAGTTATTTGAAATTATGCAATAAATTGTTGTTAACACTCTGTGCTCTAGACACTGGAACTTATTCCCCCTATGCAGTGTAATTTTGCTTCTGTTGACCAACCTCTCCCTATTCTCCCTTTCTCCTACCCTTCTCATCCTCTAGTACCCACATTTCTACTCTCTACTTCTGTGAGATCAACTTTTCTAACTTGTGCTTATGAGTGAGAACATGCAGTATTTATCTTTCTGTGCCTGACTAATTTTGCTTAACATACTGTCTTTCAGGCTCATTCATGTTGCTGTAAATAACAGGAGTTATTCTGCTTTCTGGCTGATCAATATTCCATTGTGTATATATACCACATTTTCTTTATTCATTCATCAATGGATAGACACTTAGGTTGATTCTGTATCTTGGCTATTGTGACTAGTGCTATAGTAAACATGGGGGTGTAGATATCTCTTCAACATACTGATTTTCTTTCCTTTGGATATATACCCAGTAGTAGGGTTGCTGGATCATATGGTAGTTCTAATTTTAGTTTTTTGAGAAACCTCCATATGTTTTCTAAAATGATTGTACTAATTTACATTTCTACCAACAGTGTATAAGAGTTATCCTTTCTTGGCATCCTTATCAGCGTTTTTTTTTTTTTTTTCTTTGTCATTTTCATAATAGCCATTTTAACTGGGGGAGATAATATATCATTATAGTTTTGATTTCCATTTCCCTGATAATTAGCAATGGTAAGCATTTTTTCACATACCTATTGGCCATTTGTTTGTCTTCTTTTGAGAAATGTCTGTTCAGATCACTGCCCATTCTTTAATTGGATTATTTGTTTTGTTTTTGTTGTTGAGCTGTTTGAGTTCCTTGAATATTCTGGATATTATTCCCTTGTTGGATAAATAGTTTGCAAATATTTTCTTCTATTCTGCAGGTTGTCTCTTCACTCTGTTAATTATTTCCTGCTGTGCAGTGCTTTTCAGTTAGATGTAATCTCATTTGTCTAATTTTGCTTTCATTGCCTATGCTTTTGCAGTCTTATCCATGAAATTTTTACCTAGAACAATGTCCTGAAGTATTTCCCTATATTTTCTTCTAGTAGTTGCATAGTTGCAAGTCTTACATTTAATTTAATCCATTTTGAGATGATTTTTGTATATGGTGAGAGATAAGTGTCTAGTTTCATCCTTTTGCATATAGATATCCAGTTTACCCAGCAAAATTTATTGAAGAAATTGTTCTTGCCGCAATGTCTGTACTTGGCACCTTTGTTGGAAATCAGTTGGCTGTAAATGTGTGGATTTATTTCTGTATTCTCTATTCTGTTCCATTGGTCTATGAGTCTGGTTTTATTGTAGTACCATGCTGTTTTGGTTGTTATAGCTTTTAACTATATTTTGAAGTAAGGTAGTGTGATGCCTTCAGCTTTGTTCTTTTTGCTCAGGATTGCTTTGGCTATTTGGGATCTTTTGCGGTTCCATATGAGATTTGGGATTGTTTTTCTATTTCTATGTAGAATGTCATTGGTATTTTGATAGGGACTATGCTGATGTGTAGATTGCTTTGGGTGGTATGGACCTTTTAACAAAATTATTCTTCCAATTAGTAAACTTATGTCTTTTTGTTTTTTTGTGACATCCTGTATTTCTTTCATCAGTTTTTTTATAGTTTTTATTGTAGCTACTTTTCACCTCCTTGGTTAAATTTTTTCCTAGGTATTTTATTTTATTTTTGTATCTTTTGTAAATGGGATTGTTTTATTGATTTCTTTTTTGGTAGTTTTTTCTTGGTGTATAGAACAGTTACTGATTTTTATATGTTGATTGAGTATCCTGATTTACTGAATTTGTTTATCAGTTCTGAGAGTTTTGGGTGGGATCTTTAGGTTTTTCTAAATAAAAGATCATGCCATCTGCAAACAGAGACAATTTTACTTCCTTCTTTCCAATTTGGATGCTCTTTATTTCTTTCTCTTTCCTAACTGCTCTGGATAGAACTTCCAGTACTATGTTGGATAAGAGTGATGAGAGCGGGTGTCCTAGTCTTGTTCCAGCTTAGTATGATGTTAGCTGTGTGTTTGTCATCTATGACCTTTGTTGTATTCAGGTACTTTTCTTTTATACCTAATTTGTTGAGAGCTTTTTTCATCATGAAGAAATGTTGAATTATATCAAATGCTTTTTATGAATCTATTGTGATGATAATATGGGTTTTGTTCTTCATTCTGGATGTGATGTATCATACTTATTGATTTGCATGTGTTGAACCATCCTTGTATCCCTGGGATAAATCCCACTTGATCACAATTTATAATCCTTTTGATGTGCTGTTGAATTCAGTTTGCAAGTATTTTGTTGAGGATTTTTGCATCTGTGCTCATAAGGGATATAGAGATATTGGCCTGTAGTTTACCTTTTTGTGTGCATATTCCTGTCTGGTTTTGGTATTAGGGTAATGCTGGCTTCATGGAATTAGTTGGAGGAATTCTCTTTAATTTTTAAAAATAATTTAAGAAAAATTAGTTCCTCTCTATAAGTTTTGTAGAATTCAGCAGTGAAATCATCTGGTCCTGGACTGACTTTTTTTTGTTGAGAAGCTTTTCATTATTGATTCAATCTCATTACTTATTATTAGTCTGTTTAGGTTTTCTGTTTCTTCATGGTTCAATCTTGGTAGGTTGTACATGTCCAGGAATTCACCCATTTCTTCTAGGTTTTCTTATTTGTTGGTACATAGTTGTTCTTATAGTCTGATAATTCTTTGCATTTCTGTGATATTAGTCATAATATCTCCTTTTTAGTTTCTGATTTTATTTCTTCGGTCTTTTCTCTTCTTATCTTGGTTTGTCAATTTTGTTTTTGTTTTCAGAAAACTCACTTTTTGTTTTGTTTATATTTTGTATTGTTTTTTAGTCTCTAATTTATTTCTGCTCTGATCTTTATTATTTTTTTTCTTCTACTCATTTTGGGTTTGTTTTGTTCCTGCTTTTTTAGTTCTTTGAAGTGCATTGTTAGGTTATTTATTTAAATCATTTCAGTTTTTAATGTAGGCATTTATTGCTATATACTTTCCTCTCGGCACTACTTTTGCTGTATCCCATAGGTTTTGGAATGTTGCATTTTTTATCTTCATTTGTATCAAAAATTTAAAAAGTTTTTTTATTAGTACCTTTATTGACCTATTGATCATTCAAGGGCATGTTGTTTAATTTCCATGCATTTGTATGCTTCCTAAAGTCCCCTTGTATTTGATTTCTGGTTTATTCCATTAGAGTCAGAAAAAATACTTCATATGATTTCACATAATTTCAAGTTTTAAAAATTTGTTCAGATTTGTTCTTTAGCCTAATGTATGATAAATCCTGGAGAATGTTTTATCTGTAGATGAAAAGTATATGTATTCTACATTTGTTGGATAAAATGTTTTCTAAATATCTGTAAAGTCAATTTGATCAATAATGCAGTTTAAATCTGTTGT
Source organism: Cynocephalus volans (assembly GCF_027409185.1). Lineage (NCBI taxonomy): Eukaryota > Metazoa > Chordata > Mammalia > Dermoptera > Cynocephalidae > Cynocephalus > Cynocephalus volans. Next base: position 118,512,258 of record NC_084470.1, on the reverse strand, counting down.
TTGTTTATTTTCTTTCTAGATGATCTGTAAAATGCTGAGTATAAGGTCAGAAAGTCATCAATTATTACTGTATTGTAGTCTATCTCTCTCTTTAGACCTGATAATATTTGCTTTATATATCTGGATGCTCCAGTGTTAGGTACATATATATTTACAATTGTTATATTCTCTTGCTGAATTTATCTCTTTAATTTAGTTATATATTAACATTCTTTGTCTGTTTTCACAGTTTTTGACTTAAAGTCTGTTTAATCTGATTTAAATGTCACTACTCCCCTTTTTTGGTTTCTATTTGCTTCAAACACTTTTGTCCATTTCTTCAGTTTCATCTATGTGTGTATTTATAGGTGAAGTTAGTTTCCTGTAGGCAGCATAAAACTGTCTTGTTTTTCTATCCATTTAGCCAGTCTATATTTTTTAATTACGGAATTTAATCCATTTACATTCAGGGTTGTTATTGATATATGAGGACTTACTCCTGTCATTTAGTTAATTGTTTTGTGGCTATTTTGTATGTCATTTTTCTTTCTTTCTTTCTTATTGTTTACCTTTATAAGTTGGTGTTTTCCTATAGTGCTAAAGTTTGATTTCTTTTCTTTCTCACTTGTGGATCTGTTCTACCAGTGAGTTTTATACTTGTACTTGTTTTCATGATGGTACTTACTGTTTTTTTGTTTCTAGATATACAACTTAAGCATTTCTTGTAAGGCTGATCTAGTTGTGATAAACTCTCTCAGTTTTTGCTTGTCTAGGAAAACAGTTTATTTCTCTTTCTTTTATGAAGGATAGCTTGCTGGATATAGTATTATTGGCAAGTGGGTTTTTTTCTTTTAGCACTTTAAATATATCATCACATTTTCTCCTGGCCTATAAGGTGTCTGCTGAAAAGTTTGTTGTTAGTGTAATGGGGACTCCTTTATATGTGACTTGATGCTTTTCTTGCTGTTTTTAGAATTCTCTCTTTGTCTTTGACTTTTGACAGTTTGACTACAATGTACCTCAGAGTTGACCTTTTAGGACTGAATCTATGTGGGGACCTTTGAACTTGCTGGATCTGAATCTACATCTCTCTCTCAAGACCCGGGAAGTTTCAGCTATTATTTCATTAAAGGTTTTCTACATCTTTTCCATCTTTTCTCCCCTGGAACTCCCATAATGCAAAAATTTGTTCACTTAATTAGGTTCCATATTTCCTATAAACTTTCTCCTTTTTTTAAAAAAAATTTTGTTTATATATTTGCCAAGGTAATTTCAAAAACCTGTCTAAAGTTTGGAAATTATTATTATTATTATTATTTTGCTTCATCTAGTCTGTGTTGAAGCTCTCAATGGTATTTTTTATATCATTCATTGAATTCTTCAGCTCTAAGATTTCTGTTTGGTTCTTATTCATGATATTTACCTCTTTGCCGAATTTCTCATCAGATCATGAATTGTTTTCCTGATTTTGCTGAATTATCTACCTGTATTCTCTTGTATCTCATTGAATTTACTTAAGATCATTATCTCAAATTCCTTTTCTGGCATTTTTATAAATTATCTTTCCCTTGAGGTCTGTTACTGGAGAATTATTGTGTTCCTTTTGAGGTGTCATGTTTCCTTGCTTTTTCATGTTTCTTGGGTCCCAACATTGATATCAGCACTTTTGGTGGAACACTTTCCTATTTCAATTTAATGGAGTTGCTTTTGTAGGAAAAGACTTAGTCCTGTAGATATGTCCTAGGGTGTCAGTTGGGTAGGGTGCATTGGCTTTGGTTCTGGGTGAATACAGTAGTATAGTCTCCAAGAATTTTCTTCAGCTGTAATCCATGTTAGCTATGTCTGTGAGTACCTCGGTAACCTAGGCTGTGGGAATTTGTGGCAGTGGTGGCACAGCTTTGCCAGGGGTGGGCTCACAGCTGGTTCTCAGTCTAAGGGTGCATGAGTGTATGCAGTATGTCAGCTGGCTTGTGAAGTTGGCTCATGAGGGGTAGAGCAACCAAACCATTTTTCTAGCCAGGGCGTGACTGTAAGGTGGCTTGGTGGCTCAGAGGTGGCTGGGGGGTGAGAATACTGGGCTGCTTTTCTAATTTGGGGCACTGGTGTGCAATGTTCTGGCCAGCCTAGGGCTGGTTTCCCAGTTTTGCAGGACTGGAGTCCTGACTCTTCCTGGACCCAGGCTCCAAGCAGCTAGGATTGTGTCATTGCAGACACCCATGTGAGGATGTTGGGATGACAGTGGAACCCTTTAGTTATTTCCTTATTGTTTGGGTCCTTTTCTTGGAGGGAACAAGTGCCAGGCACCTCTAGTCATACATCTTGTTGATGTCACTCCTCCGATGGCTAAATTTAAAAAGACAGACATTTACAAGTGTTGAGGGAGAATGTAGAGAAATGGGAACACTCACACATTGCTGGTGGGAATATAAAATAATGTTATAACTCTGGAAGATTGTTTTATGGTTTCTGAAAATGTTAAACATTGAGTTATCATATGATCCAGCAATTTCACTCCTAGATATATACTCAAGAAAAAATAAAGGGCCAGCCCTGTGGCTCACTCGGGAGAGTGCGGCGCTGGTAGCGCTGAGGCCATGGGTTCGGATCCTATATAGGGATGGCCACTGTGCTCACTGGCTGAGCATGGTGTGGATGACACCGAGCCAAGGGTTGCGATCCTCTTACCGGTCAAAAAAATAAATAAATAAATAAATAAAAACATGTCCACACAAAAAGTGTATACAAATGTTCATAGCAGCATTATTTATAATAGTTTATACATAGAAACAACCCAGATGTCTATTAGCTAAAGAATGCATAAACAAGAAAAACAAGATATGGAACACTGATGTAACAGAATATTATTCAGTCATAAAAAATGAAGTACTTATACATGCTATTATATGGATCAACCTTGAAAATATTATGCCAAGTGAAAGAAGCTAATCACAAAAGACCACATACTGTACAATTCCATTTATATGAAATGCCCAGACTGGGCAAATCCATAGAGATAGAAAGTAAATTAGCAGTTGCCAGGGTTGGGAGAAAGTGAGAATGGAGAGTGACTACTAATGGGTATGAGATTTTTGGAGAAATAATTATGCTAAGTGATAATTGTACAACTCTGTGAATATATTAAAAACCACTGAATTGAACACTTTAAGTGGATGAATTTTATGATATGTGAATTATATCTCAATTATGCTTTTATAAAATACTTACATGTAGGACAAAATATGGCAGAATAAGATAATTGTTAACAACTGAGTTTATGGAGCATGTAAGTTTTTGCATGTATAGTGGGCTTTTGGGCCCAGAGGTCTGTGAGTGATTCATGTATGATTGTCAAAGTCATGGATGTGGATGTGTTCCTCCCAGGAAGACAGTTGATGGTGAGGGAAGAGCCGCCAGGACAGTCCCCAAGGTCACTGGTGTCTCTCTGCTTTGGGTGTTGCATTGTGCAGGCCACAGTGGAGACTGGCACAAGGGCTTTTGGTCCCAAGTCCAGTGGGCTTTCTTCTGTACTGGGGCATAATTAAAGTCTACTGGTAATGCAGCCATCCATTGTTATAATTTTAAATCTTTATGATGACAATGTTTTTACTTCTAGGAGTTCTGTTTCTGGCAGTCACATTCTAATTCCAATTCTATTATTCTCTTCTCTAGGGTTAACAATAACAAACTTAAAAAAAAAATTTACTATGTTCCAGATACCATGCCAAGCTCTTTTCAGAGAATATTCCTATTTAATTCTCTCAGCAATTCTGAGAGATATGTACAATTATCATTCTTGCCCACAGGCACTTAGTTCCCATGTGGTAAAACAGGATTCAAACTCATATGTTCTGGGTCTGATTCCAGAGCCCATGGCCAAGGTCCTGGCCATACTGTCTTATTCTGTCCCCACCACTATGGCTGTGACCTCAGTGTCAGGCCGAGGTAAAGGGAGTGAAGTAACTTTCTTAGTGCAGAGTAAGTCTGGCTGACTTTTACCCACTGGACTCAGGTGCTGCAAGCTGTGGAAGGAAGAGGAGCATTTTGTACCACACTCTCTCACCCTCATTTTACTGGCCTGTCTCACTGCCCTCCATTGTCAGGTTGATGATATAATGACTTCAGATTAAGGACGAGGAAGGGGAATCTTGGAGCATACAATAAAATCACGTGTCAATTTCTTACAGCTGTGCCTATTTTAGCCTTGACCAAAAAAAAAAAAAAAAAAAAAAAAAACCACAATATAAGGGTAGAGATGCACATAAAACATTAAAAAGGAAACATTTTATTACTAGATGCTTTTGGTTTTAAATTCAGCAAACATTTCTTGAGCACTTCTTTTGTACAAGCCACAGTGCTAGGTACTCTGCAAGGCAGAGATGAGTAAAAATGCACCTTTTGACTTCAAAGAACTTGTGGTTTAATAAGAAAGACGAACTTTAGACATTAGCTATAATCTGAGTCAGAATTAAAATAGAGTATTAAACACAAAATTGTAATTGGAATATGGAGTTCAAACTGGAGGATAAAAAAGACATTGGAGATGTGTCTGAAAAAATGTGTAGGATGTGATGGAGGAAGGGGAAAGTGGGCAGAGGTGGGCCCTGGTACGGAGGGTAGGAAAGTGTTTAGAACTGTCAGGGACCTCATACTGTCTAGGCCAGCCAGAGCACAGGAATGACTGCCAAACTACTGAAAACTCACTTGCGAAAACACGATCAATCTATTGAATGAATGTTAATTCCCGAAGCATAAGTTCCCACGTCATTTTTTCTTGGTTCTTTATGTCAAGTAGGAATTCAATGACTGTTTGAGTTCTTTCAGCAGAAAAATACTAAAGAGGCATCAGAGCACGCACTCTCCCAGAGCTCCATGTGCACACTCTGAGAGCTCCAGCCTCAATAGAAAAGGGAAAATGGAAGCCTGGTCCTTCTCTACGCTGTGGAAAGCCTCTGATCCGACTCTGTTCCAAATGACCTTGGTCACTGTTTTGTTCACTACTGTTGTAGGTGAGTAATGGGAAGATAGGGCAGATTGTCACCGCACAACTGAGTTTATCAAATACCTTATTTTAATAGATGTCTTACAGATATCTATCTTTAACATTGTGTGATGTATTTGACCACCTGGAATTTAGGGAAACTTGCTATGAACCCACAAAAAGACCGTTTTATAGACCCTCCTGATACTCCCTTTTATATTCTTCAACAGGAATCTCCAAACAATCTAACTAACTATGACGTGGAATAAATATATACTATCTGCCAACCTGACCACGAACTTTCTCTGGCTGTGTGGTTATTCAGAATGCAGAGTGCTAGTGTAATAGTGCTAGGGCTTCTGGAAGATAACTTAATGCTTTAATTCTTGCCAGGGAGGTAGAATTAAATTTTATTTCTCAAGTATTTAATGTATTCTGTATCTCGTGATGCTTTTGAAAAACATTTTCACTTTTATTTTCACATAGATAATCTATTCATAATCCAAAAAGTCCAAAGGGACATAAAGAAAATGCCCCCTTTTCATCCCTGACTCCTGAGGCATCTAATCTTACATAATGCCATCATGAACAAAAAATATGTTCCTTCTAAGGCAAGAGGGAGGACTTTATGGTATGGCTTAGATCCTTGCATTCGAAGTAGGCAGATGTGAACGATCTGACAGAACGATGAAATTCAGGTCTATTCGTCTATTTCTGATAAATTTTATCACTTATACGTAGAAAGATACATAACATTTTTCTGCCTTTTCAAACTATTTTTGTTATTATCCTTAATTAGCAAACATACACCAGTGATCATTCACTGTATTCATTGGAAAGTGGAATAACAGGAGTTATGATGTAAAGGAAAATCAGGGTCCCTTCTGAAAAAATCTCATTACTCAAACATTGAAATGCTGTGTTTCAAGATATAACTTTCGGTTTTCCTCGACATTTTGGTTTCCAGGTGATTGTGGTCCTCCTCCCAGTTTATCGTTTGCTTCGCCAATAACCGTGTTGTATGATACGGCTTTCAAAACTGGAACTGTCCTGAAATATACCTGCCGCCCTGGCTACCGTAGAGTCAGTTCAAGTCAGGTTGCTTGTAATGTTGACGGCTCATGGAAATATAGTATCTTTTGTGCCAGTAAGTATCAACATTTATTTTTCTAACCTGTACCTTTTTTTTTTTTTTTTTCTGGAGAGTTCCCTTAGGAACTTAATAAATTTCTTAATTCACACGAAAAATCTTTGATCAAAGTAGTCTTCAGAATTAACATCACCTATACTATTTGGAAGAAGTCAGTTGGGATTACACTCAGGTATTTTTTTTCAACAGTCTTAATTATATTTTTTTCTGCTCCTCTGTGACCAAGGATATACATTTTCGAGAGCAGGCATTTATGTGCACAACTGGTCGATGTATCGCATCCTCTATTATCACAGTGGTCTAATTGAGCAAATGAAACTAAGCATAGTTTCTTCTCCTTAAAATGTGTGAGAAAAATGGGATATAAGTTTAAATTTATTTTTCCTCAGAATAAAAATTCAATGCGCCAGGATCAGAAATAAGCATTGAAAAAAAAATCTCTGGGTTTATCTGGAAGCAGGAGTTAAAGTTAATTAACCAAACTCTTTTTCTAATGTGGTATCTTGTGAGTAATTGGAGTCACTCGTCACCATTTTAATGTTCCTTCTAGGGAAGCAATGTAGTAACCCAGGAGACTTAACCAATGGGAAAGTGGAAATTAAATCAGGTCTTCTCCTTGGTTCAACCATAGAATTCAGCTGCTCAGAGGGGTGAGTATAAGGCAACCTAGAAGCAATACTTTACTTCTCAATTAATTTCTATATGGAGTTAGTGCATTCATACATTTCAGAAATAAAAATGGTGTGTAAAGGTACATACCAAGAATTCTAGCTTCTACCATATCTTCATTCATCCCATTTCTCTCTCACTGACAGGAAATGATTTTGGTTAGTTTCTGATTTATCTTTTTAGTGTTTGCTTATGTAAATACAAGCAAGTGCAAATATTTTAATCAATATTTTGCCCTCAATTACACAGAAGTTATCTGTGTGCATTGTTTTGAACCTTGCTTTTATTTTTTTCACTTAACAATATTGCTATGGGCTGAATGTTTGTTCGTGTTCCCCCCAAATTCTTATCTTAATCTCCAGTATGATGGCATTTGGAGATGGGTCCTTTGGAAGGTAATTAGGTCATGAGGGTGGAGCTCTCATGAAGGGATTAGTGCCCTTATAAGAAGATACATGAGAGAGCTTGCTTCTTCTCTCTCTGCCATCTGAAGACATGGCAAGAAGATAGCCAGCTCCAAACCAGGAAGAGGGCCCTCACCAGAACCCATACATGCTGGCACCCTGGTCTCATACTTCCCAGCCTTTACAACTGTGAGAAATAAATTTCTGTTGTTTATTTATGGTATTTTGTTATAGCACCCAAACTCACTAAGAGAAATATGTAATAGAAATCTTTGTATTCAGGCACCAAGTGCTTCCTCATTCTGTGTGTATGTGTGTGTGTTTACAGTTGTGTAATTTTCCAGTGCATATATCATAACTTATCATAGTTTATTTAATGATCCTTATTGATAGGCCTTTGTGTGTTTCCTGTTCTGTGCTGTTACATTCAAGGCCCTGATGAATAATCTATATATGTTATGCATGTAGATAGGTCATAGGATAAATTCCCAGAAGTGGGATTGCTGAATCAGAGAGAATATACTTTAAAATTTTCATAAATAGTGAAAAATTGCTCTGCATAGACTGTAAAATTTTGTAATGTAAATAAATGTCTGTTTCTCCACCACCTCTACTATTGAATATTTTGTCAAACTTTTGAATTTTTGCCTATTAAGAGGAGAAAATAAAACCTCCATGTAGTTTTTTAAGCTTTTTTATTTTGAGGTAAGTGTAGGGTCATATGAAGTTACAACAAATAATACAGAGAGATTCCATATACCATTGTTGCTAGTTTCCCCCAATGGTAACATTTTGCGTGACTATAGTACAGTATCACAACCCAAAAATGAACATTGATACAATCCATTGACCTTATTCAGATTTCACCAGTTTGACATGCCCTCATTTGTGTGAGTGTGTGTGTGTTTTTAGTTCTATGCAATTTTATCACATGTAGACTCATGTGGCTACCACCACAGTCAAGATACAGAACAGTTTCATTGAAAGAATTTCTTGTGCTACCCTCTTATAGCCAAATCCATCCCTCCGCTCACCTTAACCTCTGGCAACTGCTGATCAATTCTCCATTCCCATAATCGTGTCATTTCAAGAATATACATGGAATCACACAGTATGTAACCTTTGAGATTGGTTCTTATCACTCAGCATAATTCTCCGGACATCCATCTAAGGTGTTATGCATATTAATAGTTTGATTTTACTGCTGAAGCAGTATTCCACAGTATAGAATTTGTTTAACCCTTCACCCATTGAAGGACACGTGGATTGTTTCATTCTTGGCTATTATGAATAAAACTGCTATAAATATTCATACACAGATTTTTCGTGTGAACTCGTTTTCATTTTTCTAGGATAAATGCCCAGAAATGCAATTAATAGATCATATAGTAGTTACATGTTTCATTTTGTAAGAAAACTGCCTGTTTTCTAGAGAGGATGTATCATTTTACATTTCCAGCAGAAAATGAATGCATTATCCCTACCCATCCACACCAGCGTTTGGTATTGTTACAATTTTTCATTTTAGCCATTCTACCTGGTGTGTAGTGATATTTCATTGTGGTTTTAATTTGCATCTCTGTAATAACTAATGATGTTGAACATCTTCCATTCAATGAAATATCTATTCATATCTTTTTCACATTTTATAATTGGATTATTTAGTTTTTGCTGTTGAGCTTTGAGAGTTCTTTACATATCTAGGTACTAGTCCTTTATTGGATATGCGGTTTGCAAATATTTTCTCCCACTCTGTGGCTGTGACTTGCCTTTTCCTCCTCTTCACAGGTTCTTTTACAGAGCAAGCATTTTTAATTTCGGTGAGGTCTAGTTTATCAATTTTTCTTTTATGGATTGTGTTTTTGGTGTCAGGTTTATGAAATCTTCCCTTAGCATTAGGTTCTGAAGATCTTCTCCTATGTGATTTTTTTTTCCCAAAGGTTTTATAGTTTTACGTTTTATATTTGTCTGTGATTCATTTTGAGCTAATTTTTGTATAAGGAGAAGTTTTAGGTTAAGGTTAATTTTTTTTTTTTTTTTTTTTTGCCTATGGATGATTACTCCAGCACCATTTGTTGAAAAGCTATCCTTTATTCATCGAATTGCTTTTCCATGATTGTTAAAAAACATTTGGGCGTATTCATGTGGGTCTGTTTCCAGGTTTCCATTCTGTTTTATTCATCTATGTGTTTATCTTTCCACCAATAGCACAGTTTCTTAATCACTGTAGCTAAATAGTTAGTCAATATTGGGTAAAATTATTTCTACCATCCTCTTCTTGTTTTTCAAAATTGGTTTAGGTATTTCAGGTCTTGCACTTTTCCATACGAATTTTAGAATAGGCTTGTCTATGTCCATAGTAAACTTTTTAAGTCCATAGTAAACTAAAATTTTTATGGGATTTGCATTTAACTTACAGATCAATATAGGGAGAGCTGACATGTTTACAGTGTTGAGTCTTCCAAACCTTGAGCACGATATGCCTCTCCATTCATTTAGATCTTTGATTTCTCTCATCAGCATTTTGTAATTTTCAGCATACAGATCCTGTACATATTTTGTTATATTTATATCTAAATATTTCATTTTTCAGAGCAATTGGAAATGACGTGTTTTTAATTTTTGTGGGGATTTTTTTTGTTGTTTGTGTTTGGCAGTTTGCATGTCCAGGGATCAAACCCTGGATCGTGGTGTTGTCAGCACCACACTGCAACCAACCGAGCTACCTGGTCTGTGTTAGTCTGTTGCTAGTCTACAGAAACGTGATTGCTTCAGTGTGTTGATCATGTGTCTTGCTGTCTTGCTGTACTCACTTACTAGTTGTTGGAATTTTTGTTGTTGTTGTTGTTCCACTTTGTTTTCATAAGTTCCCTGTGATTTTCTACAGACATTAATGTCATCTACAAATAGGGATAGTTTTTTTTCCTTCCTTTCCAATATGCATGCTTCTTATTTTTTATTTTCTTACTGTGTTTGCCAGAACTTCTAGTACTATGTTGAACAGCAGTGGTGAGAATGGATGTCTTTGCCTTGTTCTCAATCTTTGAGGAAAAGCTTCAGGCTTTCACCATTAAGTATGTTACTTGAAGGATTTTTGTAGATGCTCTATATCAAGGTGAGGAAGTATTCCTCTATTTCTAGTTTGCTGAAAGGTTTTTTGGGTTTTTTTTAAGTCATAAATAGGTTTTGGATTTTTCCAATTTTATCTTTCTCTGTATGACTTTCATATTGTCTTAGCATCATTTATAAAAAAGTCCACATTTAATATGAGATGACATATTATTTAAGAAAATATATTTAATTCCCAAATGTACATGAGCATATTTTGGGGCTTTCTATTTTATGCATTTAGTTTTTCTGTATATTCACACAACCGGTTCCTGTCTCTTGTATTTTTGTAGTGTGTAACATCATTTAGAAGTATCCTCCCTTACTGTTCTGCATTAACAGGGTTTTTCTGACTGTTTGCTTGTTCATATTCCTATATGAACTTTTAAATTAGTTGATTTTTGCTTTTAATCAATTGCATTAACTTTTAAATAAATTTTAAGAGAATAGATATTTTATGACGTTGAGTCTTCCTAGCTAAGACTTTGTTATGCCTTCCCATTTCTCCTACTCTTTTTTTTGTGTGTGTGTGGGTGGCTAAGTGTGTATGTTTCAGGATTGTTTTAGTGTTCTCCCCATTTAGATTTTCAATTCTCATGTTTATTCTTTGGCATCTTTTTTACTTTTATTTGTGAAATTAAGAATGGCATCTTTTCTTTTATTATATCTTCCAACAGTGTTTTTCTGCATATATGGAAACTATTAATTTCTATATATTAATCTCATATCTCCCCAATGACCTGAATTCCTTTATTATTTATAATAGCCTTTCAGTTGAATTCTCTTTGGATTTCCAGGTATGTCATTATGTCATCTAGATGTAATTATGTCATCTGAAAATAGCAATTCTGTTGCTTTCCCTTTTCTACTTTTCGTTGTATTTCTAATCCTTTTTTTCTTATCTAATTTGGTAGCAGTTATCTCAAATAAAATACTAAGACTGGCCATTATTTTCTTATGATTGACCTTAGCAGAAATGACTACATTTTTCTCCTAAGTTCCTCCACTGATTATTATTACATTAAACATTTTGTGCCAAAAATAATTGTTGATTTTTTTTTTCAAATGCCATTTTAGTGTCTATTAAGATGATGGTATGTTTTTTCTTCAATTTATTAACATCATGTATATATTAGTCTGCTTTGGCTGCCATAACAAAAAACCACAGGCTGGGTGGCTGAAACAATTGGAATTTATTTTTCACAGTTCTGGAATCTGGAAGTCCCAGACCAAAGTTTGTCAAGGTTTGATTTCTAGTGAGGGCTCTCTTTCTGGCAGCAGACAGCCCACAGCCTTCTATGCCCTCACAGGGCCTTTCTTTGGTGCAAGCACACAGGTGGGGGTAGAGGTGGCAGGGGGAGTGTGAGGGTTCTATTGTATTTCTTTTTATAAGAACTCTAATACTCTTGGATCAGGGCCCCATACTTATGAACCTTAATTAGTTTCTTATGCAAATATAGTCACACTGGGAGGTTAGGATTTCAATATATGAATTTTGAGGGGATACATTCAACCCAAAACAATGTATTTTATGTTAATTTATTTCCTAATTTTGAAGATTCTTTTCTTTCTTGGAATAAACCCATTTGGTCATGTTATTTATTTGTTTGTTTTTAAAGTGTTTCTGTATTCTGTTTGATAACATTTTATTCAGGAACTTTTCATTGATATTCAGGGTAATTTTTATTTAATGGTGAAAGTCTTGGAAAAAAGACTGGGACTTGTCAAGAGGAAGAGAAATGAGATTTAATGAGAAAGTTAATGATTTATGAGAGTAAGCCAAGCTCTAGAAACCAGAAGGAAAATTCAATTCAGAGGACAAAATACTGGTTTATATTAGTAATGAGTTTTGATAATTTATTCAAAGAAAACTACATAACAAGCTCGAGTGAACCATTTTCCTGTTTTGTACTGCTTGATTTTACCTTGTTAGGGAAAGACATAAGAATTAAATGGAGTCCTAAGATTTTGAATGCAAAGCTTGTTATGTACTCTTTGTATTGATTATGAATGGGTACCACCTGATCCCAAGAAACAGCTTAATAATGTGGCTTAAATGAGCAAGAGAATTTTAAAAAATAAAAACAATAAGCCCTCTGTTTGATGTAATGAAATTTATCTGCCAGTAGGCTCAAATGATAATTAGTAATCAAGAGAGCATTATTTTTTTATTTCAATATATTGAACAAAAATTCCGTTTGTTAAAAGCCTAATTGGCAATTTATGTCTACAGTAAGACGAATTTTCCTAAAATCTTTGACCTGTGTTATTCAGATTTATCTTAGTTGGGTCAGCCACTAGCCAGTGTGAGATCCGAGGTAAAGAAGTTGACTGGAGTGAACCTTTCCCACTATGCGTAAGTAAGTATTTTTTTTCTGACTTGACTTCAAACCTAAGCCATATTAAGTAATAACACTTCTGTGCAATTAGAATTAGAATTTGCATGAATTTTAGATGTGTAACAATGCCATCCCTGATTAAAAATAGTCTTCCCTCTCTCATCTCAGTTGTCAAGTGCGAGTCCCCTCCACACATCAGCAATGGGAAGCACAATGGTGGAGGTGAAGAGATCTACACATATGGGTCTTCAGTCACCTACACCTGTGACCCCAACTTCTCACTCTTAGGCGAAGCCTCCATTTCCTGCACAGTGGAGAATAAAACAATAGGTGTCTGGAGCCCAAGCCCTCCTACTTGTGAAAGTAAGTCATAAGGATGAAATCTTTGAATTTTTCTCTTTTGTTTAAAAGAAAAAGGAGAGTGTGTATATTGGGGGAAGTGGAATGATTCAAAGACAAACTAATCATTGCAATAATGAAGTCATTCATATGTTCAACCAATCTCACTACATGCTGAATCAATCAGGACAGCATAGACTGTGCTGTGGTCATAATCAACACCAAAAGCTCAAAGCCTTTTTATAGTAAAAGTTTTTTTCAAGCTCCTTCTTAGTGCACTGATAGCCTGGGAAACTCTCCAGGGCAGCTGCCATTTATATGGTAATCCAGATTATTTAGTTATCCTGACACCTTCATATCAAAATCTAACAATCGGTTCAAGCAGAGGAGGAGAGCAAGGAAGGTCAAACCCTGGTTCTCAAGTTTTTTGACCTGAAAGTGACACATATCACTTGTCATTATAGTCTTTTGGCCAGAACGAGTCCCTTGTTTCTGGCTAGCGCAAAGGAACTGGCAAACACAGTCTTCTGTTTATCCTGGAGTAGCTGGAAATATGGGTGGACGCTAGCAATGCCAACCATACATGCCTATGGAGCACACGAAACCATACCAACATCAGCAGGTTAGGAGTAAAAGACAACCGAAGAAAGTCACTTCCCCCAACCTCTCTAGGGAAAGCAGAGAGATGTTGTTATGTCACTATCAGTAATGACTCAGCCAGCTGGTCTAGGACATCTGTCTTTACTACAATTAAGGTGCCTTTAAAAACACAGTGTCATTCACAGTTGTGACTCAGTACATGGACGCAGCCAATGCTGGAGCAAGAGAGAGCATAATAGTGAAAAGAGTTAAAAATGTCTGGAGTCAGGACTGCATACTAACAGTAGAAAAGGCAAGAGCTGAGGCTGGATAGGTTAGCAAAGGTCAGGTTATGAAGGTCCTTGTGTGTCACTCTCAAGAGTTCAGAAGGAAGGCAAAAGGGAGACATTGAAAGGGTAACAATTTGAAATGAGACAAAATATAACTGACACGTACCTGTTGCAAACATCCAGCTGAAAAGTGAAGGCAGCTTCAAAGGTAGCCATGACAATGGGCCTGGAGAGAAGCTGAGAGGAGGGTGGCAGGATTGACAGGACTTGATGACTGGCTGGATGTGGGGTGGAGGCTGGGGGCAGATTGTTTTCTGCTTGTGGGGGTGCAGGTCTCTGATGCCCTGGCTACCTCTTCATGACCACCATTCCATTACCCTGGGCCACTGACCCACAACCGAAATTATCCAGGAAGTTAAGCCATTATAATGGAACAATTTGGAGACTTTGAGATTCGGGCTTCAGGGTTTAGATATTGCTAGTTTTTATTGATAAGAAATTTGGAGGACTTTATCCACAACAACCAACATGATGGGACCTCATTATGCTGATGTTCCTAGGGACCAAAAGGGTGTGTGTGTGTGTATCTTTTTAACAGATATATATGTAAATATATATCATTACAAAAAATCTATATATTTTAAGTGATATATATATATATATATATATATATATATCTTTAAAAGTTTTCTTTGTACCTACTTGATAAACTCATATATTTGTTCAGGCCTTCCTTGCAGCCATACCAACAATTGCGGTCACATCTTTATTGCTATTTCTCTTTTATAACTCAGATGTCTTTTCCTATGTTTCTTTAGAAATTATCTGTCACCAGCCACACATTCCAAAGGGATTTTTTATCTCTGGATTCAGGTCCTTCTATACATACAAAAACTCTGTTGTGATTAACTGCAAGAAAGGTTATACCCTCATAGGCAGCAGTGTAATCCACTGTGAGGCTGATGACAAGTGGTATCCTTTTATTCCCTCTTGGGAACCCAGTGTGTATGGACTATGACAGAGTTTCAATATTTGGCATTTAAAATTATCTAGAAGTATAAATGTACATGCTCAGAGGCACAAATCCACTTTAATCCCAATAATCATTTTAAGTTAAATTAATACTTTTCTCCAGTTTTTCTGTTAGAAGAAAGATTTTCTTTTTAGTAATCTCAATGTTATTTGAAGGATTTTATGTATATCGTACAGTCATGACATCAATAACCTCACAGATATTGTAGATTTATATATTTATTACAAAAAAAATTCCATTAGTCAATAGTAAAGTGTCTTATACTAACGAAACCAATATATGAGAATTTTGTGAATGATGGAAGTGAAATTCCTTTAACGAAGTTCCTTTTCTTAATTTGCACAGCGGTGCTCCGTGAGCTATGGGCTGATACTGGGCTAATATTGGCCTTGAGACCTTGGTGCTGTAAATAAATACAGATTACTCATCAAAGTAGTGATACCTATTGTTAACATTTATTTAGAGCTTGCTATATATCAAACACTGTTCTATGTGCTTTAAATCAATTAATTAATTTAATATTTACAATTCTAATAGGTAGTTACCATTTTTAATCCTATCTTAATGATGAGAAATCTGAGAAAGAGAGATTAAGTAATCACTACAAGGTTAATCTGGTGTGGAAGCCACTTGTGCATCGTGGTTTCCCTACCCCCTTCTACCATTACAAGAACTTAGATACCGTTCAAAATGTTTAGTGATGAAATTCAATAAATAAACAACTTGATCAATCCACAAGGCCCTTTAGCAAATGGTCAAATAGAAAAAAAATACAAGACCGAATGAAGACTCAGCTGCAAAAGTTATATAAAGCTTGGTGTGAGACCAAATTGTAAATTTCCAGGTGACAGTGACACAATGTCAAGGGGATTACCTCGTATTTTAACTCCCCATGAGTATGATCTATTCAAAGGTTAGCTTACTTGTTCTTATGCCCAGTTTGAAACTCTTTCCAAGGGGGGGGAAAAAAAATCCCCATTAAGCAAAGAGAGTTGAAAGTTAATCATATCTTTGAGCAAATTTTTGCTGTGTATTCCTGGTGATCCTAACGCTTCCCCTGAAGATCAACCATTCTGAGGTTCAGTGAAGTGAAGGGAAAACTAAGCTCCTGTGCAGTTAGCCCAACACCTAAAGACTGTCCTCTTTCTGCACCATAACATGCTTCTCTGTAACAGCCTCTCCAGTGCCACATGCGTGTAGTGCTTGACACTAGTCTATTGGGTGATGGTGCTGCTGTGTCTTTTCCTGGAATTCCCATTTAAAATTGATTATCTGGTTTCTTGCTGAATAAATATGTGCTATCAGTTTTTGTGTGTGTGTGTGACAAGCTCATGGTCAACATGCCATTCCCAGTAAGAATTGTGCTTTCTTGATAGATGGTTGTACTGACATTCCAGACATTCCCTTTGCTTACTGGGACAGAACTGACTACCACCTAAGGGACCAAAAAATATATAAAATTGGTACTGAATTGAAATTTCAGTGTAAGCCTGGCTATAGCCCTGTTCTAAATGAGCCTCTAACAGCGACTTGTCAGGAAAATTTGACATGGACGCCTTCCAATGAGTGTGAGATTAAGTGAACTTCAACTTTGTTTTCTGTGTGTGTGTATGTATCATCTTTTCTATTGAAAATGTTGAACACAATCCTTGAAATTTGCCGAGACTTCCTTCATTGCACAGAATCTAGTTAATGTTTGTAAATATTCGGCGTACACTTGAAAAAGGGTGTATTTTGCAGTTGTTGGGTACAATGGTGTACATATATCAATTAGATCTAATTTTATAATGGTGTTCAAATCTATGTCCATTTCTATACTGAGTTCTTGTCTCCTTGTTCTATCAGTTACTGAGAAAGGTTTTGTCTGTGAATTTGTCTTTTATCTTCTTAGGTTTTTTATTAAACCGTTTTTTGCTTTATATATTTTGAGACTACATTACTGGATGTATACAAATTTAGAATGTTATGTTTTCCTGGCGAATTTAACCTTTTATCATTATGAAATGACCCTATTTATTACTGTGATTGTTTTATCTTTAAATTCTACTTTTATGTTAACATAGCTCTGACAGCTTTTTTTGAGTTAGTGTTGCATGGTTTATCTTATTTTACTTTTTTACTTTTAAACTTTCTGCAATTTTATATTTTAAGTGTATCTTCGGAGCAGGATATTGTTGGATATTTTAATCTTATTTGACAATTTTTATGATTTAAATAGAGCACTTTCTGTACAGTTAATGTAATTATTAATTTATTTGAATTTATATCTATTATCTTACTATTTACTATATTTTCTGCCTGTTTTATATCTTTTTTTCTTGACTTCTTTTGAACTTTTTTTTTTCAATTTTGTAGCTGGTATTTGCTTGGTATTTATATACTTTTTACTATATATACATATGTTTTTTGGTGTTTACAATAAAAATTACAATACACATTCTTGCTTTTTAATCTAATATAGGTTTTGCCTCTTCCCAGGCAATGCAAAACCATAGAAACCTTGAACTTGATTTAATCCCACTTGACTTATATGCTTTTGTTTTTGTGTATTTCAATTCTACATGTATCTTAAACTCCATATTATTATTATCATTATTATTACTATTGTTATTGTTATTATTGTTTTAAAAAATCTAATTAGTTAGATTTGTCCACATAATTGCTATTTTTATTGCTTTTTCTTCTCTCCTGACTCTTCAGTCTTATATCTGCTATCATCTTCTTTGTCTGATGAATTCTCTTTAGTGTTCTTTAGTGACAGTCTGCTGTTGATAAATTGTCTTTTTTTGTTTGTCTCAACGTGCCTTTGTTTTGCCTTAATATTTAAAGATATATTTGCTGGAAGTAAAATTCTAGCTTGGCAATCATTTTCTTTGGCCACATGAAAGATTTCATTCCATCGTCTTCTGCCCTGTTTCTGTGCAGAATTTTGCTTTTGGGCATTTGAAGGTTGTCTGTTTTTTCTGATTGCTTTTAAGAAGTTCTTTTTGTCTTTATTTTTCAGCAGTTTTTCTCAGATATGTCTGGGCTGATTTCTTTGTGTTTATACTGCTTGAGATTCAGAATGCTTCTAGAACCTGAGGTTTGATGCCTTTCATTGATTTGGGAAAAATTCCAACTTAAATACTTCAATATTTGAAATAAATATTCTCAAATACTATTTCAATCACCTTCTGGTACTTCAGTTACATTTATGTTAAGCCTTTATACTGAGTTTTCTGCAGTTCCTATGCTAATATCTGTGTTTTTGAACTTTATGTTTCTCTGTGCTTTTTTGTGAATATAAATAAAGTGCCTTAATTCATCTATGTATAATCTGATGTTAATTATTAATTAATTTTTTACCTTTAATTATTACATTTTTCAGTTTCAAGATTCCCTTTTGTAGTACTGATTTTTCTACCAAAATTATTTTTTTTTTTTTGTCTTTTTCATGACCGGCACTCAGCCAGTGAGTGCACCGGCCAGTCCTATATAGGATCCGAACCCGCGGCGGGAGCGTCGCTGCGCTCCCAGTGCCGCACTCTTCCGAGTGCGCCACGGGCTCGGCCCCCAAAATTCTTAATGTTGTCTTTTGCCTCCTTTTACATATTAAGGCAAAGTTATTTTTATTTTTATTATATATATATATATATATATATATATATATATATATATATACCCTCCTTTTACATATTAAGGCAAAGTTATTTTTATTTTATATATATATATATATTTATTTATTAAAAGATGACCAGTAAGGGGATCTTAACCCTTGACTTGGTGTTGTCAGCACCGCACTCTCCCAAGTGAGCCACAGGCAGACCCTGCAAAGTTATTTTTAAATCAATGTTTAGAAGTTCATTTTCTAGATCCCCTCAGGGGTGTTAGCATTGTCTCTTGCTTTTTAAAGCTTTTGATAACGTTGTCTTGTCTCTTGTTGATGATTTGCTTATGGCGGGTGGTAATGGGGACCTGGGGCTCTAAATGACCTGAGTCCAACCGGGGATTGTAATGATACAAAACTGGGCTTCCCTACTAGATAGCTAATCTATTTTTGGCTTACCCTGACTCCAGAGCATAGTTCTGACGATCCCTCAAGAGGTGGGGTTACCAGCAGTAGACCTCCCACCACATACGCATTGAGTTTTCAACAACCTCCCAGCCCCTCAGCTGTGGTCTTTGGATGTGTTAATATATGCTTCTACAGAGAAAGCAGCTCTAAATTCCAGGCACACCTCAATGGATTTCTTTCTTTCTCATTTAAATATGAACAACTAAGACAACTAAGGTCTTGGTACCTTAATTCTTCAAGGATTACCACAGCCCTCCATGTTTTTCTACTTCTTGTCAAAGGGTAGGTGGGTCTGAATTGTGTGGCCCACGACCACCAAAATCAACACCTCATTTAAACACTTCTAATGAAGAAATATGGTCAAAAGGAAATTAACCAATAGAAATTTGATAAAAGTTCCAGCGACAGATCTAGAGAAGATGCTTGGTATAACTCTTCCCTCAATTTGTTTGTTTGTTTGTTTGTTTGTTTTTAATTGTGGTGAAAAACTCTTAACATGAGCTCTACCTTTCTGACAAGTTTTCAGTGTATAATATAGTACTGTTAACTACGGGCACTATGTTGTACAGCAGATTTCTAGAACTTATTTATCTTGCATAACTGAAACTTTATACCAGTCGATCAACCCCTGACCCCACTCTGTTGCCAGCCTCTGGCAACCATCATTCTACTCTTTGCTTCTATGAGTTTGGCTATGGGTATTAACATCTTCTGTAAGGAGTCAGGTTTCCAGCTGTAGGCATGTACCTCTGATCATTTTATTAAACATGAACATCACTTTTTATGTATCAGGGGTTTGCTGCTCAATACCGGATCTGGAGAATATCACAATCATACACGAAACAAAAGATTTCTCTGGTAAATGTGTCTATGCCAACGGAAACTATATTTCATACATATGCGATGAAGGTTATTACCCTGTTTCTACGGGTGGAAAAAGTTCATGCCATGCAGACGGCGCGTGGAAGCCTAAAATGCCAGCGTGTGAGCCAGGTAAGAATATTGAGAGATCTTGAATTATTTCCCAGATTCCCCAAATGATCCCATTTAGTTCCACAAAAGAGCAACTATTTAAAACCAGGTGAATTTGGAGTTGTTCCTCTGACAAGTATTGTGCAAAGGTGGTCACAGATACAAACCACTAGCACCATGCAAAGCAGCTCTAGAACAAAATATATAAGGGAGAAAAAAACTCACAGAAGTTCTTTTATAAGAGAAAACAGTAGAGTTGATGAAATCCCTCAAAGTCTCATTTTGTCATTTTCCTGCGTATATTATCCACCAGCACTATGGCCAATATTTTATAATAAAGGGACATCACCCCATAAGACTCTTTCTCTACATATATAAGTTAAGGGAATAAGAATGATTTATGTAATTATGTAACAATGGAAGTTCCCAGGTTGAAGAAGTGACCTTGTTAGAAAGGGGGAGGCTTTAAGCCTAGTGATGGAGATCAGTATCAGCCTTTTCTTTCCTTGCTCTAACTCAGACCTGCTGAACTACCTCTTTGTTAAAACGTCAAGAGAGAGAAGAAATAAGCATGTAGGGTGATAAAGATCTGTCTCTAATCAGGACAAGACACTGAAAAGGTCATCATTATGGAGGTATCTTCATTGTGAACGATTCTTCACATCAACACGAGGGGATTATTGGGTACCATAGTTTGAGTTACTCTAAAAGCAGAGCTAGAGAAAATGACTTGGGAGCCAGTAGTTTACTTTGGAGGGAATCCTAAGAAGTAGGAATGAGGGATGAGAGAAGGGAAAAAGAAAAGGGGACTATTGTAAACAGCAGGGGCTCAATTCTTTGGGACCACTGAGAAGTATAAGGAATGCCTTTCAAAACTATCTCTCTGAAGGATGGGAGACTGGAACATTTGTCCTACCTGCTGTCCCCCACTCATTTAGGGTTGCCCTGAGGGGCAGTAACTGCCTCTCAATTCCGACTGTGCTCCTTCAGCTTCAGCGAAGGCCCCGAGGCACAGACTGAGAGTTTACAGTGAATAATTTCTGCAGAACACCATCAGTATAAATCTGAGCCTGTGTAAAACTGTATATTCCATCTGAGGCTGTAATCAGAGGAGGTCCAAAGGGGCAGGACATGGGTACCAAAGCATCTTCTACAGTCTGTCTTTCGCACCACTCAGATCTGTTTATGCTCCATATTAATTGCACTGTTACTCTTTAACGGCTGGCCCCGGTCTCTCAAATATCACTCCAAAGGAGGGTTAGTGGGATAAGTTAACTCTGATCTTGAGACTGTAATTGATATTACCTATGGGTTTTTGTTTGTTTGTTTGTTTGTGGCTGGCCAGTAACAGGGATCAAACCCTGTAGTCGATATTAATAATCTTCCTTCACTACACCCCATCCTAGATTTCCCTCACCTTTGGTCAGTGCTTTAGTTGGCCTAGGTTGCTTGCCAGATGGGATAACTCTGACTTTTATCTCTAAGGAATGAGACTCCTTGGTGTCTTGTAATTACCCATTCACAGTTAATCCCAGGTATGGAAATATCAAGAGATACCCTAGTGAATATCCTGGGTTCCAGATATATTTTTTTCCTGCCCCAGTTATGTACCAGCCATCCCTTTTCATGATAACCACAATTTATTGCCGTACCAGTATAGTAACATTTCTCCCCCAAGCTGTCCCAACAACGTAAGGATCCCAATGCAATCTAATGACAACCATAGCTTCAGGTTCAGTGGAGGCTTTAGCATCTCCTGGAGGAATTATTTTGCCCTTTTCCCTATGAAGCAGAACTCTAATCTAGAAGAGTCTAAAGTTGCAAGTACATTGTACAAGTGATTCACTGAGATTAATTGTGAGGGACATGAATCCTGTTTCTACTCTTTGGTTTCTAGCTCCATGCATTACAGCTGTACACAGGTACTGGCCAATGGTTCAATGCATACATTGTTACCTGGAAGACAGTGTACCTATTCTGCAGGGTGTCATTCCTCAGTTGATGCCTTAGCTGAATCTCTAATACATTATCGCAACGATCTGTTTTGCTGTCTCCTTTCAGGTAATGCATTACATGGTAGGAGCAGCAGATCCTATGGCCATGTTCCCATTGTCGCATCTTCCCTGTTAACAACCTTTTGGGATCTTAAGCCTTTACTCAGTCTGTTACCCCATATAAAATGTTCTACCACCTTTCATCTACCTATCTAACTTTCTATCCAATTTTCTATCCAACTTCCTAAACTCTTCTCTGTCCTTCCATAGGAAAATTTTTTTTTAATACTCTACCTAATAGTTTTTTATTTCTCTAACTCTATAGAATTTTCTCTCTGCACTAGTCTCTTGGCACTTTATCATAAACTTGTTAATATTATGATTCAACCATTCACATGGTTATATTTTATTTTTCTCCAAAACCAAGTTCAATACTCAACATGTATATGTATTTTTTGTGTGTTAATGAAAATTAAATTCAAATTCATTTCTAATGGAGTATTTGAAAATGAATTTTACAAAAGGCCATATGTGAGGTCTAGATTTATATACAGGTGAAAATGTCATATTTACCATTAATGTTCAGAGGAAGAAACTGGTTGCTAGGGACATAAAATGTTACACACGACCCCTGATATCAAAGTGGAGAGAAGGAAATGTATTAAATAGTAAATGGGAGATATTAAATAACTGCTATAGAGAGTAGAATGCAGTTGTAGACAGCACACAGATTTTGGATAGAGACAGGTCTGAATCTAATCCTGCCCTTGACACTTAATAGTTGTGTCATGCAGTGCAATGTACTTAACCCCTTCGAGCCTCTGTTTCACTATCCACAAAATGAGGATGATGATAATATCTTATGTCTAGGGTTGTTGTGAGGTTTGAATAGGGTCATGCATACAAACTGCTTAGCACAGTACTTGGCACATGATGAGAACTCGAAATAATCCCAAGCAATCCATTGCTGACAAATGTTATAAAAGGAAGGAATAGTCATTGTGCATTGGGGTAGTCAAAGAAAGCTTCACAGAGAAAGTGGGATTTTAGATTACAAATAGAGAAGGTAAGAGCATTCTAATAAGAGGGAAGAGAGCAGGAAATATATAAAAGTAAAAATGCACATGTCAAGTTTGAGAAAAGATGAGTTGACTAGTTTGGTTAGGTAGAAATAATGCTGGTTGAATTTGAAGGATTTTATTTTGTTTTGTTTTGTTTTGTTTTGTTTTAATGTCCATAGGTTGTTAAGTGTGCTAATTATTTTATTTTTAGAAAGTACAACAATTCAGAATCCCTTTCATGTAGTTTTAATCTTAAGAGGAAATCATCTTTCAACACAGGACTTCCTCTGACATTCCCAGTGCTCTAAATTGATTGTAAACTTTCATACAAGAGTATGGAAAATTGAGACAGTACCCTTCCAGCATCTCATATTCCTTGTTTTAACTCTGAAGTCATTGTTTAAATTGTAAAACACAGCATCTGCATTCTTATTGTGTTGTGGTTAAAGAAAAGTTAGAGATTGTTGGGGGATCCTGTATTTATTTATTCAGTCTGTACAATTTTTCACAGATAGATTTTTCTTTACTTAGCTTGATGTCTATTGGTGTCTATTGAGAATGATTTTAGTTTAACATGATTCTGTGGCTGATTTCACGCTTTCATGAATTCATGCCAAAACTTCTGTAATTTCCCCAAACAGTGAAATATTTTAGAGATAATGTAAAAAAAAAAAAAAAAAAAAAAAAAAGGTCCTATAATATGGGAGAATTCCTTCAACCCAAGTTGCTTTCGTCCTCAGCCTGAATGCAGTGGAAGTGTTTAAGTTGCGCCAAGTTACCCTAAGGGAAAAGAATTTGAATGGGAACATTTGAACCTTCTACAAACCACCCAGATTTACAAGTACTTATTAATCTAAAACTATAAGCTCATATTTTCCTTCTCTTTCACCATCCAAGTTTGTAGTTACCCTCCCAGAATTGCCCATGGACACTACAAGAAAGTTATTTTATTGACTTCTACTCCTGAAGCTACATATGAATGTGACAAAGGATATGTTTTGGCTGGATTTGCTACAATTTACTGCAAGTCTTTTCAGTGGATTCCTTCACCTCCTCAGTGTAAAGGTAACTACAGCTCCACTCACCATCCATTGAAGATAGAATTAGAAAATATTGAGGGCAATATTTCCTGTTGATCAAAGGCAGCATAAATTTTGTCATTTATTTTATTAAATATTTAAATCATGCCTGGTAAACTTTAAAACCTCCCTGATAGGTACATTGAAAATGAACTTTACTTCCTTCTTCAGTCCTCTGAAGCTCAGGTCACCTCTTGTCCAGAGGCAACCACTACTACAAGGTTCTTATGTAACTGTACAGAGTATCTAGAGACAATGTCTTTTATCTGAGAATACCTTTGTGGCTTTAATAAAGATTTTACAAGAATCTTGAGTTAATTCCAACTATCCAAGAAAGGGGATCTCAAATGTTAATTCCCAAAGCACAAAGTGTTGGAAATCTCTGCAAACACCTCACGGTGGCCACCATTGTCCCATGTCCTCTCCATTTCCACTTTTGATGACCTGATGGTGTTCCTGTTTGGTCAGCCTGCTATAGAAACAAGACAAGTCAAGAAAGGGTCTGTCTCTTCCTTTACATGGTAACAATCACCAGTG
This sequence comes from Cynocephalus volans, assembly GCF_027409185.1. Lineage (NCBI taxonomy): Eukaryota > Metazoa > Chordata > Mammalia > Dermoptera > Cynocephalidae > Cynocephalus > Cynocephalus volans. Next base: position 118,487,693 of record NC_084470.1, on the reverse strand, counting down.
TCACCATTTAACTCAGGAAGGTTATGAGGCAAGGACAATGAAAAGCACACATCAAGGATCACACACCGGTCAAGGCTATAGTGTGCAGGAACTGAGAGCACAGATTCTCCCATTGAAAAGCTACACAGCACTGAGGAAATTATTCAGCTTTTTAAGTTTTCTTGTTTGTAACATGATGATAATAATAGCATCTAATTGATAGAGTTGTAGTGAGGAATAAATGAGATAAGGCAAGTAAAAAATTTAGCAAATTGACATATAATACTTGCTTGGTAAATGTTAATTTTTACTATTATAATTATTAAAATGAAAGATAGTACAGAACAACGTGCAGGACCTGAGTATAACTACGAACACAATTTCTCATGATTTTTATTAGCCAATGCTTGTTATGATGCATTTTTCTGAGAAACATAGTATGCTCAGAAATATGTTTCCTTTATAGCCCTGTGTCTGCAACCAGAGATTGAAAATGGAATGCCGTCTGTGGCTAAGAATCACTATGTTGAACCTGAAAATGTCACCATCCAATGCAGATCTGGTTATGATGTGGTTGGTCCCCAAAGTATCACTTGCTCAGAGAACAGAACCTGGTACCCAAAGCTGCCCACGTGTGAGAGGGTAAGTGGCACAATTCAAGGAAGTTCTGTGCTATCAACCCCTAAACGTGGTGGCCTCCCCTAAAGCTCTCTCTCAGCTAGCAATGGTGACATCTGACCTTTGTCAGGCTGCATAAGTAACTTATCAAAATTAGCATTTCAACCTTGAAGCAATGTAGTGTGTGAGAGCGGCAAATTTTCCTGCTCTGTGGCTAGAGCCAAAATTACTAGATTTGAGGGTCCCATATACGCAGATGTCCTGATCCGTAGGCTCTACACTTTCTGCGGTAAGTGCTGTGCGTTTGCTGCATTTCTGGTTGGTCATCAGAACCATCCCCGAGCTGTCCTTGCAGAGGTGCTGTGGGTCTCCTTTGCAGCTCTGCCTCTTTCCCGCCTCAGCTGTGCTCGGTTGCTGTGCAATAGCAGACCTGGGCTTGGCCTGCATGTGAATGCTTGCTAGGATGAAAAGTGTCTCCTGGTTTTCTCTTCATCCATCAGCCTTCAGATCAATCTCACTTTTGCCAGTAATGCCTCTCAAAATGCACCCCTCCCTCACTCATTTCTTTAAATCACTTTCAGGAGGTTTCTAAAGACTGTGACCAAGTGCTTGAAGGCAAACACCTCATGCAGTGTCTCCCAAACCCGCAGGACGTGAAAATGGCCCTGGAGGTGTATAAACTGTATCTGGAGATTGAGCAGCTGGAACAAGAGGGAAACATGCTGATGAACAACTATCGGAAGTTTTCTAAAAAGAAAAAAAAAAGGGGGTTCATTTTTGCCTTTTAATAAATATACAGAATTTCTATTCAGCAACTGTATTATTCCTTAAGCACCATCACTCATGTTAAAAGTGTCTGGGCTGGGAGAGCTTGGTGATGATTATTGCTACTGAAAAGTGATATTACTGATAATCTAGCCTTTTGTGGCTCAAGTGTTTATTTTCCTTTACTCAAGATGCTAGTTAATTAAATAATCATCTATCAAATATCAGTTCGTCTATGTTGACAGTATGTTACATAAATATGACCCACATCCAGTACACAAATCCACTGCCTAAAATGTCTGTAATTAACTTCATTTATTTCTTTTTGTACCTCAGAAAGAATGAAAGCCAGAAAATTCAAACTGTGTTCATACTTTTATCTTTACCTGAATGTCTCTACTCCACATCTCATATGTTGAAAAGCCGCCTACCCTTTATCTGTAAAAAGGACACAAAACTCAATGCATTTGCAAAGTAAACACACTTCTGTAATTAGAAACCAGAGTGAGAAAAAGAACATGACCGAAATTGTAGAAGCCCTTCAGCACCTGTACCAGTTACTGACTCGCCCCTCCAGCCCTGCAGAGAAAGCCACTCTCCTCACTTTTAACAGCACAGATTGGCTTTGCATGTTATTCAACTTTATAGAAATGGAATCATACATTATGCGTACTTCCATTCATGTCTTTTTTTTTCTTAACGTTACATATGTGAGGGTCATCCGTGTCGTGATAGTCGAGTTTCATTCATTTTCATTTCTATTTAGTATTTTACCAGTGTATGAATATTTCACAGTTTACTCATCTGTACTACTGTTGATGGACATTTGGGTTGTTTTCAGGTTTTTGGCTATTATAAATAGTCCTCCTATGAACGTTTTTGTACATGTCTTTTGCCGAACACGTGTGTTTTTGTTCAGTATATACCTAAGGATGGAATTGCTGGCTCAAAGAGGGTTTGCAAAGTGATTGTACCAAACTACAATCTCACCTGCAGAACGTGAGCGTTCTATGCAAAGCTTGCTGCTGTTCATGCTTTCTTTTCTTTTTCTTTTGAGACATTCTGTTGGATGTGGAGTAGTATCACATTGTGTTTTATTTGTTCTTCCCCAATTATTAGTGAGGTTAAACTACTTTTTAATGTGCTTATTAACCGTTTAGAAATTCTCTTATTGTTCAGGGCTGGTTCAAGTCCTTTAACCATTTTTCTGTTGGATGGTCTGCCTAGTTCTAATTTAGTTGTAGGAATTTTTACTATGTTCTAGACAAAAGTTCTTTTAAAATTTTATTTGAATATTTAATTGTACATATTTGTAGGGTACAGGGTGCTGTTTCAATACATGCACAAACAGCATATTTATTCACTTGGGGTAGATAGCATAACTTTGTGTCTGTTAATCTACTACTTTCCTTTTCTCCCCCATGTCACCTTCCACTCCTGGCCTCTGGTTACCATCATTCTACTTTTCACTTTTATGAGAACCACTTTTTCTTTTTTAGATTTCACATATGAGTGAGATCATGTGGTATTTGTCTTTCTGTGCCTGGCTTACTTCACTTAACATTATAGTCTCCAGTTTCATCCATGTTGTTGCAGATGACAGAATTTCATTTTTTTAAGTAGCTAGTTAGTATTACATTGTGTATATATAGCATAGTTTTTTTAATCCATTCACCCGTTAATGGGGATTTAGGTTGATTCCATATCTTGGCTATTGTGAATAGTGTTGCAATGCACATGGGAGTGCAGGTTTCTTTTCGATACATTGATTTCATTTCCTTTGGGTATATATCCAGTAGTGGGATTGCAGGGACATAGGTACTTCAACTGCTAATTCTTTGATGAATCTCCATACTGTTTTCCATAATAGCTGTCCTAATTTACAGTACAACCAACAATGTAGAAGAGTTCCCTTTTCTCTGCATCTTCGCCTGTAAAAGCCATTCTAACTGGAGTAAGTAAGGTAATACCTCACTGTGATTTTAATTTGCATTTCCCTGATGATTAGAGATGTTGAGCATTTTTTCATGTGCTTGTTGGCCATCTGCATGTCTTTTTGAATTTATTTATTTAATTAATTAATTAATTAATTAATTAATTAATTTTTTGCTGCTGTGTTGTTTGAGTTCCTTATATATTCTGGACAGTAGCTCCTTGTATGATTTGTAGTTTGCAAACACTTTCTCCCATTCTGAGGGTTGTCTCTTCACTTCGTTGATTGTGTTTTTTGCTGTGCAGAAGCTTTTTAGTTTAATGTAGTCTCATTTGTCTATTTATGCTTTAGTTGTTTGTGCCTTTGTAGTCTTGTTCAAAAAGGCACTGTCCACTCCTATGTTGTGTAATATTTCCCTTATGTTTTCTTCTAGTAGTTTCATAGTTTGGGGTCTTAAATTTAGTTCTTTGATGTATTTTGAGTTGATTTTTGTGCATGGTAAGAAATGGTGATCTAATTTCAATCTTCTGATTGTGGATATCCAGTTTTCCCAGCACCATTTCTTGAAGTGGCTGTGTTTTCCCTAGTGTATATTTTTGGCACCTTTGTCAAAAATCAGTTGGCTGTAAGTGTATGTTTTTATTTATGGGCTCTCTATTCTGTTCCATTGGTAAATTTGTCTGTTTTCATGCCAGTACCATGCTGCTTTAGTTACTACAACTTTGTAATTTTGAAGTCAGAAAGTGTGATGCTTCCAACTTTGTTCTTTTTGTTTAAAATTGCTTTGGCTATACAAGGTCTTTTATGGTTATGTACAAATTTTAAAAATGCTTTTTCTATTTCTGTGAAGAATGTCATTTGTATTTTGATAGGGATTGCATTGAATCTGCAGATTGCTTCGGGTAATATGGACATTTTGATGATATTAATTCTTCCAACCCACGATCAGGGGATATCTTTCCATTAATTTGTGTCTTCTTCACCAACGTTTTATAGTTTTCATTGTACAAATCTTTACTTCTTTGTTAAATTTATTTCCAGACATTTCATTTTGGGGGTAGCTACTGTGAATGGAATTTCTTTCTTGATTTTTTTCTTCAGATATTTTGTTATTGGCTTATACAAACACTATTGATTGTTGTGTGTTGATTTTGCATCTTGCCACTTTACTGAATTCATTTATTGGTTCTAGTAATTTTTTGGTGGAGTCTTTAGGGTTTTCTATATATATGATAATGTCATCTGTCTATAGGGATAGTGTGACTTCTTCCTTTATGATTTGGATACCCTTTATTGTTTTCTCTTGCCTTATTGCACTGGCTGAAACTTCTGGTACTATATTGAATGAGAGTGGGGAAAGTGGTCATCTTGTTTTCTTCCAGATCTTAGAGGAAAAGTCTTCAATTTTTGTTCATTCAGTATGATATTAGCTGTGGGTTTGTTGTATATGGCCTTTATTGTGTTGAGGTACACTCCTTCCATACCTAATTTGTTGAGTGTTTTTATTATGAAGTGGTGCTGAATTTTATCAACTGCTTTTTCTCCATCTAATGAAATGATTATGTGATTTTTTTCCTTCATTCTGTTGATGTGATGTATTACATTTATTGATTTTCATATGTTGAGACATCCTTGCATCCCTTGGGTGAATCCCACTTGATCATGGTGAGTGATCTTTTTAATGTGCTGTTAGGTTTGGTTTGCTAGTATTTTATTGAGGATTTTCACATCTATTTCATTAGGGACATTGGTCTGTAGTATTTTTTTGTTGTGTCTTTTTCCAGCTTGGGTATTAGGGCAATTCTGGCCTCATAGGATGCGATTGGAAGTATTCGCTCCTTTTCAATTTTTTGGAAGAGTTTGAGAAGAATTGCTTTTAGTTCTTCTTTGAATGTTTGGTAGAATACAGCAGTGAAGCCATTTGGTCATGGGGTTTTCTCTGTTGGGTGGCTTTTTATAATTGCTTCAGTCTCATTACTGGTTATTGGTCTATTCATGTTTTCTAGTTCTTCATAATTTAACCTTGGTAAGTTGTATGCGTCCAGGAATTTATTCATTTATTCTAGGTTTTCCAGTTTGTTAGTGTACAGTTGTTCATAACTTAACTTTAATGGCTAAGAAAAAAGAAAATAACAAAGTCAGCTCTATGCTTTGACATCATTCCCCCCACTTTTTGACATTTTTATGGTTTCGAGTTACATCTATTAATATTGCTTATCTCATACAGTTGTTGAATTTATTATCTTGTTGTGTTTGTCCTTTAGTCTTCTTAGTAAGAATGTACTCACCACCCTTACAGCATTGGAGTATTCTGAGTTTATTGAGAAAGAGCTTGGTTCAGAATCTGACTTGGCCACTGATCAGAGAGGTTTTGGGAAGTAAACTCAGTCTTTCTGAATAAGTTTTCTCATCTATATAATGTGGCTAGTACTACCTATGTTATAGCTTTGCTTTAAAAATTAAATGCAATAATTCATGTAAACATTTGCAACACGAATAATAAGCAGAAGCTGATTTTTAAAAAAATGTTGTTTAACTTTTTAAAACACCTCTTTTATCTGACATACTCAAATTTTATTTTAGTTCCTCTTTATAAAATGAAGCAACCACATGGTGGGTTTATTTGTTTTCCTTCCTCTGTACGTAAGTTGAAATTTAATTGTGCTGTCATCAGTATTACAGAGCAAGCCACCCATTTATTTCCGGAAAATGTTCCTCTTTATTTTTGGGAGCTAAGCACTTTGGTTGTTATGTGCCTGTTGCTTCCATTCTATCGCAGCTTGGTGATGGTCATTTTCAGACATTTTTCAGTGTTCACCATCCTCTATGGATGAATATCTGTGTATATTCAAATAACAAATATCCACAGCTAGTCCAAGGGGCAAAACATAAAATCCAGGTTGGTAACTTCACCCATTCCCTTCATAGAGACTAAAATAAATAATATGGACATAAGACCCAGGTTGATATTAATTGCCCAGTCCTAATCCAGATAGTTATTAATAAACTAATTCTTGGAGTAAACAAATATGCCTTCTACAGCATATTTTTTAGTGATTTTATCAGAACTATAATGCTGGGATGAAAGATCCTTCACTATGATCCAGCACCATTGAAAAATTACTAAAGCTGTCATGATCCTTTCTCCATTTATAGTGCTTTACCCTCTCCCATTTAATTTTCAATGCATGCTTTATCTATACTTTAAACACCACCCTGAGAAATTTTCCTTTATTTTCCAACTAGTGTAGCCCCAACGTTGATTAATTTGGTGTCATACATACATCAAGAAAATATAAATATTGAGTCTAAACAAAGACTGTATTTTTGTCATTTTTTGTATTGAAACGTAATTGATTACACATATTTGTGGGGTACAGAGTTGAATATTAATGCCTGTGTACAATATGTGATGATCAAATCAGGATAATTAGCATACTCATTGTTACAAAACCTAACCGTTCTTTGTGACCCTCCCCTCCCCTTTTCCTGCCTCTAATAACCACAGTTCTGTTCTCTCCTTTAGAAAGCTCAACATATTTTTGTGATTGTTCTTTCTTTCTTCTTTTCCTTCTTTCTTTCTTCTTCTTTTTTAGCTCCCACTTATGATTGAGGCCATGTGGTATTTCTCTTTCTGTGCCCGGCTTACTTATTTCACTTAATATAATTTTCTCTGTGCTCATTCATGTTGCTGAGAATGGCAGAATTTCATTCTTTTTTTATGGCTAAGTAGTATTCTGTTGTGTATATAGACTATATTTTCATTATCCAGTTGTCCGTCGATGGACGTTTATGCTGGTTCCACATCTTGGCTATTGTTAAGTAGAGTGGCAATGAATAGGAGAGTGCAGGTGTCCCTTTAACATGATGATTTCCATTCCTTTGTATATATACTCAGTAGTGGGATTGCTGGATAGTATGGCAGCTCTATCTGTAGTTGTTTGAGAAACCTCTGTACTGTTTTTCCATAATGGCTGCACTAATTTACAGTCCCACCAACCGTGTAGGAGGGTTCGTTCCCCTTTCTCTGAATCCTCACCAGCATTTGTTTTTCTCTGTCTTCTTGATAATAGCTAGTCTAACTGGGGTGAGATGATATCTCAATGTGGTTTTAATTTGTGCTTCCCTGATGTTAGCATTTTTCTTGTATCTTCTGGCCATTTGTATGTCTTCCTTTGAAAAATGTCTATTCAGCTCCTTTGCCCATTTTTTAATTGGATTACTTGTTTTTTTACTATTGAATTGTTTGAGTGCCTTGTATATTCTGGATATTAATCTCTTGTTGGATGTATCATTTGTCTTTTAACAGTTTTATAGGCTTGTGTGCTTTCCCTATTCAAATTAGGCTAAGGAGTGTTTAGGAAGAAAATTTAACTATAGATCTTTTTTTTTTTTTTTTTTTTTTTTAATCCTGCCTTCCTATTGGGAATTCACACTAGTGGTTGTAGACCTAACCCCTGTGGGAGATGGTGTGAAACATGAATCAGCATCTCACCCTGAGCCCCGAAGAACCTGCCACACAGACTGCACCTTGATTACTCAGAGAGAAATAATGTATATGTTGACAACAAGCCAACAAGTACCCCTATTGATGGGGGGGAAAGACAGTGAGAAAGTCTTGAGGTTATGATGGTAAATACCCACAGAATCCCAGAGAACTCTCATATCGAGCTCATATCATTCTCCCCAAGACCGAGAGCTTTATTGTATTGCCCCTGTTGAGTCCTGCACTATACCTGGTTTACTCAACTCTTTCCCTCCCCCTCAGTGACTCAAAGCTGGGGCCTTGCCAAGACTTAGTTCCTTGGTTCAAGCTCAATTTAGAAGTGAATAGAAGCCTCAACTTCAGCCTGATTTGGGGCATCAGAGAATGCTGAGCCTCTGTGAAATGTCTCTGAGATTTTGCACCATGACCCCCACATTGTAAGGAATTTTCCCCACACTGTGTCTCCTCAGGGTCCTGAATCTGCTGTGGTGCCCCCCCTATCCTGTGTGGTGAGTGCAGAGGCTATGGGGAAAAGGGGATATAGAAGAATTCCCAATCAAGAATTAAAGTATAATCAAATTGCAATCATTCAGTACCATTTTGGAGAAGAAGAATGAAGTATATTATTAAGAAATATATTTAAACAGTTTTAGTTCATTTGATATAGGCTCTCATTACTTGAGAAACAAAACATTACAAATCCTTGAGGAGCTCTGATCTAGCAAAAAGAAACTTTTAATACTTATATTAATGTATTATATTTAAATGAATACTCCTAAATACTTAAAAAATTAATTCTTCATTAGGGCTAATTTTTTTCTATTGCATTAATATTTGAGTGGAAAAATTTTGCCATCCAGAAAGTAAAATTTTACGTTATTACACGTAATGCGTGAAATTACTAGAATAAAATTACAAAGCACTGTGTAACCTAAAAACATTGTGTAAGTGTAAGGTATTGTACTGAAATTTAGGGAATAATTGTCCCTAACCTATCCACATTGAAAGGGTTTGTGAGGACCTGCAGGTCCCACTAGGGTAGTGCTGGTTAATTAATTTATAAATGGAAATATGTTAGTAAAAGTAATCATTTTATTCTTCTATAATTTATTTTTTAAGATAAAAACTTTTCAAGGATATTAAAAAATGCTTACACACATATCCCTTATGCCATCTATAAAGCATTTAAAGTAGAATATTTTGCACAGGATTTTATTTTATTTTTATTTATTTATTTATTTATTTTCTGGATGTCTTTTTTTTTATTGAATCATAATTTTTGGGATTCAATGCTGACATATGTTGATCAAATCAGTATCACTAGTATGTATATTGTTACAAATCGTGCTTATTATTTATGCCCCTTTTCCAATCTCTCCCTATCCCCGTCTCCCCCACCACCTCTGTTAACCCTGGATTTCTTCTTTCCTTCTGAAACAGTAATGTTTACTCTGTTGATTTGTTGCCTAGATGATATGTCCAATGCTGAGAGGTGTGTTCAGGTCCCCTAATATTATCATAGAGCAGATGCTTCTTCTGACAATCTGGAATGGGCTTTATGGAGAGAGACATCCCCTTCTTTTCTTTGGTCTCTGCTGGTGACTCTCCTTGTGTCAATGCACTCCAGCGGCTGGTGGACCATGCATGGTAGTTGTGACATGTAGCCACTTTCACAGCAGCCATGGTTACTGTGGTGGCTCTGGTGGGCCACCCACGTAGAGGTGATGTTTTTGGCATGCTCCTTGGTGCTGGTGGTGTGCCTGGTTGTTGGGGGGTGTCTGGTCCCTGGCTCTATGCCTCAGGACTCTGGGCGGGGCCCCGAGGCACTGGCCGTGTTTGCATAGGATTTTAAAATCACTCAACAAAGAAGAAAAGATTTCACCAATAGCTATGTCAATTTCTATGCAGACTTTCATATTTATGTGATATCGTGTATTTTCCCAATTCTGATGACACAAGAATTACATGCTAAGGAGATGGAACGTGGAATTCCAAAGTGCCACATTGTCATTCTGTCATCCTGGTAAGAGAGAATTTGTCAAGATTAATTTCTAGGACCCCAGAATAATCCTATGTGGTTCAGATTTTGAACTTTCTTAATAACAAAGGGTGACTTTAAAGTTGTTTTTCTAAGTAGGATATTAAAATATTTTACTTCGAAAGGTTTTTTTTAAAAGTCAAAATGATAAATATTTGAAGGGAAATTTTAAGGCTAGATATAGGAATTCCTTTACCCTGGGCAGTTCTGCTCTCTTGGAAATTAAAATGGCTAAATCTGTTCTTTCAAAGCCCTGCTCCACTCCAGTCTTCTCATTATCTCCTCTGAGAACCATTACTTTAATATATATATATGTATTTTAATCTTTATTTATTTTTGGTGGCTGGCTGGTATAGGGACCTGAATCCATGACCTTGATTTTGTAAGGCTGCACTCTGACCAGCTGCACTAACCGGCCAGCCCTGGACCACTAACTTGAACTTCCAGGTCTCCCCTTCCTTTCCAAGGCAGTGAAGGAAGACTGTGTCCAACAGGTCACAGAGAGTTGTCATGATTCCTTCAGGTTTCTCTATATTTATTCCCCCTTCCTCTATTCCCTCAACATCCCTCCCATCTTACCCCGGTCTATATTCCTTAACCTGCAGTATAAATTATAACCAAATCTGTCTCAAACTGGTTTCTGACCTTGCCTTTTTATCTTCCTTCAATAATGACATTTTGCTGCCTCTGAACCTTTGCTAAAATTATTACTCCGACATGAAATGCCTACCCACATCTCACCCATTTAAGCAGTTTTCACCTAAATCTTTAAATATACTTCCAGTCTCCTCTAAGATATGTTATCTTCTCCCTTTCTCCCTTGATTGTCCTCTCTCTTTTTGTCTTTCTTGTATCCTTCTTGTGTCTTCCCTTGTCTTTGGACATTATTGTAAACTGACTGGTATTGTGGTTTTGCTATTTATGTGGTTATGATTTATACTCCTTACGGTACTGCAAGAACATCCTTCAATGTCTGCTCAACGGCCTTATAGCATGAATTCACATAATGTTTGTTGGATTAATTCATAAATGGCTTTCCCTAATAATGTGCTTGATATGAAGCTTAGGAAATTCCACTTAAGAACCTTAGACTTGTATATAGGTGAATATTTATTTTGGATCTGCAATGGGAAGAACAAAAATACAAAGATACCTTGAGATATGTTCCCTGCTATCTAAACAGAAAGAAACTGTAAATACAAATAGTATAATTTAGCTGTTAAATAGTAGCTCGAGACTCAAGTCACAGAGAATATGGACGTTTGAGCAAAACAGACCTCAGTTCTAACTCTGTCTCTGTCACTCATTAGCTGCCTCACATGGAATAAGATACTTAAGCTCTCCTAAGATATGTTTTCTTCTACAAAAGATGGGAAAGATGATAATGTGTGTCTCTTAAGGGAATTATGATGATTGGATGAGATACTATATATATAAAGTGTCTAGATTATGAATACATTGTGTCTATAAAATATGTTGAATCATAGTGCACATACTATAACATAGCTTACATATAGTATGTATGGTATAAATAGTATCACAGAATACATAGTATACGGGCCGACCCCGTGGCTCACTCGGGAGAGTGCGGCGCTGGTATCACCAAGGCCGCGGGTTCGGATCCTATATAGGGATGGCCAGTGTGCTCACTGGCTGAGCGTGGTGCGGACAACACCATGCTGAGGGTTGCAATCCCCTTACCAGTTAGGAAAAAAAAAAAAGTACATAGTATACACATCGTACATTTATATATTATGTAATTAGTATCCATACTATACATTTCTATACACACAAAATGTATGGTATACATAGTGCTCTAGTATGCTTAGATAACGTATACATACTGTCTAGGTTACAGTAAGATCTCAACAACTTGCTGGATATGATATATACTCTCTTCCTAACAACTGCTGTAGGAGTTCAGAGAAATAAATGACTGTTTCCTGGGGAAGGAAGAGAAATCTTCACAGAGCGAACAGGACTTGAGCAGCGAGCAGAGAAGGAAGCGTGGCATGTAGGCAGGAGAGATGATATGAGCACGGGTACAGACGTGGGAGTGTGTATGATGGACTTGGGCACCAAGAGCTAGATGGATTAATTAGCCTATAATGAGGACTCATATAAGAAAGTAGTGATAGTTAAGGTTGAAGGGTCCATGAGAAAGGCCAGGGGAGCATTTTCTAAATATGCATGGGTTGGAAAAGGTTTTTAAACGTTTGTTTCTAGTAAATATACAATTCTGAAACTACCATTACTTGGTTTCAGTCCTCAGTGGAAACCGTACACCAGCATAGCTCTTTGTCTGACGTTCCCACTGCTCCATTTATTTGACTTTCTCATGCACTGTTGGTGGACCCTGACAGAGTTCCCTTGCAGAGAGGTGCTCTGCACTGTGTCCTCTTTGTTATTTCAATGTGCAAGTCACCATTTATTCTTCCTGTGAGCTCTGCTATGGAATATCTTACAGTGCTGTGAGTGTATTCTTGGTGAGGATGGACGGACAGTTGGATGACTCAGAGATTGTGGATTGACTTAACATCCTTACAGTTTCTCACAGACGCACACCTCCACATTCAGCCTGAATTCAATTAAGTTCACCACTAGCACCATGTGTCTTAGGGCTGCATCCAGCCTTCTGCCAAAATGGTCCCCGACAATGTAAAGTTGAGTGGACTTGTTAATGTAGTGAAGGGAAACCTAAGGGCTCATAGCTCAAGGCTTCCTACAGCTCCTCAGCTGAGGCTTCCAGGAGGGCAGCACAGGTGCCTAGGGCAGGCCACGTGACCTTGTGGGCAGAGAGGATGGGAGGACAGAACGGAGCCCCCACACACCACACAGATTCTGGGATGTGCTATTTTATACAGTCTGCAAGCTCGCCTCTCTCACTTTCCTGTCTCACCGTCGGGGTTGCAAGTTTCCTCCTAGCATTGCCCATGGACATCCTAAACGAGTTCCTTCACACATTATCCCCAAAGATGGGTTTATATATGAATCTGTTGAAGGATACACTCTGGTTGGACAGGCAAATTTTTCCTGCATTTCTACGGGCTGGTCACCTCCAGCTCCTTGCTATAAAGGTAACCCCAGCTCTTTTTTCAGCCTGTGGCTAAGCAGTGAAAGTTTTTACTCTAGCATGAATGTAGGCTCTCCTGGGCTCTTTATGAACATTGTGTTGTGACGAGTATTTCTGACAGAGGCTCATGCCGGGCACCACCTGACATGATGTAGTTGTGTGCTTATGGGGAGATTCCTGGTTTGCAGCCTGTTGTGGGGACAGGAAGAGTCAAGAATGGGTATGATTTTTACATGCATACTGGCTTACTATTAATATGCATGACTTGGCAATCAATAGCTTGAAGATTTATTGACCACCATTGTGTCCCTTGCATGCAGGAGAATAACAGGAAAGAGGAAAAAGTTCATACCTAGAATCTTGCAGAGATCAAGAGAGGAAGGGATGGTTGTCTTGATAGCTAAGAATCTGGGGTCACATACATTTATTTATATCCTGTCACTTTATTTAAAATCTTTATGACCTTGAGCAAGTTTCCTAAGCTCTCTGTAGCTCGACTCTCTCCCGGATAAAATGGAAATAACAACAGCATTCACTTCATAGGGCTATTGTGAGAATTAAATGAAGTAATCACAGAAAGTACTTAGTTCAAAGTCTGACAGGTGGACATGCTCAGTAAAAATGATAATTAATATGATTGTTACCAAAATGAAAGAAAAAAGAACAATCAGCAGCATCTAAATATAGTTCATTCCTATTATCCTAGACTGTTATCACGTCTTCTGTCACAGATTTACAGATTGCTTAAAAGTATGTTTCCGTTCTGTGTGTCTGAAGCCAGACATAATACATGGAAAACTGTCTGTGGTTAAGAAACAGTACATCGAATCTGAAAACATCACCATCCGTTGTGACTCTGGCTATGGGGTGCTTGGTCCCCAAAGTATCAGTTGCTTAGAGAACAGAACCTGGTACCCAGAGTGTGAGTGGCTAAGTGTCACAATTCAAGGAAGTTATGTGCTATCAACCCCTAAACCTGGTGGCCTGCCTCAAAGCTCTGTCCCAGCCAGCAGTGGTGACATCTGCCTTGTTGGGATTCATTTCTGACCCACTCAAAGGAACTCTGTCTTTTTGCCTTGAAGCATCTGGTGAATTAGGGGTGGCAGGTGAGCCCTAGAGAGCAGGGTCCCATAGACCCAGCAGTGCTGACTCCTAACTTTACTTTTTCTAGATTACATAAAATACTCTTATCCCATTTCTGGATGATCAGCAGAAATAGCCTCCCTTCCCACAGAGGCCTCTGGGCATCTCTCTCAGAACAGATCTATGTCTCCTAGGGAAGAGTATAGTGTGACCCAAGTGATTTTTGGTTTTCCCTTCTTGACTACCAGTCTGGGGTGGGTCTTGGGCCTGCCACTACACCATCATGTCTTTGTCAGCATGCATCCTCCTTCACGATTTAGAGAGAAGTTACTGAAGAACTCACTTATACCTTTTTTTAGGAGGTCCCTGAAAACTGAGCAGTGCTGACAGGCAGAAAACTCACACAGTGTCTCCCATGCCCAGAGGACATGAAAATGGCACTAGAGGTGTGCAAGCTGCTTCTGGAGATTGACCTACTGGATCTACAGAGAGACAAGGCGAGACTGTACACTCTGGAGTCATCACTGTAATTGTTTGCAAAGGAGGGAAAAAAGGTGCCTGGCTGGCTTTCTGCCTTCAATTCACTATAAATGACTTCAGTTTAGCACGTCTACCATCTCTTTGGTGCCAATATTCATGGTAGTAAATGTTCACGTATCAAAGCAACTTTGTTTTTCTGATCATTGAAGACCCCGATAAATTAAGGTCCTAAACAAACTCATTACACATGTTTATACTTTTATTTTACTGTGTAAACTTGGAAGTCTGAACTTGGGGTCAGAGCATATGAGTCCCTGGCCTGCTGCACTCCACAGGACCCTGTGCGATCACGCAGGTCCTCAGGGTTCAGATTACAGGACGACACTCCCCGGAAGTCTTGTCCTTCTCTCCGTTTGAGGGAGTCACACCCTCTTCCAAGCTCCTGAGCACGTTGCCTCTTTCACTCACTCACATCTCACTGTCGCCTCCATGAAGGGGACGCGCATTTGTGTCTGACCTCGGCGCTCCAACCCCAGAAGGAACTGGAGAGGCCAATAAGCGTGGAGGCCACGGGTCAGTCACCTCGTATTCCCAAGTCTTCCCTGGATTTGGTGACCAGTTTCCTTCTCCCACGTGTGAGAAGAAACCCCTTGTTGATCCCCTTATATCTCGGGGTGCTCTGGAGGCTTCTATTCCTTCCAGCATCACTTCCTCCAACTCCTGCTTCCTCTGAAGTCTCCTTTCACTCACACCTCGGCTCCTCTGTCTCTTCTCGGCCTGGACACAAACCCTGCAGGGAACACCGTCCTCTTTGGTGTAATTTCCCTGAACATCGTGCAAGGAGGCGACAGTATGCAGCAGCTTTCCCTGAACTTACATGTAACAGAGGGGCTGCAACTGTCGGAGGAGCCCACTCATCATGGAAGCCACCTGTCCACGATCTTAAAAGCCATTCCTTGCTCCAGCTACTAGGAACTGCTTCTGGTTGATATTTCTTTTAGTTTTTCCCTGAGACAGTAACTCATCTTCTTGGGAGGGGTCCCAGAAAGCACTGTGAGCACGTGGGCAGTGAGGCGGGGGCGGCAGGAAAGCTAAGGAGGGAGCACTACGGAGGGGTCAGTGCTGGTGCCGCCAGGGGCCGTTGTGCTGACAGCCTCAGGGAGCACGTGGGACTCAACTCTGAGTTGTCCTCCTGATGATGAGAGGACCGGGCGTCCTCACCCACCTCTCCCTTCCCTGCTCCAGCAGCACTGACTCCCAGGCACAAGGGACCACACTGTGGGCCGGCTGAGCAGGCCCCTGAGGACGGGGATCCCCATCAGGGACAGAGACCCTGGTAGCCAGTGGTGCCTATGGGGCTGTCTTCAGGGTAGGCCAAGGGCACAAGGGTGGGGCACACATGGCCTCCCTAGAGTCCCTAGAGTCACCTTTTCTGTGTGGTCCTACCTGTTGACGTGCTGTTCTAGTCTATCACTCTCTCCCTGCTCAGATCTCTCATTTCCCCATCACATCCCTGGATCTCTGTGTTTCTCATTGCCCTGAACACTTGTGCCTCCACTTCTCTGGAGTGAGCTGCTCAGTGCTCCATGTGCCACTGGGCTCTGGGCCTATTTGGGTATCTCTCGTTATCTGAATTCTCACAAATTGAATATTTGCTAAAACTTCCTGCAAAACAACTTAATTCAAATTTACTAATAAGTCAAAAATTCTTTATAACAAACATTAAGTCCCTCTTTGTTGCAGGGCGTGAGGATGTATCATCAATCTCAGGGTGCCTCAGACATTCTCTCAGTAGGATCACCTCTTCTCTCCCATTGTTTAAACGCCTGAGCATTATAACTATATCTTCACATTATTCACCAAAAATGTGATCCATGGATGTGGACGAGACTGTTGTTGAGAATGCAGGTACACCTAAGAGGACTAGAAAAGACTTACCAGAAGTAGTAACAGGAGAGGATCTGATTCAGCCTGCTGTTCACTAATGAACTAAATGAGAGGAAGGAAAGGAGCCTGGATGTTTTATACATATACCAAAAATAAATTTTAAAACGTAGAGAAAAATAATGATCATTGCCTACTGAGGTGGTGGGCAGGTGTATCCCATTATAAAACTTGGATTGCCTGCACAGGCTCATGTTAGCAGGAGTTCTATAATTGTAAGCCAAAGAAATCCAAACGAAATGCCCACTTTGTCTGTGGCTTCCTGCAGTGATTCTCTTTATATTTTTCCAGTGTTGCAGTGACTGGAGAAGAGGATGTTGACCAGTTTTTTGGAGTTAGTTGTGGATCAATATCTGGTACTTCCTGTTTCACTCAAGAATTCTCACTCACCTTCTTCCAGCAGCAAACGTGAGTACACCCTCTTCTTTCTCCTCTTTCCACCACCTCTCACTGAGAAAAGTCTTCAATCAATAAATAATGAATTTTTAAAACATTAATTCCTTTTTAATTGTTTTTTTGGTAAGAGCTATTAGAATTCATTTTATATCCTGAACAAGGTATTTCCCTGCTCATTTACATTATAATACAACTTTTTTGGAGAGTAGAATGGAAACCTAATTTCTATTTTGTACTGTATCATATTTTACATGCAAAATCCTACTCATGAGTTCACTGAGTTTTAGATAATTAAGTAATTAATGTTTCAAGCATGTTCTAGATGTCGAGATATCCTTAGAGGATCATTATATGTGTTCAAAGATGTTTTTATGGATATCTAAGTATTTGAGTGGGGTAGTGACAGAGATGAAAGGTAGCTAAAGAGAGGTACCTCCTACCACTGTGGGCAACGAAAACCTACACCGTGGGAGAGCCTGACCCCATGAGGCAACTATGAAGAGGCATCAAACACATCCCTGACAGTTATGCCACCCAAAGGCAAGGGAGCTGCTGCATTGATGTCATAATTTCCATCACTCATAGAAGCTGAGGTCTGCTTCTGGGAGAGGTTAATTATCTGGCATTCCTGGCCTTCTCCGTAAGGTCAGAGTAGCTGTCAATGGTTCTGGTAAAAGCCTGGGCAAAATGAAGCAGATTGTGGTGGGGAATTGGAAGTTGTTCAGAGTGTGTTGAAGTGATAGGGCCCTAGTCATAGTAACAGGATATCGACAGGATCTGCTACACACTACAGCATGCAATGGATGCTCTCAAGTCTGTAGACGCACCCTCCTGTTCCATGTTTGCTTTGTGGATTTGTGTTCTCTTCTTTCGTGCTTTATTTCTTTATTTTATTGGGGCACAACCTGCAGGAGCTGCCTCAGAAATGATGCACAGGAAGTAAAATATTGAGCTCCTGCATCTATGAAACTGTCTTTATCCTCACACTTGATTGATAATTTGGCTTGGTGTAGAAAACTGGGTTAAAAATAATTTTCTCTTATAACTTTTAAGGAATATCTTCTTCGTATTATAGCTTCCAATGTTGCAGTAGAAAAGTCAGAAGCCATTTTAATTCCTGATTATATAGGATTTTTCTGTGTCCTTCTTCTTCTACAAGGAAACGTATTATTTTATTCTGAGAAATTTTCTTGATACAGTTCTTTTGGTAATTTTCTTTTCTATATTATTTTCTCTCTTTTAAAAATTAAGTTTTATTGTGTATATGTGAGGTTTACAGCATGATGTAATGGAATACATATAGATAGTGAAATGGTTACTGTAGTGAAGCAGATTAACATATCTGTCATCTCACATAATTACTTTTTTGTGAGAAGAGCAGCTAAAATCTACTTATTTAACAAAAATCTTAATACAATGTTATTAACTGTAGTCTTTATGTTGTCTATCAGAGCTCTATCCTTGCTCATCCTATACACCTTCTATTTTGTACCATTTGTCCTACCTCCCCTCATCTCTCTCTCCTCCCCCTGCAACCATGGTAACCACTGTTTCATTCTCTATCTCAGTGTATTTGAGCTTTATTTATTTATTTTTTTCATATTTCACATGTTAGTAAGATCATACATTGTTTTTCTTTTTTGGTCTGTCTTATTTCATTTAGCACAATGTCTTCTAGATACATCTTTGTTATGGCAAATGCAGAATCTCCTTTTTTTTTTTTTTGAGGATAAGCAATATTTCATTACATACACACACACACACGCACGCACACATCTATCTATCTATGCCATGTTTTTTTATCCATTCTTCTGTCGATGGGCATTTAGGTTGTTTCCATATCTTGGCTAATGTAAATGATGCTGAAATGAACATGAGAGTGCAGATATCTTTAAGAGGTGGTGATTTCATCTCCTTTGGGTATATACCCAGGAGGGGGATTGCTGAATGATATGGTAGTTCTATTTTAAAATCTTTTAGGAACCTCCGTACTGTTTTATATAATGACCGTACCTATCTACATTCCCACCAACAGTGGACTAGGGTTCTCTTTTCTCCACACCCTTGCCAACATTTGTTGTCTCTTGTCTTTTTGCTAATAGCCATCCTTACAAGTATGAAGTGATATCTCATAGTGGTTTTAATTTGCATTTCCCTGATGATTAGTGATGTTGAACAACTTTTCATATATCTGTTGGCTCTTTTTATAGCTTTTTTGGAGAAATGTCTGTTCAGGTTCTTTGCCCCTTTTTTAATCAGTTTGTTTGTTTTTCTGCTATTGAGTTGTAAGAGTTCTTTATAAATTTTGGATATTAAGATATGTGGTTTACAAATATTTTTTCCCAAGCTTTTCATTTTGTTGATTGTTTCCTTTGCTGTGCAGAAGGTTTTTAGTTTGATGTAGTCCCATTTATTTATTTATCTTTGCTTTTGTAGCTGAGCTCTGGGTATGACATTCAAAGAATCACTGCCAAGGCCAAGGCCAAGAAGTTTTTCCCCCTGTGTTCTCTTCTAGAAGTTTTAGGGTTTCAGGTCTTGCATTTAGGTCTTTTATTCGATTTGAGATGACTTTTGTGTACAGTATAAAATAAGGGTCCAATTTCATTGTTTGGCATGTGGAAATCCAGTTTTTCCAGCACCATTTATTGAAGACACTAACCTTTTTCTATTGTGTCCTCTTGGTACCTTCATGAAAATTAGTTGATTGTATATGCTCAGATTTACTTCTGGACTCTTCAATTCTGTTCCATTGATCTATGTTTCTGTTTTTATGGAGGGGTTGCAGTTATGGTGACAGGTTGCAGGGTGTTATTTATGTGGGAATAAATGGCATAGAAAGTGCAGGACAAGATCATTGGCAGTGATAAGGTCAAGGCAGTGAAAGGCCATGTATGAAAATACCATTGCTGGGGCTGGCTGGTTGGTTCAGTTGGTTGGAGCACAGCCTTATGACAATAAGGTCACAGGTTCAGATCCCCATCCTCCCGGTCAGCTGCCAAAAAAAAGAAAATACCATTGTTGTGAATATTAAAATCACCAAGCACTGTGACAGGAGTAATACTGGAGAAGATGACCATCAGACAGGAGCTCAAACCTTCAAGGAATGAGGGGAGAAAACAGATGCTAGGAAATTAGTGCAGAAGAAATGGAAGGAGCAGCTATTCTGACACCATGTGATGTAAGGCCAGGGAACTGAATCTTCTCCTATCCCCTTTGCTTCTCCTATTACAGTTTGCTTTTTCTTCCATTACACTATTGTAAAAGATGATATCAGATCCTTGAAAGGATGATATTGGATGTATTACAAAACTAGTGTGATAAGTGATATGATCAAAGTAGATATTTCTTACAGTAGAGTCTTGGGAGAGAGCCTAATAGAAACTCATGAAAAACAGGAAACCTACCTAGCTGTTGGAACACTACCATTTCTCAACTAGGGGCTGAGACCTGCAAGAGTGACAGATGAAGTAAGGAAGTGTTCTGGAATATTTGGGTGAGCTAAGTCTATGCCTCCTGAGTGATACAGGTTTGTGGACCATATGCAGGTCTCCATTGGTGAAGCTGCACTGAGCAAAGAAGTTTTCCATCTTGAGCATCTTTACTCCACCATGAATCACAGTTATGCATGGAGGAGGAAAGAGCTAACACATTTACTAATGCATCTGCGATGATATCTTTTCAGCCCTCATCTGCTCCCTTCTCTACAGCATTTGGTATTTGGAATTATCCCACTCTCCACACAACTCCTTCCAACTCCAGTTGGAAACAACTGATGTTGTTTCTACCAATCTGTAGATCGGGGTTTCTTGTCTTACAGACCTCCAAAGGCCCATAGCTAGAACTCTATTTCAATGTAATTGGCTTTCTTTATGCTTCTATGTGCTTTATTTCATACATTAAAAACGTAGTCGTGAGAAGGGATTCATAGGCATTACCAGCCAGGCAAAGGGGTATACAGGTTACACAGAGATGTTAAGAACCCCTGCAGGGATGATGTTTCTTTGCTTCCATTCTGATTTTCCTTTTGTTTATTCTACAGGTTCTCCCTTGACAGTCTCCTCAATGCCTGTGCTTTTGACCGTCTCCCATCCATTCCTTTTCTCAAAAGTCCTCTTGTTGTGCCTTTCTGGAAGTCGAGTCTCATAATCGACAAATTGCCTGTATTCCCAACCATTACCTAAACACCCCCCACCTCCTGGACTTCTCTAAACTCCATCTGTCCTATGACCAAGTCTTTCCCCGTTTAAGACAAAAATCAAAAAGCAAAAAAGTCTTTGATGGTCTCCCTTGATGGAGCTACCTCTTTCCCGTTCATTAGTTTTCTTGCTGTAACAAATCAACCTGTGTCTCAAAACAACACGAATTTATTCTTTTACGTTACAGAGGTCAGAAGTCCAAAATGAGTCTCACAGAGTTAAAATCAAGGTGCTGGCAAGACTGCTTCCTTCTGAAAGCTCCAGGATAGAATCTGTTTCTTGCCTCTTCCAGCTTCTAGAAGCCGCTGGCATTCCTTGTCTCATGGCAGCAACTCTCCGATCTCTGCTCTCAGTCTCCCTTTCTCCCAGGCTGACCTACTCCCTTCCTCTTACAGGGATCCCTGTAATTACATCAGCCCTTCCTAGATAATACAGGATAATCTCCCCATCTCAAGATCCTTAATATAATCATATCTGCAAAGTCCCTTTTGCCATATAAGGTAACACTCACAGATCCAGAGATTAGGATGTGGACATCTTTGGGGGGACATTATTCAGCCGACCACACACCCCCATTTTTCTCATCCATGAATTCTTAACACCCTTCCCTAAACTTGACCCTGCCTCATATTTCTTATTACCTTAAGTAGCATTGCCATTCATTTTTAATCCTGGGGCTAATGGTAGATTCCTTTTTTTTTCTCTCTTTATTTCTCACCACCAGCTTTAATAGAGGAAATGAACAAATTCCAGTGCCTGAGCAAGTCCAGTGCATGCCGTCACCAACATCATCCTTGTTAGTTGTCCATTTTATCACCCCAGTCAAGGCTACCATCAAATCTCACTTGGATGATGGCAAAAGCCTCCTTACTGGTCTCCCGCATCCACTCTCGCCCTGTTCTAATCTAGTCTCCATTCTGTGCACGGTGTTATAGTCTAAAAACGCAAAGCTTATTTAACCGCTCCGTTAATCAGGCTTTCAGTGGCACGGCCTACCTCAGTTCAGCATAAGGAAGCCGGTCCTTCGCGTTCTCTGTGCACCGTACACACCGCCTGCAACTGCCCTCAGCACAGAGCAGGCGTTGCATGAGCTGCCCACGCCGGTCCCTGCAAAGGGCAGGTCAGGGGGCGCGTGGAGGCTCAGCCGCGCGCACCCACCGCCGCCGCCTGGAGCGCGGGTCCCCACACGGGTGTCAGACTCTGCTCCTGTACCTGGGTCCCTAAGGTGGTCTCTGGGAGCGAAAATCCTTGGAAACAATGCAAATGAGAAGTCAGCTAGACTTTGCCCATTAAGGGGAAGCTGCGGTCAAAAGCTTTGCACCCGGAACCCCGCAGCCCTCCCCAGACCCTGGGCGCGCAGCCCGGCGACGGGTCTTGCTCCTCCGCGCCGCGCTGCCGTCACTTCCATTCTCTTCCAGATCGCGCCTGGTTTCTAGAAGCCCTCGGGAGGATGGCGGCCTCGTCCCCCAGGAGCCCGGAGCCGGTCCCCTCCTGCTGCGGAGGCGCCCTCCTGGCGGCGCTGGTGCTGCTGGCGCTGCCGGCGGCCTGGGGTGAGACGCGGGCGGGCGGGCGGCCCCGGCTGTGCTGCAGCGGGCGGGGCGGGGATCGCCGCGTCCCGGGGACCCTGCTTGTCTCTGGGTCGGGCCCCCATCGGCAGGGGCTCCGCCACGCCGCGGCCGCGTGAACTCCCTGCCGTGGCCGTGCACGGTCTGCACCCGCGGCGGCAGCGCGTGTGCCGATCGCAGTGACAGCAAGGGGGCTGGAAACTGCACGGTCCTGGGCTCCAGCGCTGGGAACTGAAGTGGCAGGAAAGGCAACACACCTGGCTCAGTCTGTGTCCTTATCTGTGCGACGCGGGTGCTGCCACCTCTACAGCTTTGTGCTGCTACTTAAATGGCATAAAGCGTGCAGTGCCTGACATAGCGCCTGTCTCTTAATCCGTTTCTGTTCCTTACATACTCACACCCTGTTCCTTTTCCAGGCTTTCCCTTCTCAGTACACGGTAACTCCATCAATTGAGTAGCTGAAGTCAAAAGGCTAGAAGTCATGGAGCCTCCCATTTCCTTAGCCCACATCTAATACAACAGAAAGTCCTGCTATTTCTACTTCCAAAACACGTCCATTTCTCACTGCCTCCATTTGGTGCAAGCCTCATTCTTTTTGCCTCGAACTGCACCCCCTGCTTCTGAAACTATCAGTCCAATCCATTCTCCATCCAGTTGCCAGACTGTTCTTTAAAAAAGTAAATCAGGTCATGTGACCGTCCTGCTTGAACTCTCCAGTGACTTCCACTCAGGATAACATGCAGACGTCTTACTGTGGCCTGTGGAGCCCTACAGGATCGCTCCTGCTCAGCTTTCTAACTTGAACTTGTACCCTCTGCTCTGCTCACTGCCTTCCAGCCGCACTTGCCTCTGCGTGTCCCTGAAGCACAGCCAATCCATCCCTGCCATTAGAAACTGCTCTGCCTAGTTAGTTTTTAACATGGTTTGAGGGGTGGGTGTGAATGTCTTGCCACCATCTTCTATTTTAATCCACTCGTGATCTACTCTGATTTTGACCCCTAATTGTAGAAGGATGTGAACAGGGTGCAGTGACCCTCAAGAAAACTCATATGACACAATGGTTCATGGACTCACCTTCCCTTTTCTGATATGGAAGTGAAACTGATCTCTGGAAATTCTGTCTCGTGACCTGAGATTTTGGCAATTTCATTAATAATGAGGGCTAGTGTCTCCAAAGACAAAGAGAGTCCCCAAGTCATCTTATTGGGGATGACTTTCCCATTTTCTCTCATCCAGAAAGTGCACTTCTTGTTTCCTCTCACCATGGAAAGTCGTGTTACGAAGCACACTGCTGCTTCTGCTGTTTCCAGATTTCGGTTCCGTCTTAGTCTATATTTCTGCTTCTGACCAAATCTTGTAAATTTAATTATTTTCAGCTGGTGGAGGATAATTTGGTATTGTCCTTATTTAATTCCAGGTTAAATAACTTGATTAGAGTAACTGGTGCAAGTAGTGTCTGGGTCAAGAAGCTGTTTTTAATTGAGGTCAAACCTTGGTTTTTCCCTGTAGAGTCTTCCTGTTTTGCACAGAGTATGTACATGGAGACATTTGTAGGTGTTACTGGAGGAAACCCATGGAGTTGAGAAAACAAAAAGAAGGGGACCTACAGTGAGATCTATGTCCTAATGGTGATGGTGATGGCTATTGTTATTTTTGCAGCTGGCCAAAACCAGGATCTGAACTCTCCATTCTACTTTCTAAACAAACTTTTGGTTTTATTTTCATTATCCTATGTATTTGTTCTTTGTTCATTTCAAATGGATTTCTAAGTCATTCCAGGTAAAGTCCCTTGGACCAAAGTAAAGAGTTACTGGTGTCTCTGTCCTCCAGTAGCTGCTTTGCCTTATTAGCTTTTAACATGGTCTGAGGGATGTGTGTAAATGTCTTGCCACAATCTATTCTAGATACACTCGTGATCTACTCTGATTTTGACTCCTACTTGTAGAAGGATGTGAACAGGGTGCAGTGACCCTCAAGAAAACATATGACACAATGGTTTATGGATTCACCTTCCCTTTTCTGATATGGAAGTGAAACTGATCTCGGGAAATTCTGTCTCATGACCTGAGATTTTGGCAATTTCATTAACGATGAGAACTAGTGTTCCCAAAGAGAGAGAGAGTCCCCAATCTACTTATCGGGGATGAGACTTTCCCAATTTCTGTCATCCTGAAAGTGCACTTCTTGTCTCCTTTCCCCATGGAAAGTTGTGTTACGAAGCACACTGCCGCTTCTGCTGTTTCCAGTCTTGGTTCTGTCTTAGTCTGTGTCACTGCTTCTGGCTAAATCTTGTAAATTTAATTATTTTCAGCTGATAGAGGATAATTTGGTATTGTCCTTATTTATATACACTAATGTCAGGTTAAATCAGTTGATTAGAATAACTGGTGCAATTAGTGTCAGGGCCAAGAAGTTGGTCTTCATTGAGGTCAAATCCTGATATTCCCTATTCTGTTTTGCACAGAGTATGGACATGGAGACATTTGTAGGTGTTACTGGAGGAAACCTAAGGAGTTGAGGAAATCAATGGAAGGGGACCTACCGTGAGATCTGGGTCCCAATGGTGATGGTGATGGCTGTTGTTAGATCCAGGCTGTGTGACTTCCCCAATAGCAGTGGGGGCTGCAGAAAGGCTGGGTCTGGCTGCAGCCTTGGGAGCTGTGTCCTGCCGTTGTGTCACTCAGTCCATGTTCACTCTTTGGCTTTCACCAGCATCCATCTCAGACTTGTTTGAAAAAGGAGGAGATAAATTTGATGTTAAAATATAGTGCTATTCTGGGAGAATTTCAAAGCTAGGCACCTTTTTGCCTGGATTGCCATTTGATCTGGAAGATTTAAATTCTTGCTTTCTGCATATAAATTTTGGGACTTGAAAAATGAGTTCTCTGTCATACACAGAAAAATGACTTTTTCATGTACATCCTCAAGTATATGGTTGTTACAGTTTCTTACCCATCTCCTGGGATAATATTTGTTTTATTATTAGTAATAATAATGTTATTATTCAAGATAGGGAACTATTTGAAATGATTAGTTCCTCTAATACAGTACCCATCAGAAAGTATTTACTAAGCTCACGTTGGGGGCATCTTACTCTACTAGGCTGACAGAATAAAATAATGACGAATAATAAATAAACATATTTTCTTCTCTCTAGGTCCTAAAGTTTGCATTAATACAGTTATGTAATTAATTAAAGTAGTTTTAAGAGATCATACATGCTCTGAGTTTTACAAGATCTCTGATGTACTTTAGTTTCCTGTGCTAAACCAGAAAAGTTTTATTTATAAGATTTTTGCTTACATGGTTCCAGTTTTTACTCTAAACTCACCAAACAATGCATATTGACTATGTGCAATTTTTTTGTATGCTAGTTATACCTCCATAAGTCTGGGAGAAAATATTAACATTCTCTCTCCCCCTAAAAAACAAAACCCAAAACCAAATCAAAACACATGCACCCATCCTTCAAGGCCTTTGCACACACCTTTCCTGTTTCCCCCAGGCTCTGACATTGGTGGGAACAAACACACATACAACACTGAGTTTTACTTGTAGGACTGTAGGAAGATGAAACAACCCCAGGGTCTTTCTGGAATTTTATGAAAAATAATTTTCTTCAGCTCTTTCTCTGAAGTCTCTTCTAAATATTCTTTGAAACTGTGAGACTGTTTCTCTGTACATTCATCCATGCTGCAGTGATGTGTGTTCTTTGTCCCAGAGAATATTGCCCCAGGTTAGACTTATTTTTTAAAGATCAAATTTGTCGGGATCATTGGTGATGAAATGGAGCAGAGGAGCTTTTAGCCTCATTTGGTTATAATATTCTGTGGTCTTTGTCCCTAGGTCAGTGTGAGTTTCTGTCAAGGTATCATTTTGCTAAGCCTAAAATTCAGAGTGATCAATCTGAGTTTGCTATTGGGACATCTTAAAATACAAATGCCTCTGCAGGTATATCAAGAGGTTATTCTTTATCACCTGCCTAGAGACCTTCAAGTGTCAGATGCTCAGTAGTTCTGTAAATGTGAGTAATCCTGCAATAGAAGCATCTTAGCATCTATCAGCATGTTTCATGGGAAAACGTGATATTTCAAGATAAAAGATCATAAATTAGCATGTCATCTTCTGTGAAGGGGGCTCCTGGGTTCTCTATGTTTCCTTTTACTTACAAAGGCATTGGGTATTGGGGTTAAGTCATCACAGCTGGGCACCCCTATTTGTCCTGTAATCTCCATGACTTGGTTCTGTGGCTTCTGTACTGTGTGAGGTTAGAAGTTAGAAGGAATATTAGTTTCACCTCATTCGTTCCCGATTCAAGATATGTTTTGAGTTACTACTAGGTATGAAGCACTAGGTTAGACAATGGGGCTTGGGAGAGACACAAAAATTAATCTGACAGTCTCTGCCTTTAGGAATTCATACAGCAGTTGTGAAGACTGAATCTTAAACATGTACTACACTATGATGTAATATCTTTTCTTTATAGAGAATAACTGGTATGAGATCACAGAGGAGTAAATAATAAATGCCATCTAAGAGAATTAGGGGAATCTTGGCCTTATGGGAAGAGGAAACAGCATCTGCAGCAGCAGAGAGGCAGAAAGAATGTGATGATGTCCCAGGAAAATAGACAAAATCAGTGTGGCTGGAGCATAGGGTTCATGGTCAGGAACAGCAGTTGATTAAGTGGACTAGAGCTTACTGCGAAAGGCCATGCACTTTCCCATAAACGATGGTGAGCCGTTGTCAGTCTTTAAATGTGGGGAGTGGCATGGCCACATTTGTGCTACTGAAAGATCATGTGTACAGTGGGATAGAAGATGTACCAGGGAGACCAGAGTTGAAAACATAGATTATGTCACTCAGTGCTCCAATGGGAGACCACAGCAGTGGCAAAGTAGTTGGTTTGCAGAGAGATTTGGTGACAAGTTAAATGAAGGGCAGGGGTAGAGGATGAGTTACAGGAAGGATGTGATGACTATGAGGTTTTTCAAGCCAGGAGACTTGGTAGATGGTGCCATCCACTGACAGAACACAAAAAGGGGAAACGGAGATTATAAGTTATAATTGGCCAGAAATAAAGTTTGCAATCATGCTGAGAAATATAAACTCTGCTTTAAACAAATAATATTCTGGAGTTGACTGATCCTTTGGAAGGTACAGGTTTTGTAAATATCAAAGTTTCTTTGAGTAAACATAAGTAGGCTTTTCATCAAGTCCAGTCAGATTGGGAATTAATATAAAACACAAGTGTCTTCCTAATCCTAGCCCCAAATACTGTTTTGTTTTGTTTTCCTAATAGGTAAATCATGTATGGTCCTATAAATCTCTCCAGGGCTCTGTGCTTACAGCCATGGGTGTCTAGTTTGGGTCAACAATGACATATTCTTGTAGTAAAGGGTGAGTTGGCAGGGGACATCGCCAGGGCACGTGGATATCAGACCAGTAGTTCTAACCAGAAACCATCAGTCTTCCAAAGGAGACCTGAGTAATTGCCACCTACCCTTTAAAATAGATAAGCAAGAAGAGAATTATCTCCCTGATCCACTCCAGAGACAGCTCTTCAGGATTACCCACTAGGGAGCATCCTAGGAGGGAAAGAACTTTGGACGACTCTTCTTCCAATTCTAAATCTCCAATGCTATGGATGAGGAAGCCAAATTTCATTCGACTTCAGATTGTTGAATCTTTGTATGAGTCCTTACTCTGTCACCACTACTTGTGATAACGTATTAACATGATATTCTATTCTTTGGCATTCTTTCAGTGGAGAAAGATCTAGGCTTTTCTAAAATGTAAGTTCAGCTGGGAGATGATCACTCATCTCTTTGTCTTTAGCTGTTAACTTGGTGGTGACTCTTCTGCTACATTTGTTATTTCAGACAATGTTGTAACCTGGAAAGTACCCAGATTTGCCTTTTCGTGAATGTGAGTGAAGCAATCTCTTTGTTGCACCCTATTGAATTCCTATTGACCCCTTCTAGAGGGAAATTGGGCATCTACACATCAAAATGAGTACCCAGGAGCATTACACTTGGTTTGGGTACTTCTGGGCACAGAGCTATCATTTGTTTATCTTCTTCCCTATGGGAAGAGTTGGAGAATTACACTACATATGCTTTGGTTTTCTGGTTTAAGAATTCACAAAACTTTGAAAGTAATACCTCAATGTTGAAGATGCAGGGCATGTGTTATACTCAGGCTGTGTCTCTGCCTCCCATACTCCTCTTTCCTCCTACTCTTATTGAGAAGTGTCTGACTTTCTAAAAACCTAGCAGTATTGGGAGAACTTTTCACAAAGCTCAGACACCTCATCAACTTTGTTTTGGGAACAGAAGGAAATGGTAAATGTTGGTGGTAAAAAATTGGTGAGAGAACATCTCAGACCCATTGACTTGAATGAAGTGGAAAATAATGATAGGGTCCAGTGCTTCCTGGTGTAGGTCAGGATGGAGAAAACAGACCGTGGCATGGATCACCAAGCCCGAAAAGTAATGCATGTGAGCCCCCCTCCACCTCACCCAAAGGAGTCTCTCCTTACACTCAGGAGAGTTGACTTGAGCACCTGCATCCCACCCCCACCAACCCCAGCTGGCTATAAGATGTAGACAAAAAAGTTCTTTTTTTAGAAATAAGAGGACTGCTGATCCTGTTTTCTCTCAGGTTGTCTACCACCTCCACATGGTAATTATAACAAAAGGGATGAGGAATTCTTTCCAACTGGACAGGAAGTCTCCTACAGCTGTGTGCCTGGCTGCACCCTCATTGGAACTGACCCTGTGCAGTGTATGTCCTTGGGAACCTGGAGCCAAGCAACCCCACATGTGAAGGTGCCTAAAGCTCACTTCCATCTGAAGGAAACACAACTGTTTCCCCACTCTTCATGTGCCAGCCTGTCTCTCTTTTCCTAATAAAATCATGCAATGTCAATCCTACCAACCTCTTCATGGCAGTGTTGTTCCTCTTCATAATCTCCAGCTTGGGGCAGAAGCCTCCTTTGTTTGTGTTGAGAGGTGAGTGTGAGGTGGGGGGCCCAAATTAGGACCTAGTACCCATAGCTAAGCATTGCAAAGTGTGGTCTGTAAAGATGGTTAATTTTTCCTCTCTCTTTGGTTTTTTTTCTCTCCTTCTCTTTACTCTTCATCACCGAGAGCTCAGTTATGAGCCATATCCTCTTGATTTTCTCAAACGGTGTGTGTTGTGCCTGGCCAGCCAAAGCTGGCAATTGTCCTTTCATCTTTTGAAAAAGCAAAGTTTTGGTTCAGAAGTTAAGTCTCTTCTTATGGAAAATGAAAAGATGATTTGGGGCTCACCAGGAGCAGCTCTATGGCGTCAGCTTAGGCGACAAGGTCTTTGATGTTTTCTTCACTAAGAACTAAAGCTTTTTTCTTCCAGATGGTCAAGAGAACATTGACATTTGGATGTTGAAAAGGAACGGGAGAATTCAAAAAAAAGAATACAATTGTTAGGATTTTTTCTCTGTGTTTTTATCTGGACTGAAGTCATCATGTAGCTGAGATGAGTCACAAATAACCTTGGACTTTTTCCTTAAGCCAGAAATACTTAAAAATATAGATCCCATTAATACCATGTACTTGAGAGAAGTGATTAATTCCATACAACTAAGAATTGGTTTGTTGTAGTGATGATTTGCTACCACTTATTCTTTATGTTCTAGTTAAATGGCAAATCTTCTACTCAAGGTGTCCCATAAGAAATGACAGCACTCACACTTTGGAATAAGTTTCATGTCTATGAACATGAGTCTAAAACAAAGACAATCAAGTATGGATCTTTTCTCTCAGTTTTTGTTGGGTTCCCATGCATTTATCCACTGTAACATCAGCATATGTACTTTGAGCATTATATGCCACCTTTTCTGTATTCTATAATGCAAACAAAAACTATTAAACTTATTCAACTGACTGCATATTATATTGTGGATTCTGTACATATAAAGATATAGCTTCTCGAAAGTTACCGCTACTGAAACCAAGTGCTGATGTGCTGAAACACTTCGGCTGTGTCCTCTCCAGTTCCTCTACTGAAGAGCTCCTCCTTGAGCCAAATGGAAATTATCTGGGAGTTCTAGAGGTTGGCAATTTTCCCTTTATCCTAAGACTCACTCAGGAAAAGTATACTATACCAAAGCAGCTATAAATAAGTAATATTTCTCATGCCATTAAAACAAGTAAATAAAGAATATGAGGTCATTATTCGAAACATCTGCTTACTTCCTATAACTTTTTCAAGTGAATCCATCATCAAGGGATGACAAATGACTAGTAGTGAGGCTGCCGTGTCTTCAGAAGCAGGACCAAATGTGGTCACACCACCTGTGGACCCAGTTGTGGGTTTGAAAAAGGCATTGAATAATTAGCATGTTATACCACCTGTGGACCCAGTTGTGGGTTTGAAAAAGGCATTGAATAATTAGCATGTTATAGGTGTTGTGAATGCCCTTCTCACGTACTTTTACCTCACTGGATTCTCACTATGCTTAATGAGGTACTTGAATTATACTATAGAGTAGGAAACCGAGGCTTAGAGAGGAGGGTAAGCCTTGCCTGAGGTCACACAGCTATGGAAGACAGTGGTGATTTAAAACCAGGTATACTGAGCCCAAATTTCATTAGTCCATGGTACCTGCACATATATAATTAGCTTGTCATTAATATTCTATTTTCATGTGCTGCTTGCCTTCTGTTTTATAATTAAAAGTGATTAGACATAACTTGTGGATAAATTATTTCATTGCTATTGTTTCATCAAGATGGCTTATATTGATATGTTTGCTGACGATCAAGAGAGGGGTAAGAACTTAAGAGTTTGGGAATATGCAGAGATTATGTGTAAGAAATAAATTATACGGATTTCTAGTCTGATTCTGAACAAACGATATGACATGTATTTGGACATTTTATCTAAATTTGAATCTTTTTATTGTCAGCATCAGTGTGCCCACATAGTTCCTTGTCTATGTTTCAGGGATTTCTTGTGACCCTCCTCCTCCTATCAAAAATGGTTGGAGTAGTTATCATTCTGGCCCCATACCTCTTGGTACTGTGGTACGGTATGACTGTTCACCTTTTTTTCGCCTCATCGGAGAAAAAACTATTTTTTGTACAAGTAAAGACCAAGTGAATGGAATCTGGGATAAAGCTGCTCCTATATGTGAATATTACAATAGAAATTCTCTTTGCCCTGAGCCCACAGTACCAGGGGGATACAGAGAAAAAGGATCTAGGCCACCATACAGGCATGGCAATTCTGTGACATTTACGTGTAAAGCCAACTTCACCATGAAAGGAAACAAATCTGTCTGGTGCCAAGCAAATAAGACGTGGGGGCCGACACCCCTGCCCACCTGCGAGAGCGGTGAGTACGCAGGGACACTGAGCCACAGGCTGCTCTGCGCAGCCCACGCTGTGTCCTTCTGAGGGATGAGCGGTGTGACGGGGAGGTAGGGAGGCGGGAGATGGGGAATGAGGGTCTCCCGCTCTTTCTTAATAATTGTTCATTCAGAAAACATCAATTGAGCAAAGGAGTTTGAAGAATAATGGTAAAATATCAGATACTGGAACAGATTTTTATAGTATCTTTTCATCTCTCCAGAAATCACCTGCCCACCACCCCCTGTCATCTACAATGGGACACACACAGGAAGTTCCTCAGAAGACGTTCCATATGGAACCACGGTCACTTACACATGTAACCCCGGGCCGGAGAGAGGAGTGGAATTCAGCCTCATTGGGAAGAGCACCATCCAGTGCATAAGCGATGATCGAGAGAGAGGCACCTGGAGTGGCCCTGCTCCTCTCTGTAAACTGTCCCTCCCTCCTATCCAGTGCTCACAGGCCCATGTTGCAAATGGGTACAAGATATCTGGCGAGGAAGCCCCGTATTTCTACAATGACAGTGTGACATTCAAGTGTAATGATGGATTTACTTTGAAAGGCAGTAGTCAGATTCGTTGCAAAGCCAATAATACCTGGGATCCTGAAATACCACTTTGTGAAAAAGGTAAAAACCCAGTGGGGAAGAAAAAGGTATTTACTTACTTATTCTGATTTGTTATTTCCCACCCAGAACCAGAGGCATGGAAAAAGGCAAGAAGGCACTTTCCCATTTCTTCCATTCTTTAATAGAATGTTCTGTGTGTGTTGTGTGTGTTCTTCAAGTAAATACCCTCTTGGATCTGGGATTATAATCATGTGGTTATGTCTTATTTTCCTTACAATATTATAAGGATATGCCTCAGTGCCTGTTGAACAGCCTTATGGGGATGGATTTGAATAATGTTTTATTCGATTAGTTCACCAAATGGCTTTTCCTAATGATTTGTTCCATCCAAGGTTTAGAAAATTCAACTTGTGAACCTTAGGCTTATACATAGGTGAACATTTATTTTGGACCTACAATGTCAAAAACGAAAATGCAAAGATACTTGAGACTTGTTCCCTGTTCTCAAGCAGAAAAAATTGTAAATACAAACAGTATAAGTTAGCTGTTAAATAGTAACTAGAAAGTGTAGACTGGAGTCACAGAGAATATAGGCTTTTGAGCAAAACAGACCTCAGTTCTAACTCTGTCTTTGCCACTCATTAGCTGCCTAACAAGGAGCAAGATACTTAAATGCTCCAAAGATATGTTTTCTTCTGTTAGAGGTGGGAAAGATGACAATGTGTATGTCTTATGGGAATTATGATGATTGGATGAGATACTACATATAAAGTGTCTAGATTATGGATATATTGTGTCAATAATATAGTAAAAAGTATGCATACTACACATATACTATTTATGTTATCCATAAATAGAATGCCATAGAATACATATTATACATATGATGCATTTATATATATAATGTAAATAGTATAATACTATATGTTTTATATATGTATGGTATACATAGTGCTCTAGTATGCTTAGATAACGTATACATACCATCTAGGTTACAGTAAGATCTCAATAACTTGCTGGATATGATATATAATCTCTTCCTAACAGCTGCTGTAGGAGTTCAGAGAAATAAATGACCGTTTTGTGGGGAAGGAAGAGAAATCTTCACAGAGCGAACAGGACTTGAGCAGCGAGCAGAGAAGGAAGCGTGGCATGTAGGCAGGAGAGATGATATGAGCACGGGTACAGACGTGGGAGTGTGTATGATGGACTTGGGCACCAAGAGCTAGATGGATTAATTAGCCTATAATGAGGACTCATATAAGAAAGTAGTGATAGTTAAGGTTGAGGGGTCCATGAGAAAGGCCAGGGGAGCATTTTCTAAATATGCATGGGTTGGAAAAGGTTTTTAAACTTTTGTTTCTAGTAAATATACAATTCTGAAACTACCATTACTTGGTTTCAGTCCTCAGTGGAAACCGTACACCAGCATAGCTCTTTGTCTGACGTTCCCACTGCTCCATTTATTTGACTTTCTCATGCACTGTTGGTGGACCCTGACAGAGATCCCTTGCAGAGAGGTGCTCTGCACTGTGTCCTCTTTGTTATTTCAATGTGCAAGTCACCATTTTTATTCTTCCTGTGAGCTCTGCTCTGGAATATCTTACAGTGCTGTGAGTGTATTCTTGGTGAGGATGGACGGACAGTTGGATTGGGGAGCAATGACTCGGAGATTGTGGATTGACTTAACATCCTTACAGTTTCTCACTGACGCACATCTCCACATTCAGCCTGAAATCAGTTAAGTGCACCACTAGCACCATGTGACTTAGGGCTGCGTCCAGCCTTCGGCCAAAATGGTCCCTGACAATGTAAAGTTGAGTGGACTTGTCAACGTAGTGAAGGGAAACCTAAAAGCTCATAGCTCAAGGCTTCCTACAGCTCCTCAGCTGAGTTCTCTAGGAGGGCAGCACAGGTGCCTAGGGCAGACCATGTGACCTTGTGGGCAGAGAAGATGGAAAGACAGAATGGAGCCCGCCACACACCACCCAGATTCTGGGATGTGCTATTTTATACAGTCTGCAAGCTCACCTTTCTCACTTTCCCGTCTCACCATCAAGATTGCAGGTTTCCTCCTAGCATTGCCCATGGACATCATAGACGGGTTACTTCATACATTATTCCCAAAGATGAGTTTATATACGAATGTGATGAAGGATATACTCTGGTCGGACAGGCAAAACTCTCGTGCAGTTCTTCAGGCTGGTCACATCCAGCTCCTCAATGCAAAGGTAACCCCAGCTCCCTTTTCAGCCCACGGCTAAGTCATGAAACTGTCATAAAAGGAATGAGAGCAAAGTTTCTTCTCTGATAAAGGAGCACAAAATAATTTGATTATTTTAAATAATAAATACAAATGGTAACCAATGCAAAAAGTACAAAGGGCTGGCTGAATTAATCTTAATCTGAATTAACCTTAATCTCCTCCACTTCTTTCTCACCATCACAAAATTCAGCCTTCTTGAGGCAGCCAATATTCCCAATTTCTTCTATAAATTTCCAGAAACATTCCGAAAGCATCATGTTTTATATGAGTGTATCGTCGGCTTGTGGAAAACTTTTCAAAAGTTACTGTAGTGTGAATGTAAGCTCTCCTAGGCCGTCTCTGAACATCATGTTGTGACAGGTATTTCTAACAGAGACGGGCCAGGTACCACCTGCCATGCATGATGTAGGTGTGTGTGGTTTGCAACCTGTTGTGGGGACCGGTGTTAAGATTGGGTCTGATGCATAGAGCTTTAATGTTGTTTTACTAACAATAACTTCAAGATTTATTGGCCAATATTGTCTCCTTGCACCCAGGAGAATGATAGGCTTGAGGTTTCACATTTATACCTAGAATCTTGCAGAGATCAAGACAGTGAAGGATAGTTGCTTTGATTTATAAGTCTCTGGGATCACATACATTTATTTATATCCTTTCACTTTATTTAAACCTTTATGACCTTGGCCCCTGAGGGTCTCTGTATCTCAAGTTTCTCCTGGATAAAATGGAAGTAGTAACAGCACTGACTTCATAGGGCTATCTTGAGAGATAAATGAGGTAATCCCAGAAAGGTAATCACATAATGTCTGATAGGTGGTCATGCTCAATAAAAATGATAATATTATTGTTATAAAAATAACAATAATAAGATAGGACAATCAGCAGTATCTAAATCTTATTATCCGAGACCATTATCATGTGTTTTCTTGTAGATTTACAGATTGCTTTAAAATATGTTTCCATTACAGCTCTGTGTGTGAAGCCAGACATAGTACATGGAAAACTGTCTGTGGATAAGAGACAATATGTTGAATCTGAACAGATCACCATCCATTGTGATTCTGGCTATGGTGTGCTTGGTCCCCAAATTATCACTTGCTCAGAGAACAGAACCTGGTACCCAGAGGTGCCCACGTGTGAGTGGGTAAGTGTCACAGTTCAAAGAAGTTATGTGCTATTAACCCCTAAACCTGGCGGCCTCCCCCAAACTCTGTCCCAGCCAGCAATGATGACATCTGACTTGTCAGGATTGATTTCTGACCCACTCAGAGGAACTCTCTCTTTTTGCCTTGAAGTGTCTGCTGAGTTAGAAGTTTTCCTAACAGGAAAAACTGAGCTCTAGAGAGCAGGGTCCCATAGACCCGGCAGCGCTGACTCCAAACGTTTCTTTTTCTGGACTTTATAGTATGCTGACGTTCTATTTCTGGATGGTCAGCAGAAATAGTCCCTGTCCCCACTGAGGCCTCTGGGCATCTGTCACAGAACGATCTGTGTTTTCTGGGGAAGAATATGGTGGGACCCAGTGATTCCTCGTTTTCTTGCTCAGCCACCAGTCTGAGGACAGTCTTGGTCCTGATCGTGTACGGCTTCCCTAGTCGGCCTGCATCCTCCTTCATTCTCATGTGACAGATGCCTCTCAACCTCTCCCACCGCCTTCATTTCTTTTAGGAGGTTCCTGAAGGCTGTGAGCACGTGCTTGCAGGCAGAAACCTCATGCAGTGTCTCCCACGCCCAGAGGATGTGAAAATGGCACTGGAGTTGTACAAGCTGTCTCTGGAGATTGAACTACTGGAACTACAGAGAGACAAGGAGAGACTGTCCACTCTGGAGTTATCACCATAATTTTTGCCAAAAGAGGGAGAAAAGGGTGCCTTGCTGGTTT
Source organism: Cynocephalus volans (assembly GCF_027409185.1). Classification (NCBI taxonomy): domain Eukaryota; kingdom Metazoa; phylum Chordata; class Mammalia; order Dermoptera; family Cynocephalidae; genus Cynocephalus; species Cynocephalus volans. Next base: position 118,451,026 of record NC_084470.1, on the reverse strand, counting down.
GGTGCCTTCAATTCAAGAAGGATCACTTCAGTTTTCTACTGTCCCTTTGACACTGATATTCATGATAGTAAATATTCACATATCAAAATGATTTTGTCTTTGTGGCTGTTTACAACTCTGTGAAAGGAGGGTCCAAACATGGGAGTGCAGGTATCCCTTCAACATCTCTTAGAGTTGATAAACGATTTCAGTAAAGTTGCAAGATATAAAATCAACATGAAAAAATCAGTAGCATTTTAATACTCCAACACCAAACTAGCAGAAAAAGAAATAAAGAAGGGTAGCCCATTTACAATACTCACCAAAAATAATAAAATGCCTAGGTATAATTTAACCAAGGAGGTGAAATATATTTACAAAGAGAACTACAAATCACTATTGAAAGAAATTGAAGAGGACACAGAGAGTTAGAAAGACATTCCATGCTCTTGAATTGGAAGAATCAACATTTGAAAATGTCCATACTGCCAAAAGCAATCTACTGATTCAGTACAAACCTCATAATAATACCAATGACATTCTTCACAGAAATAGAAAAAGCAATCTTAACATTCATATGGAACACCAGAAGATTCCAAATAGCCAAAGCAACCCTGAGCAAAAAAAAAAAAAAAAAAAAAAAAAAAAAGCTGGAAATATAAAACCAACTGACTTCAAATTATTCAAATTACACTGTGAAGCTATAATAACCAAAACAGCATGCTACTGGCATAAAAACAGACACTTGGACCAATGGAATAGAATAGAGAACTCAAAAGTCAGCCCACATACTTACCTTACAACCAACTGATCTTCAACAAAGGCACCAAGAACATATACTGGGGAAAAGACTACCTCTTCAATAAATGGTGCTGGGAAAACTGGGCATTCATATGTAGAAGAATGAAACAAGACCTATACCTCTCGCCATATACCAAAATCAACTCAAAATGGATTAAAGACTTAAATATAAGACCTGTAGCTGTAAATATCCTAAAAGAAAACATAGGGAAAACACTTCAGGAAGTAGAACTGGGTAAAGACTTTATGAATATGACCCCAAAAGCACAAACAACAAAAGGAAAAATAAACAAATGGGATTATATCAAACTAAAAAGCTTCTGCACAGCAAAAGAAACAATTAACAGAGTGAAAAGACAACCTGCAGAGTGTAGAAAATATATAAAAGTTACGTTGAATTGTCACTTATTGTGAATATTTTCCTAAGGAGTTTCTTTTACTTTTCTTTTTTTATATCTGTCTTAGTACCCAGTACAAGCTCAATGATTTCCAAAAAATTAAAGTATATTAGTTATAATAATAACAGACTTGCTAAAATAAAAATGGAAAATCAAAATTATGCAGCAGAGATAAATTTCCCTAAATTTAATTTTATGTAGTAATTATGATTAAGTTTTCTTTTTGTCAAACTAAAATGGGAAATATAATGGGTGAAATATTTACATTGTTTGGTAAAAATAAATGTATCAATTCTATAGGAGAAGTTTTTTTTTTCCTGTTATCAAAATAAAGAAATAAATTACATGAGTTATTTTGCCAGGACTAGTGAATAAATAACATAATGAATAATGCCTTCAACTTTAGTTGATGAGTTCCTGAAAAGGCCAAATATGTCATCTCTCTGTAAAAACTGAGATCAGCACTGAATACACAGAGGAATGAATGAATAGCATCTCTTAGACTAGTGGTACCCAAATTGGCTAGTTTTACAATTATGTCCATAATTCATCTTGAAGGGGTTTTTTGCATATGGAGAAAAGTAAAAGTCAAGATTCTTGTTTTTTGTTTTTTGGTTTTTTTGCATATGGATATCTTCATGTTCTGGCACCATTTGTTGAAAAGACTACCCTTTCTCTACTGAATTACCATGGCACTTTGTCTGTGGCCAGTTAACCATATATGTATTGGTGCATTTCTGTACTCTTTTTTTTCCTGTTGACCTATATGCATATGTCAATTCCTATGCTGGTTTAACAGGGTCAATCTCTTGATCATTGTGGCTATATAGCAAGTCTTGAAATCAGGAAATGTGAGTCCTTCAACATTTATTTATTTTGCAGAATTGTTTTGGCTATTCTAGGTCCTTGGCATATCCATGTACATTTTAGAAATAGTTTGTAAATTTCTATAAAAACATCTGCTGGAATTTGTATTGAGTTGTTTTGACCCTGTACATCAATTTGGAGAAAAGTGACATCTTAATAATGTTATCTTTCAATCCATGGATATGCTATATCACTCCATTTATTTAGGTTTTCTTTGATTTTTTTCATGAATATTTTGGAGTTTTTATCTGCTATGCATCATTCAGAGCTTGTGTCCTTTAATAAACTTTTTATGTTGAAATAATTTTAGGTTCACAGAGTGTTTTCATGTACCTTCCACCCAGTTTCTCCCCTGTGGTTATATCTTACAAAACTATGACACAATATCAAAACCAGGAAATTGACATTGGTTCAGTGTATGAGTGTATAGTTCTATGCTATTTCATCACATTTGTAGACTCATGTAACCATCACAGCAATCAAGATACAGAAGTGTCCCATCACTACAAAGTTCCCCCTTGAGTTACCTCTTTAACATACACTTGCCCCTCTCCCCTGGCCCACCATCCCTAACTATGGAAATTACTAATCTGTTCCCCCTCTCTATCGTTTTGTTATTTTGACAATGTTATACAGATGGAATTATACAGTGTGTGATTTTTTGAAATTTTTTTTACTCAACATATTGCTCCTAAGAAAATAGTAGTTTTTAAATTTCAGTTTTTGATTATTCATTGCAAGCGTATAGAAATACGCTGATTTTTGCATATTGACCATGTATCTTGTGGCCTTATTAAATTCTCTTATAAGTACTCCTAGATTTTCTATATATTCTTTGAGATTTACCATGTAAACAATCATAATTGTCTGCAGATAAACACCATTTTGTTTATACTATTTCAAATTGCATGCCTTTTATTTATTTTCTTGCCATATTGCACTGGCTAGGGTTTCCAATATATTGCTTCATAGATATGAGGAGAGGAGATATCCTTGCCTCAATGTTTCAGCATTAAATATTACTGGTAGGTTTTCTTCATGGGTTTTCCTACCTCAATAGCTCTCATTCTAAAGGTCGGGGAACTAATGTGAACATCCCACTAACTTCTATACATTTTGGAACCAGTGAAATGACCACCAGGTGGGTCCATAGACCTAAAGGATCATTGTGGGATGAACATGAACCAGGAATCCTTTTATTGCCTGGCCTCTGTAGCTCCTACTTTAACTAGGGTCAAAGTGATGTTTTCTTTTCCCAGGTATTAGAGACAGTTGAGAACCAACAAGTCCCTAAAGATTGCAGTGCACCATTATTAAGTCAGTTACTGAAGGTCCTTTTGGGGAAGGACTGGAGGATTACTGCTATTTATACCTACTGTGGTGTTACATGGTCCTTCCTCATCCAGACTTATCCTCACTTTCATTTTGAGAACTGGTGAGAAAATTGTTCAGAAAAATAAACAGGTAATTAGCAAGGTAGAAGGCAAGAGATCATGACTTTCTATTGAAGTGGCTGATCTTAGTCTTTGGGTCATTCATTCTTGATCTTTTTCTGTTATTCATCAAGTACCATATTCTACTAGCCTTCTTCATAGACTCCTATAGGTCAGAACATGATAACAACCCCCCTTGCATGCTGACCTTGCTGACCTACATGCCTTGCCCTTAAGGAGGCACAGACTGAGGGGGTTTTCTGCTTCATTTGATTCCTCTGCATAGTCTACAAGCAGCGGGAAGGGTGCTATCTTACAACAAGGGAAAAATGGGCCAATTATACAGGTTCTGTGGGTTTAGGAAAATCCAGGGTTCGAGGCTATATAGTACATCTACCCCGATACCCTCATCCCAGATCTGAAGGGACCATTCCTTCCATCAATTAGGCAGGAAGAATAATTTTTTTCTCTGAGATATATTCTTCAGCATGGCGAACAATATTGTATTGTACATAAAGGCCCTGACTTTTAGTAGGAGACTTACCAGGGCTAAGAATTCATCCTTTGTTGTAGTTCTACTATTCTTTTATGATTAGATCCTAAGCCTGGTCTTTAGCATGATTAACCCCCCCCCCCCCCCCCCGCAGCTACCTGAAATAAGAGGCTCTTTAAATATTAACAAGGAAGCTTTCTGGCCTCCACACTTAATTGTGACTGTTTGCTGTAAGCCTTCATTTTCAGTTAAGGGGTGCTGCTCAGCCACCCAATTTCACAACCCTTATTGCTATTTCTAGGTTACTCTCAAATGCCAAAGATATTGTACAAGTCAGTGCATCTCCTTCCATCTATGTTCCAGGTGAAAATGGGAATAGTTGCCCTGCTATAGCAAGCAGGGGGCTATCACTACTCCACCTATCACCAGTGATGGAAACATGATTGCCAGCTGTCTGGTGGGTGATCCAATTCTAGAATCCCATCCTTAGGATTAGCTTCCTAGGTGTACTTGTGGTACAAACTGTCTTCAGTCAGTTTCTCTAGAAGGGATTCAGTTGCATGTGAATTTTTAAGGATGTGTCCTTTGGGGAAAAAAAACTGTAGGGAAATGCAGCAGCAAAAATGGAGAGAAAAAGCATAGAGCTGAGCAAGGACATGTTCTCAGAAAAAGTGTGGGCTGCAGGGTATAAATTGCACCAAAGAGAGCGTTTCAAGATGGCGGTGGCTGCGGCAGTTGGCGCGGAGTAGCTGAGGTGGAAAAGGCGGCCACTGGGCCTTAGGCAGCCGGGAAACTTGTGGACCTTCCTCTTGCCATCTCTTAAGGGAGGACCGCTGCTGCTGGCTGGTCGTGGGGGGTGACCGCCACTTTGCCCTCAGCAGGAGAGGCTGCCTCATTTACAGGCAACAGCTTTGAAGTGTGGAGTAGGAAAAGAACTGTTTCTTAGCTGCAAAAGCGAGTCTCGAAACAGGGAACACGGCGCCAGGGCTGCTGTGGATGCAGCCAGGATCCCGGAGGCTGGGGCTGCGCTGAAGGCGGCCAGCTGCCCTATTCAGGATTCGAGGTTTCAGGCCGGCATTAAAGAAGATTCCTGGGAGCGCCCAAGCCGCACCGCGACTGAACAGCCCGAGGCGGCAGTGGCTGAGAATGGGAAAGGCTGGAAACCAGAGACAGAGAGTGAGCACCCGACCTGGCACAGCACTGTGAGTGACCCCTGGCCAAGCCCTGTTTGGGGGGCTGACGCCCACCCGGCTCCTGCCTGCATCACCAGGCCACTCACCGACCCGGGGCTGCCTCCATTTTCCCAGGTGCAGGCAGCTCCGCCCGGCTCAGCCGTCACTGAGCCTTCCCACTTGCTAGGCCCGGCGCGGGGCTTTCCGGAGCCTGCAGGCCGGCCTCCCCTCCCACTCTCTCCGCGGTTCTCTGGCGGGTTGGTGGCGTGGGGCGTCCCCAGCCAGTGTCGGGAGGGCAAGGAAGTACGGGCGGGCCGACTGTCACTCCACCACACCCTGGACTCCGGCCCCCAGTAAACTTCCTGTTACTGGGAGGCAGATACCATCTCTGCAGCCACCAGTTCGGAAAAAAGCCTAACGAATTTCTGGTTGGGAATAGTGTGGTAGGAGAGTTCCCAGGTCCGCTTGAACCTGCCGGAGAGCTGGCGGCAGGCGGGTGCTAGACTTGGTTTATACCGGGGGGATACAAAGGTGAACAAGTCCCGAGAAAGATCTACACAGTGCTACAAAGGCACCCAGAGCGACCGGTCGTCTGTGCCTACCAGAAACCCGGAAGACTTCCTGGGCGAGGCGGTGCCGAGCAGGGTCTTGAAGGCCCAGCTGATAGACGAGGGTTGCAGAAGACATGTCTCAGCCCAGCACAGTGCGCACAGAGTGGGGAGACGTGCAGCCAGGGAGGCGGAGACTCGACAGAAACCACACACCCGGTGGGGTCGCCACTGCACGATCCAACAGCCTGGGCCAGAGCACACGGAACAGGGAGAAGTCCTGCACAGGAAGTGAAAGCTCAACAGAGATCACACACCCTGTGGTACGTGATCCACCAGCCCAGCAGAGTCCAAGCTGACCAGAAAATATTTATAAATATATTTCCTGAAATGGCTATCATGGTGTCAAAATGGAGGATCTGGATAATATAGGGGGGAAATTCTGACCCTAAAATAATAGCTGAAGGCTCTTGCACGAGCCTGATAGACAGTGTGGAAACCCTGCTGTCTTCCTCACTGAGAGTGCAGAGGGGGAAACACGGTTTATTAAGGAAGCATCTATAGTTGGAAGGTGATTCTTCACATCAGAAGCATGAAAATTGTTGACGGACAATGTTATTTTGTGATGGAATCAGTGCAGGATGAAAGGACCCGGCAATGAGTTCCCTCTCTTACACTCGAGTCATGGAGGAAGGCCGTACTGAATTTTTAACGAGTCTTCCAATTATATCTCTGTGTTTTTACTTATTCTTCCCTTTCTCTTCTGTCCCCTCAAATCTTCCCATTGCTTATGGGCCCAACCCTCTGAAAGTGTGTTGAATGTCTATCAGCCTGAATCTCCCGTTCTGATCCTACGTCTCGCTTCTCTTGCAGTAGATCTTCTGGTGCTGGAGGTTTGCACTTTGCCTCGGTGTAATCTACCTTCCTCATTTTATCAACTGTTCAGCTTCTACCCGTCCTTGAGGATGTTTCTCCAGCTTACTCCACAAAGCCTTTCCTTGATACTCCAGTCCTCTGTTCTGTCACCACCTCCTCCTATAGAACTTGTTTCCTGTCCTAATCTTCTGGCACTTGTTTGATCAGTGCCGTGAAATAACCATTTATATGGCTATAGCTTATCTTTTTAAGTACGTTGCAAGCATGCCCCTTAATTTTACCCAAAAATCCTTGTATAGAGCTCTACATACGTATTTGTTTATTCATAAAAATTAAATGCTATTTTTTATATTACTGTGGAGGCGGTTAATCTGAGGTCTAGGAAAGGCTGTTGGGAAGCTGTATGTAGACTCATACACGTGTGAATTTCTATTCCTCCCTACTAAAACAAACATTTACTTCAGAATTATCGCACCTGTGTTTTCTGAAGCCCCCCTAGTCGAAGCTCTGGGAGGAGAGGAGGGAAGGGTACAGTGCTTAACCTGAGCTGATTCTTGATCTCTGGGTGTTTCACACTTGCTCTTTCTCTTGTGAGTACTTTTGTGTGTGGGTCCTTCATCACTGAGGATCTGTCAACTACAATTTCCTGGGTATTGTCAAACCCATGGTCGACTACTTGCTTTTTCCTATTTTCTAGATATCTGGTGACTCAGAGTTTTTGCTTTTTGTTTTTACTGAAGCCTCCCTCTCACCTTGGGTGGTCCTTTCAGGCAGGCCCGAAGAAGACCACTCCGCATGACCGTCTCTCTCTTGCAGCTGACAGCTGACACGCCCATTCTGTGTTCTGAATAATGTCAGGAGCACAGACCATTCTCAAAGCAGCAGAGACCTTCCATTCTCTCTCACTCCAGAGCCGCTAGACAGCCCATGTTTTGAATTTTACGTTTCCCTGGCAGGACTCTGATGCTAGCCCACTGTGTTCTCCCTTCCAAACTGAAAGGAGATGTGTGAGTCGTTTTCAGTGGGCTCTTCAGAGTCTTTCTCTCATTGTGAAGGACACATGTGTCCACACTTTTGCCTCCTCTGGAGTGATGGATGGTGTTCAGAGGATAACAAAAGCTTTACTCCCCAAAAGATTCTTGTACTATTATTCTTAAAATGTCTTCCATTTCTAATCCTTCAATGTCTTTGATTTGGGTGAAGCCATTCAGAGTTTTTTAAGTGGTTTTGAGTCACGTACTTCATTCAAATGGAGTGTTACTTGACTTTGCAAGTAACAAGAATATTGTTGTTCAGCCCAAACTTCCATCTTATAGCCTTTTAGATATCCAGTGATGCCACATAAAGTAACTACCCAACGATTGCTATGGACAGCAGAAAATAGTAGTATTCTGGAAAGTAGCAGTAGGTTTTGAACTGATACAAACCTGAGTTTAATCCCTAAGTGTGATTCATGTCACTGTCACTTAGTAGCTGCCACCCCTCTAGAGTTGTGTCTCCTTTTCGGTAGAATGGGTATCGTGGTAATACTACCCTACACAGTTATTGTGAGGATTAAATGGTATAGCATATATAAAATGTTTAACACATATAAAATGCAAGTGGTTAGGAACATGATAAGTCATTCCTATTAAGTGCCATAAGCAATCCAAGGCAGGACTGATCACTGTTTGCAAAGGTAGCATGTAGAGAAGAGCAGAGAGTATCACAGGAGGGGAGGTGGCAAAAAAAGGGCACAGAAGTGAGCATTCACATTGCTGGACAGGAGAACAAGAAACAGATGAGTTGCCTAAGAGCAGTGTTCATAGGGAGGAGTAATTCTTCATGAGGATGAAGTTTAGGAGAGAGGCCAGAGGAGATTTTTCTAAATTCTCATGCATTGATGAGTGTTTTAAATATTTTATTTTTATTAAATAATAATTTAGAAACAGCTTTAATTTAGATTCAACTGTAAAAGGAAATGTTCCCTTTGTGTGGTACTTTATCTGACATACCCAATGCTCTAAATTTATTAAACAGGACCAAAATTTCTTGTGCAAAATCTTTGGAACTGGAGATCATTCCTTTCTAATAGGCTAACCCAGTATTATATATTTCTAATTTCAAAATATGTCATTGTTTTGCATTGTTTTGATGAACTTTCCAAAACATTGTAAAATGATAAAAACATACCCCTTTGGGGGCGGTGTGGTGGTTGGGAAAGGTGAAGATTACATAGAGATTCTGGATTCAATCACTTTTTATACATTTTGAAGATAACCAATTCTTTTTTAAAAAGTTTATTAGAATATAACACACATATAGAAAAGTGCAAAATGAAAAGGTATAGAAAAATGATTTATCAAAAAGCAAACACTTATGAAAACCTCACGCAGGTGGAGAGGTAGGACATTGCCAGCCCCCAGAAGTCCCACGGAGGTATCCCCATCCTTCTTCAAACATAACCACAATTCTGATTTTCAGGGTCATCACTTCCTATATTTTATTTATAGTTGCACTATAGCTGGCTTTTGTATTTTTAAAAACTTCAAAAATGGAATTCTACATTAATGGTGTCTATCTACTTCTGCTTAGTATATTTCTGAGACTCATCCATTTTGTTATACATAGCATTTCTTTCATTTTTATATATTGTATTCCATTGGATAAATATACTACAATTTACTTACATAATTTACTAAACTGTTCTATGGTTGATGGATGTTTAGGTTCTTTCATGCTTGGGCCTATTACAAATAATGTTGTTTGGAACGTTTTTGTGCTTGTCTCTTGGTACACATGTTCATGTGGTTCTGCCAAGAAAATACTCATGAGCGCAATTGTTAAGTTCAAGGATATGATTATCTTCACCTCTAGCAGATAATCCCAAACGATTTTTGGAACTGGCTGTACCAGTTTACATTCCCACAAATAATACATCAGAGTTCCATCGTGCCATGTCTTGACAACATATTATCATGGTCTTATCATGGTTTTCAATTATAGACATTCTGGTAAATGTGCAGTGGTTTCTCACTGTGGCTTTTATTTGGATTTCCTGATGATCTATGAGTTTGAGCACCTATTCATATACCTGTTGGCCATTTATATAGAGACTTTAGAGATGTGTCTATTCAAGTCTCTTGGTCATTTTTATATCGCATTATCTGCTTTCGGAAAATTAATCCATAGGTATTCTTTTCATTTAGCCTATGATACCAAATATGACTCTGTTTCAGAGTAACTCCCTGTAGCTGAATTAATTATTGCTTTTGTACCAAAAAGTCCATGAGCAGTGTGAAATTTTAGTGGTTTTGTCAAGGACATGAAACATACATAAGCAATGTAATAATTTAATGACCTAGTACTATATAATGGGAAGGGTTCATTACTCTCAATTGTTATCAAGTTAAATTCTAGCTTGTTCTTTTCTGCCCTTCTCTCTCACCTTCAAGGCTGTGGAATGCCTCCTCACATTGCCCATGGGTCCTATGAAGATGTGAGTTCACTTTCATCCTTCACTACTATGTTTCACTATGAATGTGATGAAGGCTATTTTCTGGTTGGAGATGCTAAAATCACCTGCAGAAATTCAAAGTGGTTGACTCCAGTGCCTCAATATAAAGGTAACTCTAACCTTACTGATGGCCCTTGCTAAGAATGTTGAACCACCATGATGAAGGCTCTGACAGTACAGTCTTCTCCTAGACATAGGCAGCACTTAGAAATTTGTATTTTATTTATTTATTCACATCCTTAGGGTCACCTTTTGCTTTGTTTTAATAAAAGTTTTCATTGAAATATAACACACTACAGAATGGTATACAACTCTTAGGTGTACAGGTCAATAAATGATCACACAATGAACCCACCCCTAACAAACTACCACCCAGGTCAAGAAGCATGACCATTACCAGCACTCTAGAAGTCTTCCACATCTTCTCTCCCAGTTAGTCCCCAACTGTCTCTCCAGCTATTCTAACTTCTAACACTATGGATTAGTTTTCTCAACTTTGTAACATTGCATAAAGGAAATCATGGATGTATTCTTTTGTTCCTGACTTCTTTACTCAACATGATGTTTTTCAGAATCATCTACGTTCTTGCATGTAGTGACAGATTGTTTGTTTTCATCACTGTATAATATTCCTTTATATGAATATACCACATTTTTATGTATCTTATAAAAGTTTAAGTTTTTCATGTTTTAGGCTATTATGAATAATGCTCATAATGTTCTTATGAACATTATTGTACATATCTCTCTTGAAACAATGTGCAAACATTTCTGTTGTGAGTACACTTAAAAGTGAAAGTGCTGTTTCATAGATTATGCACATACTCATCTTTAGCAGATGATACCAAGAGTTTTGTTCAAACATGGTTGCAATGATTTCCACCAGTAGTTCATGTGCTCTAGTTCTGATAAACAGAAGTTCTAAATTTGAATTTAGTTCATTGATTTTTTCCTTGATGTTGGCAGCTTTTATGTCTTGTTAAGAAATATCTGCTTACAATAAAGTCATGAAAAAATTCTCCTATGTTATTTTCCAGAGCTTTATTGTTTTACCTTTCATATTAATATCTCCAAATCACTTGGAGTTCCTGTGTATTTATTGTGGAAAGTAGGGGTCAAAGTTTGTTTTTCCTCAATGGCTTTTCAATTACCCTTGCACCATTTATTAAATAGACCATAGTTTCCACACAACTCTGCAGTACTACTTCTGTTATAATTCAAGTGTTCATTTATATGTGGTTTTGTTTCTGGAATTAGAGACAGCAATTTTTAATTTGAAATTATCAGTGAAGATTTAGGAAAATTTTAGTGAGCACATACTTAAGTTTGAACGAGGACTCCTATGGGTGAATTCAAAACATCCTTCAAGTATCTGATATCTCCATTAGAGCCTCATGCATATTATGAACTTCTCGCCATGAAGTTGACCTGATAGGAGTTTTCTGGTTGACTGTGAGGATAGGGCCTGCCTATTTTACTGCTCTGCTAAGAGCAACTAAAGGGGCCAATTTCCCACCACTGCCTCCATTTAATGATATTAAGAAAATGAGAATAAAAAATAAAGATCAAGCTTTTGAGATATGGTAGTTTTGAAAACTCAGACTCTAGGGCCATAATACCTAGGTTTATATCATAATCATTCCACTTAAAAGCTATGCAACCTTAGACAAGTCACGTAAACTATTTGTATTTAATTTTTCTCTGTAGCAAAATGGAGGTAATAATGTTTTGCATTAGTGCTTACATTAATATGTAGTATGGCAGTATCATTATTATTAATCTTATTGTTATAATCACAAAATAAATGGAGGTAAAGAACAACTCTCAGTACTCATGTATACTTTATCAGTATTTCTCACCCCTCAGTGTTCTCTACTCTTGTAAGATCTCATTCTGAGAATCACAGAATGATCAAAACTGTGCTTCCATTATAGCTCTGTGTCTGAAACCGAAGGTAGAAGACGGAAAGCTGTCTTGAGGATAAATATCTGTATGTTGAGCATGAAAATGTCACCATCCAGTGTGACTATGGCTATGGTGTGGTCAAACACCAAAGTATCACTTGCTCAGAGAACAGAACCTGGTACCCAGAGGTGCCCAAGTGTGAGTGGGTAAGTGGCACACATTTCAGGGTGTCCTGTCACTTTCTAAAGCACTGTTCAGCCAATACCAATGGGATCCGACTTTTGCCAGGATTCATTTCTGACAAATCACTTACAGAAGTAGCACTTGTCACCCTCAAAGTGCTTTGGTGAGCTCATTAAGGCAAGCTCTGATTTTCTCATTGTATGGCAGGAAGGATAGGAAAGGGCTCACAGATCCAGGAGATGTGGCCCTCAGCCCCATATTTTCTACAATAAATGCTATGCTACCACTCCATTTCAGATGGGCCATCAAACTATCCCTTTGGTTGTCCCTAGAGAGGACCACTGGGTGTCCTCTGCCACACTGTTCCCCCCCTGCTTCAGCAGTTATTCATTGCTGCCCGAGAGCAGGGCTCACCTGAACCCTCATGTGAACACTTAGTTAAGACACAAGAATGTTTTGGATTTCATCCATCAGTTCTGAAGATGGTTTTGATGACTCCAATTTTGTTGCCATCAGTAATGTGTCCTGAAGCAATCTTCTATCTCTGGATATAGTTTGGAGAGAAGCCTGTCAAAAACCATCTTTTATTTCTTTTAGGAGGTCCCTGAAGGCTGTGAGCACGTGCTCACAGGCAAAAAACTCATGCAGTGTCTCCCAAGCCCAGATGATATGAAAATGGCCCTGGAGGTATATAAGCTGTCTCTGGAGATTAAAGAACTGGCACAAAAGTCAGACTTGAAAAGGAACATCATCTGTGCTCGCTTCGGCAGCACATATACTGAAAAGGAACATCATCAATTAGAAACCAGTACATCTGTCCCCCCGCCCCACAAAAAAACATAGAAAATTAGGTACATTTCTCTCTTCAGCAATTTTACTGTTCCTTAAGTACTATCATTTATAGGGGAAAAAAATACCCGTGTTAAGGAAAATTCATTAATATTCTTAATGACACTGATAATGTGATTTTTTTAATGATTTATATCTTAGCTCAGTTTAAGTTTCTGCTTTCCTGGATTTGGTGGACTTCTTGTAATAAATAATCAACTACCAAAAATCAGATTATCGTTTTCACTTTGATTTCTGGGTAATGAAAATGTAGGGACCTATGCAAATCACTTCCTAATGTTTCTCTGATTAACTTTCGTTTCTAACTTACAGTATTGCAGGGTATATGTGGTCCTTGAAAATACGTACTTATGCCCTTTGTCTGAAGTATCTTCATCCTTCAACTTCATTTCCTGCTCCTGACCTGTCTCAAGTCAGACACATCTTCCTCCAAGTCCTCTCCCTTGTCACCCTATCTGATCATTAGTATTGCTCTGAAGTAACTTCTCATCTCCGCTTTAAATTTAGGCTATATTTGGTTTTCCTTGAAATCCCTTTCACCCAATAAGAACAAGCTTGAAAACATTTGAAAGCCTGATCTATGTGTTACCTACGTATTCCTCTTGGGCATGCCCAAATCTTCCAATCCTACCTGACCACTCTTTAATTTTTCAATTAAAACGGCTTTAGTGTCCCTCTTAGGTCAGTTTCCTCAGAGGCAGACCCTGCGGAGAGGATTCATGTACAAGTAATTTATTACTAAGGCAGCATTCCCAGCAGAAACAGGAAAGGGAAAAGAGTCAGTAGGGCCAGAAAAGAAAGGGACCTCACAAGGCTACCAGGTGAATTCCTACAGAGGCGGAGGGTAGCGGTAGCTTTATCCCAAAGGGGAACTTTGAACTATAAATTATGCCTCAGAGTTTGCCTCAATTCCAAGCAAAGGAACCGGGCTCCATTCTGCTGGACCACTGGCGAAGAATCACCCTGGGGTCACATAGGCCCCAAGGGTATCTGGCTCTCAGTGTGTGAGCAAAGCTATCCAGCGGCCTGGGGGAGTCCTCTCGGAGCACACAGAAGCCTGCAGAGGGATGCACAGACATAGTAAAAGGGATCCCAGGGGGCTGGGTGGAGGTCTTCAGGGCTTGTCCACATGTGTCCCCCTTACACCTCCGGGTACTCCTGGGAACCTTATGTTTCTGACAGTCTCCACTTCTTCCCATGTGTGCCTCCTCTGAAGTCTCACTCCCACTCATGCTCACCTTCTGTGGCTGGCCTCTGGTTCTCCACTGTAACTGGACCGATAACATCACTGCTCTTCTTTGATTTCCTCAAAAGAGCAGTCACATGAGGAGGTTGTACAGCAGATGTTCCTAAAGCTGCAGAATTAACAGAGTGATATACAGCCGGCTACACCAGACTGGATTTTGAATGCTACATAGCCATGATCTTGAAAGACCGTCGCCTGCCCAAGCCGCCAGGAATATCTGCAGCTGCTTTCCTCGTTTCTGGGCAGGACCCTGACAGCCTCTAGGCTTTTCTGGTCTGACCCTTTCCTTCCTCAAATCTCTCCTTAGGCTCCCACTACCACAGAAACTCACGTCCATTCACCTATTAAGGAAAGCATTTTAGCTCTCTCTCTTTCTCTAGCTTCAGAGCTTTTATATGAAAAAATCCATAAATGTGCTCAAATAAACAAAAAGCCAGTCACTCCAGACTTGGGCACCAGCTGTCAAAAAGAATCGGGGGGTCCCTAAAACATGACTCTTTCCAGATTTCCTCCCCTGCAATCTCAGGGCAAGGGTGGGGGGCGGCTGTGGGGTAGTGCAGAGACATTTTCAGACTGATAGGAATTAGGTCACAATTTTTTATTTGTTAATTTAAAATTAATTATGTATAATTATAATTATGGAAGTAATACAAGCATATGAAAACAGGAATCCAAACCTTATAGAGGGGATTATAAAAAGTAAAAATAAAATTTTTCCTTCCTTCTGCCTCAGTCCTATTCTTTTTCAAGATTTTCCTCCTGATTAGCTTAATCACTCTGAAGAAGACACACAGACCATGACTTTGGACTTTTTATCTCCTAGTAGTAATTTGGATTCCCTGTTACAAAATAGTCAGTCTAGCTCCTCGTCCCTGTCTCCCCAGTCTCTTCATTGGTCCATCTCATTTGATATTATATTCTTTTGTTGATTAATTTATGGTTTTAAATAGTCTACTTAAACCTCTATTATGTATGCAATCTTATTTTTAATAACTTACTACCGTATTAAAGTAAAACAAGCACATAATTAAAAAGTCAAATAATCCAAAAATGTTCGTAATGAAAAACTCTACTTCCATAATTGGTCTCATTAGCCCAAAATAACCACTTTCAACTCTCTTAGCTCTTTCTTACGATATTTGTCTACATATTTCCAAACAATATTCTCACATCCTTCCTCACTCTGTAGTTATGTCGCACTTTTCCGTTAAATTAATACTCAGTGTTTACATTATTGTGACTATGCAAATGTTGATCTTTGGTCAGCCAAGGTAAGCCAGTCAGTGATCTATGAAAATATTTCTTTACAAGACAATTCTTTAGTTTTCATGACATTAATACTTTATCGTGATTTTTGGTTTAGTTTTCTACGTTCCTGTTGCTCATTCTTGCTACATGTCCCAGTAAATGTGTCATATTCTATCAATACGATTTCCCAGGGCTGACACATCACATGCTGCTCCAGTTGCACACACCTCCCCACCAACATTACTGCAGCCTTTCTCCCAGACCCTCCGTGCAGTGGTTCTGAAATGAACTCTTTGCTTTTAAATCTTAGGTTTTCCCTTTCCTGTTCTCCTTATTACTTTGATTCAAGTTTTTCTCTATTTTGGTTTATTTTCTCAGTTTTTGCTGGAACAGATTTTTTCAGAAGCTGCCTAAGTAAATTTTTGAGCCTTTACATGTCTTAAAATATCTTCTTTTCTTCCTTCTCAGTTAATTGATAGGTTGCTTGGATGTAGAAATCTGAGTTTTCTCAGAATTTTGAAGGCATTTCTCCCTTGTGGTGTTTCTTCCAGTGCTATTGTGAAACAATTCATGATATCCTTACCCTTGATGCAATGCTGTTGATCTTTCTCTCTCTCTCTCTCTCTGGAAGATTTTAGTGTCTTTATCCTTGTGACCTGGCTGCAGGATTTTATATCCGTTTATGCAATGAGTTGGTACTTGCTGGAACTTTTTGACCTCAAAACCCATGTACTTCAGATCAGAATTTTTTTTTTTTTTCCTGGAACTCCCTTTAGTAAAATATTAAATTTAACTTTGTTTATCTGTTGTACTTCCCATATCTTGTTCTTTGTTTTCTACTTTTTGAGAGATTTTCTTGACATTGTATTCTAAGATTTTTATTGAACTTTAAAATGTATTTTGTCATATTTAAATTTCCAGTAGATTTTTCTTATTTTCTACATGTTTCTTTTAAGTAGTAACCTGGTCTTTCCTCACAGACACAACGTCATCTTTTCTATCTCCAAGAATATTAATTGTAGGGTGGGGTTTTTCATGGGCATTCTTTGCTCTCTGCTCATATTAAGGAGTGAACCCTAAAACACTGATTGATATCGCTATGTGGATGAGTGGGGATTCTGTAATGGTGAACTTCTTTGTAGCATATTTGGGCAGCCAGAAGATTTAACTCTTTGTATATTTGTTTTATTTTTAATTGGGACGTATCTACAGGTCTTTTCTTTAGAACTGCTCACTGCCTGCTGAGAAGTTTTCTGTGATCTCTTACCTGCTGATCTATCAATCTTATGAGTTTCTACTACTTATATCTACTAGGTGAGATGAAGAAATTAGTGCTTCTAGGCTTAGGTCCAAGTTCACTTCCCTTTCTACCTGTCAACATTTATCCACATCCTATTATTTTTATATTGCATCATTTATAGCAGTTTCATTCTATTGAGAATCTACGGCTACTAACCACTGAAAGCAGAAGTAACTTCTGCCATATTACACATACCATTTTATTTATGGACTTTGTCCACAGTAAGTGCTCAATAATTATTTCATGAAGAAATGTTTGAAGTTCCATGGGCTAAGACTCAGTTTTTAAAAAATTAATTTAAAGAGCTCTTTGCTGACATAATTTCTTCTTATGCTACCAGAAACCCAAAACGAGTGATCTATTCCTTTCCTGGGTTTAACAGGAGAGCCCAGTGACATGAACAGACCAACAACAGACAAGACATTCCCGAAGCAGAACAAAGCTGGAGGATTAATACTACTAGATTTCAAGACTGTATAAAGCTCTATTAGAGAATGTCATGTTGGTATGAGTATAATCAAAATGACCATGTGACTGAATAGAGAATCCAGAAATACCTATATACATATTTCTCTTATAATGTATATTATATATATTAGAAATATATGAGTACGTATATAGATATAGTTTTTTAACCTTAATTATGATAACTTGGACTCTTTAGTGTGGTGGAAAATCATATTTTTTTTCAATGCACATTTCCTGGGTCAATTGGAGAGCTATGTGGAAAATTTGTATCTTGACCCTCACCTTACACCTACCCAGAAGAAATCCAAAGTGGATTCTAAATCTACATGTGAAAGGCAAAACAATAAAGCTTCTAAAATAACACACAGAGGAGACTATCTTCATGATCTTGAAGAAGGCAAATATTTCTTACATACAACAACAAAAATTATTCATAGATAAGTTATAAATTGTTCAATATTAAAATGAGCATTTTCTGTTTTTTTAAAGACACCATTGAGATTCTTCAGAGAAGGTATACAAATGGCCAATAGGACATGAAAAGATACTCAACATCATTAGTCATTAGGGAAACACAAATGAAAACCACAATGACATACCACTTCCCACCCATTAACACGGCTATAATTTTTTTTTAATGGAAAATAAGTGTTGGGGAGGATGCAGAGAAATTGGAACATTTGTATATTCCTCAAAAGTTCATAATTCCTCAAAAAGTTACCATATGATCCAGCTGTTCTCCCCTAGGTATATGCCCAAAGAATAGAAAGCATATGTTCATGCAAACACTTGCACATGAATGTTCATAGCAGCACGTTATGAATATAACAGCCAAAAAGTGGGGAAAAAAAACCAACTTATGATTGGATAAACAAATGTGGTATATCCATACAATGGAATATTATTCAGCCATAAAAAGGAATGAGGTATTGATACAGCCTACAACATGGAAGAACCTTGAACACATTATAAGTTAAAGAAGCCAGTCGCAAAGGACCACATACTATATGATTTAATGTATATGAGATGCCCAGAACAGGCAAACCTTTAGAGAGAGATTAGTGATTGCCAGGGGGTGGGAGGAGGGGGTGCTAAAGGGTATGGAGTGTCTTTTCAATGGGATAGAATGTTCTGGAATTAGAGAGCGATGATAGATGTACAACCTAATGAACTGTGTGCTTTAAAATGGTAAATTTAATGGTATGTCAATATACCTCAAAAAAAAAAAAAAAAAAAACACTGATATGGGCTGTATTGTGTCCCCACCCCCTCCCAATTCACATGTTGACATCCTAACCACAAATACCTTAGAATGTAACCATATTTAGAGATAAGGTCTTTAAAGATGTGATTAAGTTAAAAAGTGGCCTTCAAGGTGGGCCCTGATTCAACGTGACTGACGTCCTTATAAAAGGAGGAAATTTGGACACAGAGAAAGAGACACCAGATATGTGCACCCACAGAGGTATGACCATGTGAGGACACAGCAAGAAGGCAGCCATGAGCAAGCCAAGGAGAGAGGTCTCAGAAGAAACCAAACCTGCTGACACCTTGATCTCAGACTTCCAGCCTCCGAAGGCGAAAAATTAATCTCTGTTGTTGAAGCTACCCAGCCTGGGGGCTGGCCAGTTAGCTCAGATGGTTAGAGTGTGGTATTATAACACCAAGGTCAAGGGTTCAGATCCCAGTACCAGCCAGCTGCCAAAATCTGAAAAAACAAGTAAGCTTCCCAGTGCGTGGTGTTGTATGGCAGCCCTGGCACACTAAATAGACATCAGTGAGAGTGAAAGGCAAGCCACAGTCTGGGGGGCAGTATTTGCAATTCTTATGTCCAACTAAGGACTTAACATCCAAAACATGTAAAGAACTTTTACATATAAATAAGAAAAATGTAATCAACCCACCAAAAGACCTGAAGAGCCTTCACAAAAAAGAATATACAACTGGCCTATGAACATATGAAAACTTGATCAACTTCATTAGTCATCAGGAAAATTAAAATTAAAACCACAGGGCAATGTTACTGCATACCCAGAAGAATGGCTAAAATGACAAAATACCAAGTATTAGCAAGAATGTATTACAACTGTAATTCTGGAAAACTGCTGGTGGAAGTGTAAATTGATCCAACTACCTTGAGAAAGTCTTTGGCGGTAACTATCGAAACTGAATATATACCTCCTCTACGATCCAGCAATTCCACCTCTAGACATCACTCCTCAGAAATGCATACATCATTTCAACAATGGGCATGTCTTAGAATGTGTATAGTATCCCTATTTGCAGTAGCCCCAACCTGTAAATGACCAAAAAGCTCAGCAGTGGTAGAGGGAATAAATTCATTGCAGTCTATCACATGATGAGATACACCACAAAAATGGAATGTATGATCACATTAATGAATTTCAAAACATAAAGTGTTTAGTGACAGATGTCAGACAAAAAATAGTGCATACTGCTTTGTTTCATTTACATAATGTACAAAAACAGGCAAAAGTAATCCATAGTGTTAAAGACAGAACAGCAGTTCCCCTTGGGATGGGGGCATGAGGAAGGTTTTGGAGGTGCTGGTAATGTTTTGTTTCTTCATCCGAGTGCTGTTACATAGACATGTTCAGTGTGTGAAACGTCAACTAGCTCTACACTTAAGATATTGCACAACTAGCTCTACACTTAAGATATTGCACTTTTTGTATACATAATAGACTTGATTAAAAATTAAACAAAAAATTGGGAAGAAGGTGGATCTTCTATATCCTAGTGATCTGGAAGGTAATGGCAGGTTTTCCCATTTACTTAGAATATCCTTACCCATAAAGCATTCAGATCCAGGAGAAATTGCCATTTTCCTCACAACGGAATCTATATTTTCATTGTTTGCACTTGCCGTCATATTTTGCACTTTTACAACTATATGTGATATCCCAGAGGTTATTGTGTCACCAGTAATGAGGGATGCTGCGAATACGTCCCAGTACCCAGAAGTTTTTTCTGTGCTGTTTTGGCTCCCTCTGTTGGCTCACTGATTTTCAGCAATGTGGTAAACAATACCTAGGGTATTCGATTTTGTTGTCATTCTCTATATTATTCCAATGTTATTTCACTGGACCAGATCCTTGGGGGTTAAGAGTGTAGTTTTTATGCCTCACTGGTAAGGTTTACTTTCTATCATACATCCCAAGGCTTAAGCTGTCTCAGACTCTGGTGATAAGATGGCTTGGATTTCACAATATCATACGTCTCCTCTTCCTCGTCTCAACTTTTTCCTTACAGAGACTTAGACATAATGGGCGTGGGGTCTCAACCCACTGTTTACCCGACGATAGTATTCACAGTATTGACCAATGTAAGGAGGAGGCTCTGACTGATGGGAAGATCAGATACTTGGGTAGATCAAATTATTTGCTTATCTAGAAGATAAAGAAATACAGAAGGAAGTCATCAAGGTCTGGATACAGGGCAGAGAGATTAGTCACATTTTCCAGGTGAGGTAGAGGTCAAGTTTTGATATATGCTAAGCCCACTCACCTGGGCCAGGTGTACCTTAACAATATACAAAATGACAGGTGTAACTTATCAATATGCAGAATGACTATAAGTATAACAATAACCTTCTTGGCTAACATAACCTATCACCAATACGTTCCCAAACAAGGGTTAGTCACTCAGATGTCTCTTGGCATCAGGCCCCTTTACGGTCAATTCTATATTTACTCTGCACCTGAGTGATTATATTCTCTTAAATAGTACCAATGTCTCCAAGACTGAAAGCCACAGCTTTTTCCACATCTTCCTTTTCCTTTGTACTCTGTATCATCTAGTCAGTGATGTAATTCCTTTGCTTCTTCCTATGAAATATTTTTGAGAGAATGGAAAAATGTTTGCGTTGGAATTAAAAGATTGTTTCTACAATATGTGTCTACTTTTTAAATTTAAATTCCTTCATTTTCAACAATTATTTGACCCCAAATGGATCTCCATCCAGTCCTTTGACTCTTTGATTATTATTTTCCATTATTCTTCACCTCCCTTTTTACCAAGCAGGGTTAGAAGTCTTTTTAAGCAAATATGTTCAAGAACGATTTTAAAAAAGAAAGTTGAGAGTGCATGCAAAGAAAGACTATAGAGATCAACAATGAAATATAAATATATCCCCAATTCTGTCACGTCTAATCACAACTACCTCTATCACCCTGATCTAAGACACCATCACTTATAGACTAGATTACTTCAATAGGCCTGTCTTTGGATTTCCATCTTTGTCCTACATAGCAACCATGGAGAGCTGATATGATTGTCCCTCTACTCAAAATTCTTGATTAGTTTCCCTGAATTTCGAAGTCCTTATCAGTCCCTATCTGGTCTAGTCTCTGCTGATCATTCCAGCATCACCCTCCACTGTCTTCCCTGCTCACACGGTTCTAGCCATACTGGCCTTGTTGTGGCTTCCATGCTCATCCTCTTTCAGCACTGGAAGGATGTTGGAACACTGTTTTCTGACTTCTGTTATTTCTCACGAGAAGTCAGCAGTTATTCAAAGTATTCTCTGCATGCAAGTGCTATTTTTCTCTGGATGCTTTTAAGATTTCTCTTTATTTTTGGTTTTCGGCAGTTCAACTATGACGTTCCTGGGCATGGTTTTCTTCCTATTCATCCAGCTTGAGTTTCACTGAAGATCTTGAATCAATAAATGTATCCTTTTCCCCAAGTTTGAGAAATTTCTGATTATTATTTTTTCAGATAATTTTTCTGCCCCATTCTCTTTTCTCTCATTATAGAAATCAATTACATGTATACTAGATAATTTAACATTGTTCCACAAGTCTCTGAGGCTCTGTTTTTTTTAATATAAATATCTTTTCTATATTTTCTTTAGATTGGATACTTTCTATTGACTTATCCTCAAGTTCATTGACTCCTTCCTTTGATATTTCCATTCTGCTGCTAATTTCCTCCAGCGACATTTTTATTTCAGAGATTACATTTTTTAACACTAGAATTTCTTTTTTATGATTTTTTATAGTTTATTTTTCTGCTGAGTTTTTTTTATCTCTTTATTTATAATATACCTTTACATCATGGAGCATAGTTATAATAGCTGTTTTAAAATCCTTTTCTACTAATTCCAACATCTGGATCAATTTGAAGACAGTATCCATTGATCTTTTCTCTTAAGAATGGTTCAGATTTTCTAGTTCTTCATATATCTAGTAACTTTGAATTGTATCCTGTACATTGTAATGTATTCTGTTATATTCCCCCAAGGAGAAGTGTTTTTCTTTGTTTTGTGTTTTTGTTTTTCATTTAAGCAGACAATTAACTTCTTGAACCCAAACTTTGTCTCTAGGAGTAGCAGCTCAAATCTCAGTTCAGTTCTTTTATCTTTAGCTGGGCTGTTTTCAGTTTGTCCTGCTCATGGGCAATTCAGAGAACAGACAGTGATTTGAGCAGAGTTTATATACAGCATAGGCTCCCCTTCTCACTGACTCTTCAATTTCCAGATCTCCCTTCATTTTCCACTGGATTTTGCTGCCCAAAACTCTTTCTGTTTTTTCAAGCCAGAAAGACTGTTGGAGCAGACTTCTCAATAGAAACTCTACAGGTCAGAAGAGAATGGGATGATATATTCAAAGTGTTAAAAGAAAAAAACCTGCCAACCAAGAATACTATATCCAGCAAGGCTATCCTTCAAAAATGAAAGGGAAATAGCATATTTCCCAGATAAACAAAAACTGCAGGAATCCATCACCACAAGACCAGCCCTTCAACATATCCTCAAGGGAGTCCTACACCTGGAATCAAAAGAGAGATATAGGTCACTACAAATACATGAGAAAGAATAAAAATGACTAGTAGAACAGATACATAAATGAGAAAGAGAAAGAAAATGTTATTTTAGCACTACAAAAAAAAATACTCAACGGCAAAGACAAACAATAAAAGAGAAAGAAAGGAACAAAAGAAATATAAGGCAACAATAATTAAATTAATAAAATGGCAGGAATAAGGCAATACCTTTCAATAACAATGCTGAATGTAAATGAATTAAATTCCCCACTTAAAAGATATAGACTGGCTGAATGGATTAAAAAACTAGACCCAACTGTATGCTGCCTGCAAGAAACTCACTTCACCAATACACACATAGACTAATAGCAAAGGGATGGAAAAAGATATTCCACACTTATATCATACTTATATTAGATAAAACAGACTTCAAACCAAGAACTATAAAAAGAGACAAAGACAGACACTATATAATGATAAAAGGATCAATGCAGCAAGAAGATATAACAATCATAAACATATGTGCACCCAACAATGGAGCACCTAGATATAAAAAGCGACTGTTATTGGATCTAAGGAAAGAGATAGACCCCAATTCAGTAACAGTTGCGGACTTTAACTTGCCACTGTCAGCACTGGACAGATCATCTAGACAAAGAATTAGCAGAGAAATATTGGATTTAAACAGCACTTTAGACCAAATGGACTTGACAGACATATACTGAACATTTCATCCAACAACTGCAGAATATATATTCTTCTCATCAGCACAAAGATCATCCTCCAGGACAGACCACATGGTAGACCACAAATTAAGTCTCAACAAATTTTAAAAGATTGAAAACATATCAAGAATATTTTCAGGCCACAATGGAATAAAATTAGAAATTAACAACAAACAAAACTATACAAATTCATGGAAATTAAAGAACATGCTCCTGAACAACCAATGGTCAAAGAAGAAATAAAGTAGGAAATCAAAAAATTCCTTGAAACAAATGAAAATACAAGCACAACTTGCCAGAAAGACTGTTGGTCTTCTGTCAGAGTTTTAGCCATCCCACACCATGCCATCTTTGATTTTCCCTCAGGCTAAAAGCCATAACAAGTGAGAAACTCAACTCTATGCTGTTTCTTTCTTCTAAGAGTTATTGCTCTTCTAGAATGTATTTGCTTTTGTTCACTTTCTGGTCCTTTAAGATAATATTTTAGTTATTCTCTCCCCTATCTTGTTCAGAGTTTATAATCATTATCAGTGGGAGGGTAGGGCCAGGAGAAACTTACACAGCTATACTGAAAATGGAATTCTCCATGCTCTTATCCATATTTAGTGTTTTGAGCTTGCAGGACATGATGTTCCCTCTTCAGAGAAAGTTTTCCACTTGGATATCTACATGGCTCACTACCTCACTTAATTAAGGTCTTTACTCAAACGTCACTTATTTAAAGAGAACTTCTTGACCATATTATCTAACATATGCTGCCCACCCCACCTCACATGCTGATATCTAGTACTTTATTCCCTGTTATTTTTCTTAGTAGTACTTCTCTTCCTGACCTTATGTTATACATTAATTTATCTTTTTGCTTATATTTATCTTCCTCACTAGGGTATAAGCTCCATGCATATAAAAACTTTTGTCTTCTTTGGGTAGTGCAGCATCCCCAGCATGTAGAATAGTGCTTGGCACATAGCAGGGGCTCAATAAATACTTGTTCGATAACTAGTTCATGTTAGACACTGAAAGATACATCTATATACAAATATGTTCAACCAATTACTGACAAAGATACAAATACCAATAAATCGAGAAAAGACAGCCTTTTTGACCAGGAGTGCTAGAGCAACTGGGCATCTACAGGGGAAAAAAATGAATCTTGATCTAAACCTCACATCTCATACAAAAATTAACTCAAAATGAATCCTTGACTTAAATATGAAACACACAACTAAAAAAATTTTTTAGAAAAGAACACAGGAGAAAATCTATGGGCTCTAAGAATTAAATGTAGAATATAAAACTGTAGAGTATGCATAAAACAAATGTACTTCACAGGGCCTGGTTTTCCAAAGCCTTGCAGTTTCAAATATTGACCTTGCAAAGGACAGGAAATTTTTCCTCAGGCTATATAGTCTCTGTTGTAAGCTAAAGAATTGTAACACAGCAAGGTTGCTGGCTCAAAGACAGACAGGTTACTGATTGATATGTAAAGATACTGGGAAATTGCTGTAAGAAGAGAATGTTTGCTAAAATCAAGCTTTTGTTAGTGGATGGACTTAATTGCATTATAGAATGTCACCTTGCTTTTCTTACTGAATGTTACCAGCTTCTATTGTTAAACTTGTTAAACTATACTTAGTAAAAACCCCTCCTATGTTCTCTTCCTGGTCCGGAGAATAAATGCAGGAAGAGAACCCCAATTTGGGGTTAATTTTCCAAATGGAAGGAATGCCTCTATCTTGAGGATTCTGGGAGATTAACCCCTTTTCAGGGCTTCTCACTGCTCAGAAGAGAGCGGCTTTGAGTAATCTTTGGTGGCTCTGTCACCCAGGGGTAAAGGGGAGACAAAACTTTGCGAGTCAAAGCAACATAAAACTATAATACTTTTAGAAAAAAACATAGGAGAAAATCTCGGAATATAGGATGGGGTAGGCAAAGATTTTCAGACTTGATACCACAAGCACAATTCATAAATGGAAAAATTGATAAATTGGACCTCGTTAAAAGAACTGTGATACATCCTTACCATGGAACACTACTCAGCAGTAAAAATAATGGACTAATGACATACACAAAAACTTGAATGAATGTCAAGGTAATTATACTGAGTAAGATAAAATTGAATCCCAAAATCTTACATACTGTATTATTCCATCTACCTAACATTTTTTTTTTAATTTTATTTTGTCGATATACATTGTAGCTGATTATTGCTCCCCATCACCAAAACCTCCCTCCCTTCTCCCTCCCCCCTCCCCCCCAACAATGTCCTTTCTGTTTGCTTGTTGTATCAACTTCAAATAATTGTGGTTGTTATATCTTCTTCCCCCCCCTGGTTTTTTTTTTTTTTTTTTTTTTTTTTTTGTGTGTGTGTGTGTGTGTGTGTGAATTTAAACATTAATTTTTAGCTCCCACCAATAAGTGAGAACATGTGGTATTTCTCTTTCTGTGCCTGACTTGTTTCACTTAATATAATTCTCTCAAGGTCCATCCATGTTGTTGCAAATGATAGCCAAGATTTGGAACCAGCCCAAATGCCCATCATCAGATGAGTGGATACGGAAAATGTGGTACATCTACACAATGGAATACTACTCAGCTATAAATACCTAACATTTTTGAAATGACAAAATTTTAGAAATGGAATCCAGATTAGTAGTTGTCAGAGTCAGAGACAGGAGGGGAATGGGTTGGGAGGAGCTGGGTGTGGTCATAAAAATGCAACACAAGGGATCCTTGTGATGATGAAACTCTTCTGTATTTTGACTGGTGGTGGATACACAGACCTACATATGTGATAACATAGAATTGCACACGCACACACACACACGTGAGTATAAATAAAACTGGGGGGATTTTGAATAATATCAGTAGATTGTATCAAGGTCAATATTCATTCTTCAGTAGCTCTTGCTTCTGTCCTTTCATGGTGACTTGGAGGAAGGAGATAGTGTTTCCATTTTCTAGACATTAACTCCATTTCTTTACCTTCCTTGTCTCTACCAAATTACTTATTTTTACTTTACAGTTATTTACATTAGTTAAAAAAAATACTAGGTTTTAATGGAAAGCACGTATCTGGTTCAGATCCTGGCTCAGCCACTTTAATTTTTATAAAGTTTGGGGCAAGTGTTATTTCATCTTTTTTGAGAAGGAGATTTTTAAAAAATCATAGGGTTGTTGTAAGATAAAGTAGGTGAACATCGTAGGTGCTTAATATGTAGAAGGAGTAATTTAAAATAGTTTTCTACCTGATATTTATTGTCTTGGATTCTCTTTCTAAAGTCAAGTAAATTTATGGTGAATTTATTTGCTTTCTTTTCTCTCCAGGAAGGTTGAAATTTAATCATGCTATAATCAATAGTATGTCATAATCTCCCCAGTTGTTTCTGGTAAGTGAGAGCTAAGAACCTTGGATTTTGAACTCCTGTAACAGTCTTTGCAGCTGAGCCGGGGGGGAAAGGTAACTTTCATGCATTTCCCCAAACTAGTCTTTTTTTAGTAAACATCCACATATCTTCAAGTATTAGTTTCCATGAAAGGTAACAAGTATGCACATGAACAACTTGTCTTTTCCTGCTTCGGTCAGAGACATAATGCAAGGCTGGATGCACCTTCTGGCTGGTTGGAGAGCATGCGAATGTTCTTATAGAACCCACTTTTCTTCATGGTCCCCCACTCCTAGCCACTTCTGTGTGTGCCGGTGCATGCTTTTCACTACTTCAGACACCACTGTTCCCTCTTCTAACAGACTAGAATGGCACCAAAGTGTGCTTCATTAGGTGACTTAGGAAAATCAGGAATAACAAAAAGGAATGTCCCACTCAAATATGGTTTGGGTAATTTCATCAGTCCTGTCTGAATTCTTGAGTTTTTTCAAATTTCTCTTTCCCCACTAGGCTTTAGACTTCTGAAAGGAGATTCAACTTTCTCCACCGTTCTCTGTTTTGTTTGCTTTTTAATGTCATTTGGCAGTCCAAACTCA
This sequence comes from Cynocephalus volans, assembly GCF_027409185.1. Lineage (NCBI taxonomy): Eukaryota > Metazoa > Chordata > Mammalia > Dermoptera > Cynocephalidae > Cynocephalus > Cynocephalus volans. Next base: position 118,423,270 of record NC_084470.1, on the reverse strand, counting down.
TAATGGAAACCACACTTTTCCTGCATGGCAAGTGCTTCTCAGCATTGGCTTTCTCTCACACTGTAATGCCCAGACTGCAGGGACCTCTATGGCCCTCAAGGTTTGCTTTAGCGGTGGCTGAGCCTGCCCACTTTGATCCAAAGTGCTTTTTTCGCTTCTTCTGTTTGTTTTGTTGCTCAGAAAAATTTACATTTCTAGATGGCAATTTCCTGTAAGTCCCACTCCAGTAGTGACAGTAAAAGATTAGGGTTTACATTTCTAAACACTCTAGGTGTTGCATAAGGTTACCTGATCCTGGCATCAGAAACTTGACACTAGAATTGAGGTTTCAAGTGTCCTTTGACTCCATTGATTCTGGGAACTCTAATTCTGCTCCGCCCCCTTCTTCTGGGCTTCTTCCTGATTCAGAGCTCAGTCTTGGCCTGACTTCCCCCCGGGCTTAGCTCCAACTGACCACTGCATAGCCAGCCTCTAGATTAGCAGGTGCTGCTGCTGCTGCTTCACTCTCTTTCCCCCCCAGATATTTCCAGGTAGAATCTGCAACTTTTGAGATTCTGTTGATGCACAGTCAAAAGGTACCATGAGCCTTGTGTCTGGGAGCAACTCCCCATCTCTGTGCCTGCTCTGGGTGCTGACCTTGCTACTGTGCCAGTCCAGCCTCCATGGTGAGCAAGGCACTTACCGGACTGCAGGGCCCCAGGGAAGCTTGCATGAAGTGCACAGTCGATGAAGAGAAGGTAATGAAGAAACCCAATCAGCTGCACATGAGTTTATTCCATATTAGAAATTTTAAAAGTATGGTGAAATTGTAGTAAATGCACACCAATCTGTGGGAGTTATAACAAAATTGTTTTATTGATTTGTTCGTTAACAATTAAGTTGTTTTATTAATCATATAATAAATTGTTTGCTAATATCCATTTTAGTAATGGAAAGGTTTAGCTACAAAATGTTTTTTAAAGATTGTAATACTTTAGGTATATGCTACTACCGTTACTAGAGAAAAAAGAACTTGGTTTGTATAAATTCTTGGGGATCTACTCAAGTAAACAGATAAAAACTAATTGCTGTGACTTCATTTTAATACATTTAAATATAAATACCAAAGTGCTTAACATTCCTTTATTTTTTAAATGATTCATTATCGCCTACTATATTTTTGTTTACTAATCAGTTGTCATATTTTTGCCACATGTAAAGCAAATGTGAAATTGTTGTCACAAATTCTGAAAAAATTAATGAGAATCTAAATTCGTAAGGTATGTGTATAAAAGTTCTCAGTAAGTCATAAAACATTATATAAATACAAGGTTTCACTTTTGCAGTTTGTTGAGTAATTTTCATTATTGAAGTAATCTTTTAAATTTTTTTCCCTAAGATTCTTTTCTATAAAAGATTCAAAAACACAGGGTATCCTTGGGGTTGGAGGGTGGGGAGGTGCTTGGAGGTTCTGAATTCGCACAGCCCTTACAAGTTTTCACAGAACAATGTCTCTTTATCACAAAAGTTTCTTGAGTAACTTCAATCAAAAAAAAAAAAAAAGCTTTTCTGTTGCTGACTCTAAACTTTATATGTAAAGGTCTTTCTTTGTCCCCAAGTGGCACATATTCTCAGCTGAGGCTGCGTGTTGGGAAGAACACGGACTGTGTGGAGCAAAACGACCCTGACTCTGCTCTGCACTAGCTGTGTGACCTTGGGCAAGCTCCTTTCCCTCTCTGTGCTTCTGTTTTCTCATTTGTAAAATGGGGATAATAATAGTGCCTACCTCTTGGGGTTGTTTGGTGGGGGAGATGAAATGAATTTATACTTGCTAAATGCTTAAAGCATTGCCGACACACCACAATAAGTGCTTACACACACATTTTGTTAAATATTTAAATTTATTGAAGAAAATAATTCTATGCAAGGTGAGGCATCAGTTCCACCTCCCCCAAATACGCATATACATACCCACTTTCATTACTGCTCAGCCACAAGGTAATATGGGGGGACACCCCCACTTTGTGAGTCATGCCATGTTGTTTTATGGGTGATGAAATTGATGGGGAAGGATAAAAGTCTTCCAGTAAGTTTTCTTCTGTTTGCTTTAATGAGTCAGAAAAAAACTGCCTCCTTCTCTTTCTACCTCCCTCCCTCCCTCACCATCCAAGGTTTTAGTTCACCTCCCAGGATTACACAGGGACACCGTGGAGGTACTAGGGAGTTCCTATCACTCACTACTGTGGTGCAGTATGAACGTGAGGAAGGCTATGCTCTGGTTGGAGCAACTAAAATCTCCTGCAGGTTTTCGGGACGCTCATCTCCAGCTCTTCAATGGAAAGGTAACCCAAGCTTCCCAGGCAGAATGGTGCTAAGCAGGTAATCACTGTCGAGTGGCTCAGAAGTGACTTGGAGAGAAAGTGTCCTCCTAGCCAGAGGCAGAGTCGCCATAGGTCCGTTGCTTTAGCCTGAGTGAGGTGGGTCAGGGTTTAATTCCAAATGTCCAAGAAATAGCACCCTCTGGCTTTTATGCAATCCAGAATCTTTCATGAGAGAGTTGACCTATGAGGTTGACCTCTGTATTGGTCAAATGGCTGTTGAGGCAGAATAAGGAAAATGTTCCTATGAGGGTTATGCACATGATTTTACTCATAACAATTCCAGAAGCTAAGCTCCTGTTGCTGCCATTTTACACAGGAAAACATCAAGGCAAGAAGAGATGTAGAACAGAAGTAAAGAGCACAGAATCTGGAATTAGATCATCTGGGTTCATACTCTGGCTCTGCCACTTAAGTGCTGCTGTGTGATTTGGGGCGAGGCATTTAGCTTCTCCATGCCTCGGTTTCCTCATCTCTACAATGAGTGCACCCACGGTGCCTCCCTGACAGGGTTACTGCAGGCCGACATGACATAGTGCATGTAATGTGGTTGGCACATAGGTCGATACCTAGCAGGTGCTCAGTAAATACTGGCTAGTGGTAATGTCAGTGAAGATGGTAGTGGTGGTAGTGGTGGTAGAAGTGCTGGCAACAGTAGTGCAGAAAGAAAAGGTGGAGTTCAGCAAGACTTCTTACCCTTTTTGTTAACCATCAGTGCCAAAATGTGTTTTCTCTGAGATACACGAGAAGCTAAGATAACGTGTTTTGATTATAGCTCTGTAACGAAAACCGTAAATACCAAATGGAAGCTGTCTCTGAAAAAGGATCAGCATGTCAAGCCTGAAAAACTGTCACTATTCAGTGTGTCCCTGGCTATAGGATGGTTGGCTCTCAGAGTACTTCTTGCTCAGAGAAAAAATCTTGCAGCCCGGATATGCCCAAACACGACAGGGTAAATAATACTCATTTGATGAATTTTATGTCATATAACACTTTAAAATAAATTACAGGAAAATGGGATGGTTCATAAAATAGGAAAGGTAGTCATACGTCCTAAAGGACTAGCCCAGTTGCTGGGGTTAATTTACAAGGTTTGACAAGTACTGGCTCTTGCCCGCTTAAAGTGATGAGTCTGTGTTGGTAGCCAAGTTTATTGCATTTGTTTTACAGCTGCTCAGCCCAGGCAGACAGAAGAGTCTTGTTAACCAGATGCCCTGGTCCTAGACCTCAGAATTTTCTCTAATATCTGATGTGCTTTTGCTCCATTTGTGGTTGGTCAGCAGAACTGACATGCCAGTCGTCCTTGCAGCTTAAACTCCCTCTCTGCTTGAGCTGATACTGATTATTACCTAAGAACAGAGATGGATATAACTCTAAAGGAAATATTTTGCTAGATTCCAAAGTTTTTTCTGGAGTTTCCTGTCCATTCATTCTGGGGTCATTACTAAGTTTTTGATCACTTTCCTGTCACAAGGCTTCCTGAAAGAAGCACAATCCTTTAAAAGAAAGGAGAAACTTAACAAAATCACCATTTTGATTTCCTCTTTCAGGAAGTCCCTGAAGATCGTGAGCCGGCCTGGCAGGAAACACCTCTTAAAGGGTCTCCCAAGTCCCAGAGACTCAAAGTGGCTCTGGAGTTACATAAACCGTTTCTGGAGACTGGAAAACTGGAGCAAGAAGAAAACCATTTAATTACACTATACGTCTTCTTTTCCCAAGAAGATGGAGAAAAGATTTGCTTTTCTCTACAGTTCTAGAAATAAAATCTCGGTTTATCAACTCCATTTAAGCATAACCATTTATTGCAATAAGTAACTTTGGTAAAACTTGCTAACATGGATAATGACTCTGGCTGGAATGTAGAACTATTGATAATTTATATCGTTATCAGTCAGCTTAAGTTTTTACTTTTCTAGATTTGGCAGGCTAGCTGAAATAACTACCTATTAAAAATCAGTTTGTTCTAATTTTCATTTGTCTACTTATGTCATACAGTAGGAATGCCCTGTACAAATCCACTTCCTGAAGTTAAAGTTTCTTTTTCATTTTATTCTATCTCAGTGGTTGTGAAGGGAAATGAGTTACATTATATTATTCATGTCATTTCTCTCTCTTTCCGAACATCAGATGCAGAATTTAGTAAATCATATTCATTCAGGTCATAAGAGACTGCTATCCTTGGTGAAGATAAATCCCCTCTCCTTTTTCTTCTCTTACCTCTCGATTGCACTCCTGATTTCCCCTTCTCCGCCACCCAGGAACCCACTCTAATGCATGTGATAAATGTCCTTACATATGCACATAGTGTGTATATGTTTATCATGTTCCTTGCTCCTGAATGTTACCTAATATTCCATAATATGTATCCCTGATATTTTGATTATCCATTCCCCCTGTGTTGAACACCTAGATTGCCTCTAATTCCCATTTACCACAAACAACTCTGTGATGAGTATCTTGCATATGTCTCTTTACAAAACTGCTTGAGGCTTTCTCTTGGATACATCCCAAAGAAAGTACTTACAGTACCAATTTACCCCACTGTGCAGAAGAGATTTTTCTCCCCATACCCACATAAACATGTAGCAATTTACCTTACTAATTTTTTTATTTTGATTTCTTATCATCTTGTTAATATCTATAGAATCTGTAGTGATGCCACTTGTCTTATTCTTGATAATGATAATTTACATCTTCTCTCTTTTTTCTTCTTGATCAGTATAGCTATAGGCTTATCAATTTGGTTGATCTTTTTAAAGAACCAGCTTTTGGTTTCATTGATGTGTTCTATTGTTTTTCTCTTTGCTATTTCATTGATGATTGCTCTGATCTTTATTTCATTTCTTTTGCTTACTTTGGACTTAAATGGCTCTTCTGTTTCTAGTTTCTTAAGGTGGAAACCGAGGTAATTGACTTAGAACTTTCTTCTTTTATAACGTAAGAGTATAATGCTATAAATTTCTCTCTGAGAACTGCTATGTGGCGTTTCACAAATGTTAATTTGTTGTGCTTTCAGTTTCACTCAGTTCAAAATACTTTCTAGATTCCTTGTTAATATCTTCTTTGATCCATGGGTTATTTAGAAGTGTGTTATTTAGTTTCCAAGTATTTGGAGGACTTTCCAGATATGCTGCTATTTTAAATGCCTAATTTAATTCCATTGTGAATGGAATACATACTTTGTATGATGTAAATTCTTAAAAAGTGTATTGATACTTGTTTTATGGCCCAGAATATGGTCTATTTTGCTGAATGTTCCATGTGCCCTTGAAAAGATTGTTTCTCTGCTTCTGAGAGGTGTTCTCTGTAAATGTCAATTAGGTGTAGTTGGTTGTTAGTATTGCTCCAGTCTTCTGTATTTTTGTTGATTTTCTGACTCAGTTATTGAGAGGGGGGTATTAAAATCCTCAACTATAATTATGGGTTTGTCTATTTCTCTTTACAGTTTTTGGGTTTTGTTTCATGTATTCTGAAGTTCTTTTATTAGGGGTATGAATGTTTGGAATTTGTATGTGTTCTTGGTGAATTGACTCCTTTATTATTAAGTAATGACCTTCTCTATCTCTGATAATGTTCTTTGTTCTCAAATATACTTTGAAATTAATATAATCACTTCACCTTTCTTTTTCCATAAATTCCTAGAGTAAGTTCTGAAAGCCCAAAATGTGAGCCATGTCTCTGTCATTTTCTAGTAGTCACATTTACAAAAGGAAGAATCAACAAGTAAAATTTATTTGATAATATATTTTACTTAACCCTGCAGGAAAAAACACACACAAAAGCAAAGTGCTTTTCCTTGCTCTTACTCAGCAACAACTACAATCATCACAGACTGACTTCTGTGACCAAATGTGTGGGTGGGGATTTCTCCCCACTGGCAAGCAAGCCAGCAGTTCTTTAGTAGACACCAGCAGGGTGTTCACTAATTCAATCTGACACTATCTACCTGCAGAGAGTGTCGGATTGCATAGGGTGAGGGCTTAGTCCCAAGACTGCCCTCCACTTCAGATGCCAGTTTCAAGACCAGGCCTCTGAACCTTCTGACCAACCAGCTATAAATCAGCCTTCCCAAAACCCCCTCCTTGGCTGTGATAAGTTTGCTTGAGCAGCTCACAGAACTCAGGGAAACATATATTTATGATTACCAGTTTATTATAAAGGATATTACAAAGGATACAGATGAAGAGGTGCATAGGGCGAGGTATGGGGAAGGGGCGCAGAACTTCCATGCCCTCTCCAGGGACGCCACCCTCCAGGAACTTTCATGCGTTCAGCTATAGGGAAGTTCCCTGAACCCTGTGCTGTTGGGTTTTCATGGAAACTTCATTACATAGGCATGATTCAAGCATGGACAACCATGTAGAAATGTGAGTGGACAAAAAAGGTCTGATCTAACATTAACAGACTGGGTAGGGAAGCCCAGCAAGGCCTGTTTGTTTCGGTTCTTCTTGGCCTCTCTGTGCAGAGTTCCTTCCTCCTGGATATGGGGTGGCCCCTCCTCGTATGGTAGTCTTATGACCTACATTCAGCTAAGGTAGGTCAGAGAATTTCCTGGCTTGGGGAGAGAAAGGAGCAGGTGAAAGGAACGCAGGAGAAGGTCAGAGAGTAGCATGATCCAGGAGCCATGGATGAAAACCAATATTTAAATATAATATCACAAACCCAAATTTGCAAAATATTCTCATTGCAACATGTACTGAATACAAAGTTTATTAATGTGATACCTAACATTCTTCTCTTTACAGCATATCTTCAAATCCAGTGTGTATTTTATACTTGTAGCACATCTCAATTTGAACCAGTTACGTTTCAACTGCTCAGTATCCACATGTGGCTAATGCCTACCATTTTATATAATGCAATTCTAGATTATCTAAAATGTAAATGTTAACAGACATTAAAATAAAATACGTTTATGTTTTCATAATTCTGGGAGTAGATTAGACCTTTTTAAGTATACTTTAGTATCTGGAAGCCATTAAAAAAAGAAACATGCAGAGAGTGCAATCCCAGGTTCAAGAGAAGAGTCTAGAGCTGTGGGTGGGATGTGAACTATTACAGGAATGCCAGTACTTGAGGGGAAGAAGTAATGAAGATTAAAGTAACCCAAAGCTCTAACTCCTCCAGATCCTGAAAATGCACGTTAGTAATGATGAGTTACCAAAATTTTAAATTAAGTTCCTGATCTGTTTCTATAAATGTGTACAAAAGCAACAGACTTTTATCCCAAACCATGCAGATAGCTTTTAGTGCTGCAGACACCAATGCAGATTTGGGGAGCTAGAGATGATGCAGAAGTGACTCGGGCCTCTGATGGGCCCTGGTGGGAGTGGGATGAGTATACTGAGTAGAACTACTTCTGATCAGAGGCTATCCAGAGGGGACCTGAGGTCTGGGTTGGAGCCTATCTCATTATGGCAGATGGTAAAACATGACCACAGATGCTCCCTGTCTTTGTATCCATGCCCTTAATAATTCCTCCTATTAAAAGCAGAGTCTTTCTTCATCCCTTGAGTATGTGCTGCCTTGTGATTGGCTTTGGTCAGTGGGACAATGGCAAATATGATGCAGAGACTTGCAGAGCACTTTGTACATTGGAACTTGCCCTGCTGCTGCTCTTGTAACTGTGTCCACCACCATGTGAATAAGCCCAGGCCAGTCGGCTAGGTGATGAAAGACACATGGCCCTTCTTTGCCCCAGCTGCTAGCCAGACAGTTGCCAGACATGTGAGTGAGGCCATCAGACTAGCCTGACCTCAGCCAAATCACCAATTGACCACATGCACATGAACGAGTCTGGCGGAGGTCAGCCGAGACTGGGCCATACCAGAAAGACTGCCTAGAAGAGTCTTTGCTTAAGTAAGTAGTTGTTTTAGGCTACTAAATTTTGGAATTGTTTTGCAGCCAAAGCCAACAAGATGCCTTTCTACTTTGCTTGCAGTTTGTTAAGCTAAGGCACAGAAAGGACTGTAGTGGCAGCCAAGTTATCAACTCCAGGTGTCTTGCAGGGCTCATTGTATGGGGGACAGATTCAACTTATAGAGAACTGATCTAGGCTTTCACACATGAAATAATTCACCTTTTGTTGTTTTGTTGAGGTGGTATTAAGTGTGGCCTTTGTGGTAGACTGTACTTGAGGAAAAATGACAAACACCTCGTAGGAAGAGACTGAGGCAGTGTGCTTACCCAATGCATCCTTCCAAGGGGTGGGAGGCAGACAAAAGGGGGTACACCCTGACTCAGAACTTGAGTGAGGATGGAAAGGAAATGAGAGAGAGGCTTGTTCTCCTAATGCTATAGACCCTCTGATACAAAGGAGCTTCTCTCATCTTCAGATGAGTGTGGGGGGGCTCCAGAAGTGAGAGCGGGGATTTCCCCCCCACAGTTCTAATGAATCAGGCCAAGTAAGACGCAAGAAATAAGAGGGTTTCAGAGACCTTCCATGCAATGCCCTGGGAGAGCAGTGGTTCAGAGTGGGGGCAATGAGGGAGATGACAGGATGCCTCAGAGTAACTTTTATATCTGTCGTCTTCCAATTTCTCTGCGAGAGAATTGTGTAACAGATTTGTTGGGGTAACAAATAATTTCGGGAGGGAGGGTAGCAATGAATAGAGGAAATTTTTATCAGGAAAAGTCAGGAAGGATGTGGACTGCACTTACAAGGGTCGTGTATCTGCAGAGTGCCTGGCCGAGCCCTGTGGGAGGAAATGAACGAGGGAGCACAGGATGCCTTCAGCAGCTGCACAGCGACACATGGTCCTTCCCCGTGTGTGTCAGCGGGAAGGAACAAGATTTGCAGCCACAGCAAACAACCCCCAAATGTCAGGGGTTTTAAAAACAAAGCTTTGTTTCTTGTTAACACTACATGCCCATCTTGGGTTGTTGGGGAGTGGGATGGGCTCTGCCCTGGGACCCACGCAGAGGAGCCTCTGCTTCAGGGGAAGGAAACATGACAATCCCACGTGGGCTCTCTCAGACTTCACATTTTCCTGGCAAAAGCAAATCACTTTAAGGGAACTTTAAAGGGAACGGGCAAGAACAGTCCTACTCTGTGACAGGAAGGAGAAGAATCAGAATCACTGGTGACTAGCACTAATAACTTCCACACTGGGGCTACAGAAATTTCCAGTAAAACCTGTATAATCATATATGTTCATTGCTTTTGAGTTTCTGGTGAACACCAATCAAGGACAGTTTCTCAGTTGATCGGCACAGGAAGCAGAGCCTATTGTAGCAAACACGGATACAGGGACACAGGGAGAGGGAGTCAGGAGGTTATGAGGACCACAGGATGACAGGGAGGGCATGGCCTTGCCCAGAGTGGTCCAGGCCAAGTGTGTCTGCAACAGCAACAAACTGAAGGCAAAACAGATGTTTATCAATAGAGGACTGGTTTAAATGTGACGTGCTCACAAACAGTGGAATTTATTCATTCACTCATTCACCAAATGTTCTTAGAGTGCCTACTGTGTGCCAGACAATATTCTAAGCCCTGAGGATAGAGCAGTGAACATTAAAAAGCCATTAAAATGGAATGCAGCCATTAAAAAGCATGTGCTTATATGTACTGACATATAAAAGGCATAAAATGAAAAAAAAACATGTTGCAGAAGAGCATGGATCATATGATTCCATTTGTGTAAGAAATTCTTATACGTGTATATATACTACATACCTGTATACACATAATCTCATACTGATTCTCTCTGGGGTATGTATTTCGGGGATACTTAGGAAGAGAAAGTATTTATGTGTAACCTGAGTTTGTTTTATGTATAACATATAAGTCGTGTATAATGTAATAATAATTTTTGGTTTTATCTTTATTATATCTTTATACTATAATATATATTAATCATATCAATATTTAATAAATATTAATATAATAGCTATATAACAATATTTATTTTTATATTATTGATATTAATAACAATTATTAATAAATGATGTTTATGATATATTAATTATAAATAACATTTAATATTAATAATAAATAAATATTAATGTTATAATATATTTTGATTACATCTTTATAATAATTATAGAAAACATTAGTATAAAATATTTTAAATACTAACAAAAATCGTATTTGGCAGCTGAAGAAAGGAAAGACAGTAGCAGTAGCCAGAGCAGGACATCAGGTTAAGGGATAAACTATCTACAACGGATTGGGGGAGGTGGGATAAAAGAGACAGGAATAGGAGAATTGGGCTAGATTTTTCTGATAAAGCCATAGGGGATGAGATTCAGGACTCAGGTGGGAGAAAATGACCTGAGACTGGATGACAGATAGCTCCACGTGGATGCTGTTTGGTTGTGTATCAGGCATTCTTTACGATGCTTCTGTTTTCCCACTGAGGTAGGAGGTAAGAGCACTCCCTGAAAGACAGGAAAGAAGTAGGGAAGTTTACATTTTAAGAAAGGTAGAGAAGGATTGAAAATGTTGCAGAAAGTGTAAGAGCAACCTTACTAAAGAGAGTTTGAATTTTCAGAGAGTTGAGGGCCCAGGTGAAGTTGGTAACCCATGTATAATGGTACCAATCTGCTTACTCATGGTTTGTTTCAGAGCTCTAATTAGCATGGAACGGCAGACCCCTGATCCACTTACGGCTGGGTTTCGTTAGATGGGTATGAAGAAGCGACAAAAGGAGCAAAGAAGTTCAGAACATTGACAAAAGGTTGAAATGGACTCTCAGCTGAAGAGGAAGGAAAGAAAGGACAAGAAGGGAGCAGATGGATGTCAACGTTGAAGAAAAAGTGTTGGTGACAAGGCACTATTATTAATAAGCAAACTCAAGAGACAGAAGGGTGTGGTCACCGAGTGGGTATCTGAACTTTTATTCTTCGGGCAGAACAGTCCTGGGAAGTGACAAAGTCTAGGGTGGCTCTGGAGATGTGCAGCTTGAGGAACTAAAAGGCCAGGCCCTGGCTGAGATCATTTCTTGACCTCATGTCTCCCAGTTAGGAAGCCCGGCCAAGGGAGCAGTGATGAGGATAGAGTGACAACAGGAAAGGGGAGGTATCTTTGGCAAGTCATAATTCAGTTGTTCCTGAGTACTCCAGTCATACTGCTATTTATTGCCATTCAAATTCCTGTGAGTCTAATATGAGATCCCTGGCCCCCTGGAGATCAGGACTTCCCGCCTTAGCTCCTGCCTCCTGGGACCTAAAATTCCATCATGGGCCTTATTGATTGCTGCTCCAGGTCCCCCAAAGGGGATGGCTCAGATATTTCACTGTAAATCTCTGTTTCCTCTCTCATGCCATTTGTTAGGTCTAGTTTATGGCCACTGTCTATTCACTGCCCCTGGAAAATATGGTACCAAGCTGACCCCCCATAGGAGGTAGCAGCCCTTGAGGGCTAATTAGCAGAGGCCCTGCTGGAGATATTTTCTCTCCCTCACTGGCCCTGATTTTCACAGCCTCCCAACCCTCCTTCTTGTTTACCTCCAGGGCTGCTCCTATTCCAAACTGCAGAGTTTGTATGGGAGAGGAATCTAAAGTCATTGTAAGGCTTATCATGCAATTTCTCTTTTATGAATAATATGACTTCTTGGGATGATTGAAAGAGATGGTACTTCTAGTGTTCTGCCTTACATGGAAGGTGGAACAAATAAGTGGTCATCCACAAGAAGCTTAACATCCAGCTCCCAAAATGCAGAATGGTTCTGAACATGATCTGGGAGCATGTCTAACCTGGAGGTCTTGGCTACTGCTATCATTTTTTTAAAAAATTTTATTTGGTTGATATACAATGTGGTTGATTATTGTGGCCCATTACTGAAACCTCCCTCCCTCTTCCGTCTCCCCACTCCCACCCAACAATGTTCTTTCTGTTGGCTTGTCATATCAACTTCAAGGAATTGTAGTTGTTATGTCTTCTTCCCCCAACCCCCGGTTTGTGTGTGTGTGTGTGTGAATTTATTTATTTATTTTTAGCTCCCACCAATAAGTGAGAACATGTGGTATTTCTCTTTCTGTGCCTGACTTGTTTCACTTAATATAATTCTCTCGAGGTCCATCCATGTTGTTGCAAATGGCAGCATTTCATTCATTTTTATAGCTGAGTAGTATTCCATTGTGTAGATGTACCACATTTTCTGTAACCACTCATCTAATGATGGACATTTGGGCTGGTTCCAACTCTTGGCTATTGTAAAGAGTGCTGCAATGAACATTGGGGAACAGGTATACCTTCGACTTGATGATTTCCATTCCTCTGGGTATATTCCCAGCAGTGGGATAGCTGGGTCATATGGTAGATCTATCTGCAATTGTTTGAGGAACCTCCATACCATTTTCCATAGAGGCTGCCCTATTTTACAGTCCCACTAACAATGTATGAGAGTTCCTTTTCCTCTGCAACCTCTCCAGCAATTATCATTCACAGTCTTTTGGATTTTAGCCATCCTAACTGGGCTGAGATGGTATCTCAGTGTAGTTTTGATTTGCATATCCTGGATGCTGAGTGATGTTGAGCATTTTTTCATATTTCTGTTGACCATTCATATATCTTCCTTAGAGAAATGCCCATTTAGCTCTTTTGCCTATTTTTTAATTGGGTTGCTTGTTTTTTTCTTATAATGTTGTTTGAGTTCCTTGTATATTCTGGATATTAATCCTTTGTCAGATGTATACTTAGCAAATATTTTCTCCCACTCTGTTGGTTGTCTTTTAACTCTGTTGTTTCTTTTGCTGTGCAGTGGCTCTTTAGTTTGATATAATCCCATTTGTTTATTTTTCCTTCGGTTGCCCGTGCTTTTGGGGTCGTATTCATGAAGTCTATGTCCAGTCCTATTTCCTGAAGTGTTTCTCCTATGTTTTCTATAAGAAGTTTTATTATTTCAGGGTGTATATTTAATTCTTTAATCCATTTTGAGTTGACTTTAGTGTATGGTGAAAGGTATGGGTCTAGTTTCATTCTCCTGCATATTGATATCCAGTTCTCCCAGCACCATTTGCTAAAGAGGCAGTCTCTTCCCCAGTGTATAGGCTTGGTGCCTTTGTCAAAGATCAGCTGGCTGTAGGTGTGTGGGTTGATTTTTGGATTCTCTATTCAATTCCATTGATCAGCGTGTCTGTTTTTATGCCAGTACCATACTGTTTTGGTTATTATAGTATAGTTTAAAGTCAGGTAGTGTTATGCCTCCAGCTTTATTTTTTGTGCTCAGAATTGCTTTGGGTATGCGTGGTCTTTTGTTATTCCATATAAATGTCTGGATAGTTCTTTCCATTTCTGAGAAAAATGTCTTTGGAATTTTGATGGGGATTGCATTGAATGTGTATATCACTTTGGGTAGTATGGACATTTTCACTATATTGATTCTTCCAATTCAAGAGCATGGGATATCTTTCCGTCCTCTTGTATCCTCTCTAATTTCTCTCAGCAGTGGTTTGAGTTCTCATTATAGAGATTTTTCACATCCTTGGTTAACTCAATTCCTAAGTATTTTATTTTTTTGGTGGCTATTGTAAATGGGCAAGCTTTCTTGATTTCTCGTTCTGCATGTTCACAATTGGAGAATAGAAATGCTACTGATTTTTGTGTGTTGATTTTGTATCCTGCTACTGTGCTGAAATCATTTATCAACTCCAAGAGGTTTTTTGGTAGAAGCTTTAGGCTGTTGGATATATAGGAGCATGTCATCTGCAAACAGGGACAGTTTGATTTCATCTTTTCCAATCTGGATGCCCTTTATTTCTTTCTCTTCTCTAATTGCTCTGGCTAGTACTTCCAACACTATGTTGAATAGGAGTGGTGAGAGTGGGCATCCTTGTCTAGTTCCTGTTCTTCAGCTTTTCCCCATTCAGGATGATATTGGCCGTGGGTTTATCATATATAGCTTTAATTATGTTGAGATAATTTCCATCTATACCTAACTTATAGAGGGTCTTTGTCATGAATGTGTGTTGAATTTTTTTTTTTTTTTTGTCCTTTTTCGTGACGGGTAAGGGAATCGCAACACTTTGCTTGGTGTCGCCCGCACCGTGCTCAGCCAGTGAGCGCACCGGCCATCCCTATATAGGATCCAAACCCGCAGCAGGAGTGCACGCTCCCAAGCGCTGCACTCTCCCGAGTGCATCATGGGGCCGGCCCAATGAGTGTTGAATTTTATCAAATGTTTTTTCAGCATCTATAGAGATGATCATGGTCCTTGTGTTTGATTTTATTAATATGGTGTATCACATTGATTGATTTGCGTATGTTGATGAATCCCACTTGATCGTGGTGAATAATTTTATGTGTTGCTGTATTCTGTTTGCTAGTATTTTAGTGAGGATTTTTGCATCTATATTCATCAAGGATATCGGCCTGTAGTTTTCTTTTTTGGTTATATCTTTACCTGTTTTGGGTATCAGGATGATGTTTGCTTCATAGAATGAGTTTGGGAGATTTGCGTCTGTTTCAATCTTTTGGAATAGTTTGTAAAGAATTGGTGTCAATTCCTCTTTGAATGTTTGGTAAAATTCTGCTGTGAATCCATCTGGTCCTGGGCTTTTCTTTGTTGGGAGCCTTCTGATAACAGCTTCAATCTCCTTTATTGTTATTAGTCTGTTCAGATTTTCTACGTCTTCATGGCTCAGTTTTGGGAGCTTGTGTGTGTCCAGAAATTTACCCATTTCCTCCAGATTTTCAAATTTCTTGGCATATAGTTGTTTATAGTAGTCTCGAGTGATTCTTTGTATTTCAGATGAATCAGTTGTAATATCACCTTTTTCAATTCTAATTTTTGTTATTTGAATCTTCTCTCTTCTTTTTTTTTGTTAGCCATGCTAATGGTTTGTCAATTTTATTTATCTTTTCAAAAAACCAACTTTCTGATTCACTAACGTTCTGTATTCTTTTTGGGGTTTCAATTTCATTAAATTCTGCTCTGATCTTAATGATTTCTTTCCGTCTGCTAAGTTTAGGTTTGGCTTGTTCTTGTTTTTCTAGTTCTTTAAGGTGAAGTATTAGGTTGTTCACTTGCCATCTTTCCATTCTTCTGAAGTGAGCATTTAATGCAATAAATTTCCCCCTTAATACTGCTTTTGCAGTATCCCACAGGTTTTGTTTGGTATGATGTAACATTATTTTCATTAGTTTCAATAAACTTTTTGATTTCCTGCTTGATTTCTTCTTGGACCCATATGTCATTAAGTAGAATGCTGTTTAATTTCCCTGCGTTTGTATAGTTTCCAGAGTTTCGTTTGATATTGATTTCTAATTTTAATCCATGGAGGACTGAGAAAATACATGTGATTATTCCAATTTTTTTGAATTTATTGAGACTTGATTTGTGACCTAATATGTGATCTATCCTGGAGAATGATCCATGTGCTGATGAGAAGAATGAATATTCTGAGGTTGTTGGGTGGAATGTTCTGTAGATATCTGCCAAATCCAATTGGTCTAGAGTCTTGTTGAGATCTTGTGTTTCTCTACTGATTCTTTGCCTAGATGATCTGTCTAATATTGACAGTGGGGTGTTCAGGTCCCCTGCTATTATGGTATTAGTGTCTATTTCCTTCTTTATGTCTAATAGAGTTTGTTTTATAAATCTGGCTGCTCCAACATTGGGTGCGTACATATTTATGATGGTTATGTCTTCTTGATGGATCAGTCCTTTTATTATTAAGTAGTGTCCCTCATTGTCTCTTTTTATGGTTTTTAGTTTAAAGTCTATTTTGTCAGATATAAGAACAGCTACTCCAGCTCGTTTTTCTTTTCTGTTTGCATGGTAAATCTTTTTCCATCCTTTCACTCTTAGTCTGTGTGAATCTTTATGGGTGAGGTGGGTCTCTTGTAGGCAGCATATAGTTGGGTCCTCCTGTTTGATCCAGTCAGCCAGTCTGTGTCTTTTGATTGGGGAATTTAAGCCTTTTACATTAAGAGTTGTTATTGAAAGGTGTTGATTTATTCCTAGCATTTTATTGGTTGTTTGGTTGTCTTAGGTGTCTTTTGTTCCTTGCTTTCTGATTTACTGTTTGGTTTCTGTGTTTGTTGGTTCCTTAGGTTGTAGATAGTGTTTTTGTTAGCTTGTTTTCTCTTCATGAATGCCATTTTTATTATACTAGAGGGTTTAGATTTTTCTTGGGTTTTTATGGCAGTGGTAGTTATTTTTCAGGAACCAAACCCGGTACTCCCTTGAGGATTTCTTGTAAGGGTGGTCGTGTGGTAGTGAACTCCCGCAGTTTTTGTTTGTCTGAGAAATATACTATTTGCCCCTCATTTTGGAAGGATAGCCTTGCAGGGTAGAGTATTCTTGGCTGGCAATCTTTGTCTTTTAGTATTTTGAAAATATCATCCCATTCCTTTCTAGCTTTTAGGGTTTGTGATGAAAGGTCTGATGTTAACCTGATTGGGGCTCCCTTATAGGTGATTTGATGCTTCTCTCTTGCAGCTTTTAAGATTCTCTCTTTGTCTTTGAGTTTTGCCAATTTGACTATGACATGTCTTGGAGAAGACCTTTTTGGGTTGAATACGTTTGGAGATCGTTGAGCTTCCTGGATCTGAAGATCTGTGATTTTTCCTATACCTAGGAAGTTTTCTGCCACTATTTTGTTGAATATGTTTTCAATGTAATCTCCTTTTTCCTCCCCTTCTGGAATACCCATGACTCGTATATTTGAGCACTTAAGGTTGTCTGATATCTCTCTCAGATTTTCTTCAATGTCTTTGATTCTTTTTTCCTTTTTTTTTTTTTCTGCTTGTGTTATTTCAAACAGCCCATCTTCAAGTTCAGAGGTTCTCTCTTCAACTTCGACAAGCCTGCTGGTTAATCTCTCCGTTGTGTTTTTTATTTCACTGAATAACTTCTTCAGTTCAGCAAGTTCTGCTACATTTTTTTTCAGGACATTGATTTCCTTGTACATTTCCTCTTTCAGGTCCTGTATACTTTTCCTCGTTTCATCATGATGTTTAGCTGAGTTGTCTTGTATCTCATTCAGTTTCCCTAGAATTATCACTTGAAATTCCTTGTCAGTCATTTCAAGGGCTTCTTGTTCTATAGGATCTAGAGCTTGGGAGTTATTATCCTTTGGTGGTGTACTTTCTTGATTTTTCATATTTCTGGTATCTTTTCTTTGGTGTTTATTCATTGTGGCAGGGGGTTTCACAGTTCCCAGGTTTGACATTTTTGACTGACTAAGATGTTGCTGGGGTTGCCAATTTGGTATGGCTACCTCAGTGACTACTCAGTTGGTCACTAGTGCCTTGCGTGTGTGGTTGCCTCGGGTCTTGGGCCTCTCTGGGGAGCCACCTCTTTGGTCAGCTTGGACTCTGCCAGGCTGCTCGATCATGGGGCGGTACCGCAGGGTGTGTGGTCTCTGCTGAGCTTCCACCTCCCATACTGGACTTCTCCCTGTTCCATGTGCTCTTGCCTGGGCTGCTGGGATGCGCCGAGGCACTGCAGAGTGTGTGGTCTCTGCAGAGCTTCCCCTTCCCCTGCAGGATGTTTCCCTGCTCTGTCCGCGCTAAGCTGGGCTTGGGATGGAGCCGGGTGGCAGCGGTGAAGCCTACCTGCTGCTGGATCGCGTGGTGGCAGCCTCCCCACAGGGTGTGTTGACTCTACGGAGCTTCTATCTCCCCTGCTGGATGTCTCTGTGCTATGTACTCATTGGGCCAGGCTGCTGGATTGCACAGCAGCAGTGTGGTCCCTGTGGAGTTCCCACCTCCCCTGCCAGACATCTCCCTGCTCTGAGCGCACTAGGCCTGGCTGGGAATGGAGCCGGGTGCCTGCGGTGCAGCCTACCTGCTGGTTCACGCAGTGGCGGCCCCACAGGGTGTGTGGTTTCTGCGGAACCTCCGCTTCCCCTGCCCGATGTCTCCCCACCCTGTGTGCACTGGGCTGGGCTGGGAATGGAGCTGTGTGGTGGTGTTGAAGCTTATCTGCCTGATCATGCAACGGTGGCCCCACAGGGCATGTGGTCTCTGCGGAGCTTCTGCCTCCCCCACTGGACGTCTCCCTGTTCCATATGCACTTGATGTCATGTTTTTATAGTTTAAATCGGTTGATTTGTGGGAGAGAGTGACGCTAGGGACTGTCTATTCCGCCATCTTGACCGGAAGTCCTGCTATCATTTTTTATTTCTACCAAAGTGAAGAGAATTTTGGTAGTGTGGGATTTGATGGTTTACCCAGAACTTGTCCAGGGGTAATCCAAGCAATTAGGGTGCACTTCTAAAATATTGAACAGAGATCAATGAGTCTCTGGCAATGCACCTACAACTGACCCCCACCTTTGACACACGAATATATGCCAGGAATGCATGCACCCACCCTGCCCGTGTGTACCAGGAAAACTGTCACACTAGATTTCATAATAGAGTAACTTCCTTTCCAGCCCCACAATACCATTTTAAGTGTATAAATAGCAGAGATGCACTAGTAGCTTCAGTATTTGACCACAATTTGCTATTCAGCTTTGTCATGCGGAAGGTCAAATAGCTGAATGCCTCCTGCAATGTAATTTCTGGCATCCCTGAATGCATGTCTAATAGCAGATAATCAGAATAACAATGTTGGTAATATATAAAAAGAATGTCATTCAGATTTGTAGACATTACTGAACATTCTCTTTTAACTATAGGTAGGTATTTTAGATGTAACTCGGGGTGTAAAATCTCCTTACATGCTTTATATTAAGATTCTATCAGTCAGTTGAAGAATAAGTATATTATACATGTGTTATTACAAATATATCTAATATGTACTACTGGGATTAATGATGACTGTTAAAGCTATTGATTGCATATACAAAAAAAACCCCTTCTTAATATTTAAATGAATAGAGAAATAGTTTGACAGTTAATATAAATAACTCTCAAGTGCATTATTTGATAACATTAGGGGAAACAATTTTTCAGCCAACAAACATCTAAAACAATTAAACAGTTATACGACACAAAATAATCAATTAGATTGTCTCAAAGTGATAATTTTATAGAATTGTTTGATATACTAGCATTCATTATATCAAACATAATGACCTTTAATAGCTGTATTGAGTTATTTTATTTCATTTAGGCCATGCTGCTTTTAAAAACAAGTTCTATAGGGATTAACCAAAGAAGAATGCAAGAGGGAAAGTCAATGCTGCCACCTCAAAACCTGACAAAGAGAAACTTCCAAATCATATGTAACACTCATGATAAATGTTCATCAATCTCAATATAATAAATTATTACAAGACGTATGGTGAAATGAAGAAATTGTTAAGGAAAAATGAAGTAGTCCTCCAATATCTCACTCTTCCTCTCCCCTCAACTGAAAGTGAGGGTTTACACAGTGTCACAAATAAGAGGAGCAGTAACCGGAAGAGCAAACAAGCAGCTGGCAGTGCTAATAAATTCCTGCTCCTGCATGAAAATATCAAACTATCAGAATTTGACTATTAAATTTTCATAACATATTTGTAATATTTATTAGACTGTTTTGGGTAAAACCTCTAATTTTTTTTTCTTGCAGCCTCCAAATGCATTCCATGATAATGATAGTAAGCTTTGGCCTCTGCTTTGAACAACTATTCTATTTTAATACTTGGCCACTTGGCATTAGGCCAAAATGTATATGTGGTACCCGCTAAAAGGTACCTTTTTCAAAATGGTACACTCTATCTCATAACTAAACTTCAAGTTTTTCCAGGGACAGTTCTTTTTACTGCCTAGGTCAGGAATGCATGTCCAGGTCACCTTGCCACTTGTATAGCTTCTCTTCCCAAGGCTCAAACTTGACATCAAGATTCCTTTTTTAAAAAGCGTATTTTTATTGTATATATTTAAGGATACAATGTGATGTCTTGATGTGCATATACATAGTGAAATAATTACTACACTCCAATAAATTTGCATATCTATCACCTTCCATAATTACCTTTGTGTGTGAGGGCAGGTAAGAGTACCTGAAATCACACTCTTAGCAAATTTTCAGTATACAATACACCATTATAAACTATAGTCCTCATGTTATGCATTAGATCTCTAGACTTACTCATCCTACGTAAGTGCATATTTGACATACTTCTCCTGATTTCCTCCCAGTCCCCGCCCCTGGTAACCATTGTTATCCTCTGTTGAAACCCTCTGTTTCTATTTAAAACTCCTAGAAGAAAACAGGAAAAAAGCTCCTTGATATTGGCCTTGGTAATGACTTTTTGGATACACATCAAAGGCTCAGGCAGCAAAAGCCAAAATAAAAAAGCCAGACTACATCAAACTAGAAAGTTTCTGCACAGCAAAAAAATACAAAAACTATCAGAGAAAATATTTTCAAACCATGCATCTGATAAGGCGTTAATATCCATAATATATAAGGAACTCACACAATTCAATAACAAAACAAAAAACAAAATAAAAAAACAAAACATAAAAACCCCAAATAACCCAAGTAAAAAATGAGCAAAGGAACTGAATAGACATATTTCCAAAGACAAATGACTGATAGATGTATTAAAAAAAAAAAAGGTACTCAACATCACTAAATGTCAAGCAAATGCAAATCAAAACCACAATGAGATATCACTTTACCTCTGTTAGGATGTCTATTATCAAAAAGTCAGGAGATAACAAATGTTGGAGAGAATGTGGAGAAAAGGGAACCCTTTTACACACTTTTGGTAAGAATGCAAATTGGTTCAGCCATTATGGAAGACAGTGGAGCTTCCTCAAAAAATTAAACATAGAACTACCATATGACCAGGCAATCCTACGTTGGGTATGTATATCCAAAAGAAATGAAATCAGCACCTCATAATACCTGTGCTGCCACATTCACGACAGCTAAGACATGGAATCAACCTAAGTGCCCATCGATGTACGAATGGATAAAGAAATTATGGTATATGTATGTGTGTGTGTGTGTGTGTGTGTGTGTGTGTGTGTGTGTATATGAATGAGTGTATATATATTCATATAAATCACATACGTATGGATAAGGGAAATGTGGTACATATACATCATGGAATATTATTCAGTCTTTAAAAAGGAGATCCTGCTATTTGCAACACAGATGAACCTGGTGGACGTTACGCTGAGTGAAATAAGCCAGGTACACTTATATGTAGAATCACTTATACTCACTTATATGTAGAATCTAAAAAAAAAAGTCAAGATTCCTTTTTAAAGCTCTCTTCAGTGCTTTCCACATCTGTGTTCACTGAATGGGGACAGACAAAATATATTAAACTGAACCTGGAATAATTCCATCACTGCTACCTACTGTGCAGGCAACAACCATTGGGTATCAACTCACCAGCAGTTTTTCTACATTATCTTTATCCTCTCATCCAGAACACACCCATTTTATATAAAGTACTACTTTCTTCCTTCACACCTCACCAAACCAATGAACAATACCAAAACCTCAGTTTCTTGTAAATATCTGATAGATCTTTCTGGAAGACCTTCAGAGCAAAAGGTCAAAGAATAATACAAAGCACATTCATTTAGTCATTGAGATCTTGAGCGGGAGGAACCAAATCAGAAAACTCAACTCTCCTCTTTGTACATGTGCAAAATGCAACCCTGGTGAGTCCAAAGTAGTTGACTCAATGACTTCTATTCTTTCAGTAGCCTGAGCCACAGGCTGGAACCAGGGTAAGGCAAGTGAGTCACTTACCTTGGGCATAAAATTTTTAAAAACTTAGTAACCAAGATAAATATTTTTTAAAATCAAAATTATTGTCCCCCAAATCATGATGAACAGCTATGTAGAAAAAGTGCAAATTAGTCTTGTTCCTTCTCTAGTTCACAGCATCATCTAGGAGAAATCAACTTACCACCCCTTGCTGATTATGTCACATCCCCCTGGAGATTTCTGGTGTGATGTGAATGCAGGCTACTATAAGCAATGGTGCCAATGGTCCAAAAGACCAGCTGGCCCACAAACCCTTGTACTTGGCAATGAGAATTCTGAAACTATAGAAAAGTGTGATACAACACTGTTGCCAGGAACAAGTGAGTCAGCATGTTATCTAAAATTTTTTTTTTTTTACTTACTAATTATTTATTAGTACCCTTAACTAAACTCCAGACTTTATGTGAATTTCACCAGTTTTTCCATTAATGTCTTTTTTCTGTCCTAGGATTCCATCCAGGATACCACATTGCATTTAGGTTTTTTTGTGTGTTTTTTTTTAAATTTTAATTTTTATTGAATCAAAATTGATTATACATATTTTTGGGTTTCAACACTCCGATATGTTGATCAAATCAATATTACTAAAATATATATTGTTACAAATTGTAATTATTCTTTAGGCTTCTTGTCCAATCTCTCCCCATCCCCCCTCCTCCCCGATCACCCTAGATTTCTTCTCTCCCTCTGAAAGAATAATGGTTACTCTGTTCATTTGCTGCCCAAATGATCTGTTCAATGCTGAGAGGCATGATCGGGTCCCCCAATACTATCATAGAGCAGATGTCTCTTCCATCACTATGAAATGGGCTCTGTGGAGACAGACATCCTCCTCCTTTTCTTTATCTTTGCTGGTGACTTTCCTTGTGTCAACTCACTCCAGTGGCTGGCGGACCATCTGCATGGTGGTTGTGGCATCTAGCCGCCTTCGTGGCAGCCATGGCTATCGTGGTAGCTGTGGTGGGCCACCCACATGTAGATGTTTTTGGCCTGCTCTGTGGTGCTGGCAGTGCGCCTGGTTGTGGAGAGTGTCTAATCCCCAGTTCCATGCCCTGGGTCGCCGAGTGGGTCCAAGGCACTGGCATGGTTTGCCTGGTTGTGGGAGGGGGGTCCAGTCCCATTCTCCATGCCTCAGGTCCCCAGGTGGGCCCCAAGGTGCTGGTGCTGTGTGCCTGGTTGTGGGAGGAGCATCCAATCCCCTTCTCCATGCCTCAGGTCCTCAGGCAGACCCCGAGGTGCTGGTGTGGTGTGCCTGGTTGTGGGAGAGAGGTCCAGTCCCCTTCTCCATGCCTTGGGCCCCCAGGTGGGGCCCTGAGGCACTGTCACAGCATGCCTGGTTGTGGGAAGGGGGTCTGGTCCCTGGCTGACAGCCCTGGTCCCTGGGCAGGCCCCTAGGCATTGGTGCTGTGCCTGTATGTGAGAGTGGGGTCCGGTCCTTGGCTCCAATCCTTGGGTTCCCAGGTGGGGCCCTGAGGTGCTGGTGGTGTGAGTGGTTGTGGGTGGGGGTGCTTCCTATGGCTCCATACCTCATGTCCCCTGGTGGACCCCAAGGCATTCATGGTGTGCCTGGGTCAGAACTAAGTTTTTGTCCTTTGCTTGCTTCTAAAACAGGGGAACTTCCTGTGGGAACCAGTACTTGAGCTCTGTGGTTGAGCAAAATTGCTGCTTTGCTGCTGTGTCCCTAGGGAAGGCTCTTTGTGCAGCTCAGGGTTTAATGGTTGACCTTATAGGTACTTCTGGCTCTCCAGATATTCAGTGCACCTGGGTTGTGTAGAAACTCTGATCTGGGCCTGAGTTTGTTCATCAAACTGCACCCCATGCAATTCTGCATTCCCAACCAGTCTCCTCTGAGTGGTCCTGCACTGATTGGGGGGCAGATTGGCTGTCCTTGCTGTGTCCCAGTGTTCTCCCAGTGGGCACGTCTCCCCCACTGCCCATGCTCCACACACTTCCCATGGGATGGGCCGTGTGCTGGTCCCTTGCGATGACTCACCGGCCTCTGAGTGGCTCCCCTTTTTCAGTTGTTCTGGGTCCTCACTCCTACGTGGGTCCACGGGATCCCTATTAGTGGTCTTGCTGTCCTGGGGGCCATCAAAGTCCTCTCCTCCCCTCTGCCTCCGAGTAATTCCATCTAAAGGGCACAGTCGCAGCTTCTGCTGGCTCCTGCTCCATGTGTTCCAGTATTAAAGAGATCACGGCCCAAAATGCTGAGAGCAGTTTTTTCTTTGCTCTTTGTGGTTTCTCCCACCTTCATGAGTTCCATAGGTCTCTCCTCCTCTTCACCTGAGCTCTAGTGGCCCCAGCTTGGCTGATGTTACATTGTTATAGTTGTAAATTAGTTGATTTGTGGGAGAGAGTGATGCTGGGGACCATCTATTCCACTATCTTGACCAGAAGTCATGTTATCTAAATTAAAACATCCTAAATATACTTCCAAAGAAGTTTCCCAGTATGAAAAATAACAACAATAAAATAAATAAATAAATCCTAAAGAGAGAGCATGAATGTTATAAAAGAAGAAAACACTTTTAGAAAATGAAAGCCATAAATAAAATTCTTCTAAAAATATTTCAAGCAATATTTGATGTCTATATTCATAAAAGTGACCACTAGCCTTTGTGATAATTTTTAAATGAAAGATAATTCCAAATAGATTGTACATTACATTCAGTGTAGTGTTATGCATGCAGACTCTGAAATTCACTGTCAATTCACACCTGCCATGTGTCCTAACCTCTTTGTGGTTCAATTTCCTTATTCATAAAATGAGGAGATTATGTAGCTCATTAGGCTGTGTCTATTCAAGAAACAAATATTTATTGGTCACCTACTATGTGCTTCTATAATGAGGTGAAAAAAACAAAGGTGGCTGCCATGTGGAATTTATATTCTGGAAAGAAATGTTAGGGATGAACAGTAAGCACAATAACGAAGTACAGTGTGGTACATTCGAAGGTGGAAGTTGCTGTGGAAAAGAAGAGGTGTAGTAGGTTAAGGGTGATTGGAAATTGCAGGAGTGGGTGGGGGTATATAACTTTAAATAAGACGGTAAGAGTAGAATTAAATACTGTGAAGATGAAATGTGGTAATAGATATAATGCACTTAACACGCTGTAAATAATAAATGTTAGCTATGATGAGGACAAGAATGCAAATGATATCATGAATCCCGTATTATAAACTGCAACATAATTTTAACATACATTTTTATTAATAGAAGTCATTTTCTTCCTATTGTACTAAATAAGTATTTAATTGCAATTTAAATAGCAACTTAAGGTGGTGCCAGTGATTAAATCACCCACATGCCTCACTTTGATTCAGAATGCTCAGAGACCTAAAGGCTCTATGAAAGATCTAGCCACCACCCTGGTCAGATCTAATGCCCGGTGCAGGTGCAAGGTGGTGAGACAGCTGTCCATCCCCAGATGTGTGCCAGTCTTGCCACGGTTATATTGAGTATGTGTTGCGAGATGACACAAACAGCAGGAAGTCATTGATACATCCTAAGAATTGAAAAATAGGCTTTCCCGATGTGTCTATGAATATGTAGGGGTACGTCCATTATCATGGAGGGGGTGGGCAAAGGCAGGTTTCCCACCAAGAGAGGGCAAGAATCACAGAGGGGTATAGGCAAGAGACAGTATGTGATACTTATAGGGATGTGCAGGTAGTTTAGCACGGCTGAATGAAAAATGTGGAATTGGGCAGAGGTGGCATTTAGAAAATAAAACTGGAAAGATGTCATAATAAAAGACTTCTAAGCATGTGAGATGTTTGGAATTTACCCCATAGATTACAGGGAATCAATAAACAATTTAAAAGGGGGAAATAATAAGATAAGATATTTAATTTAGAAAGACTGTTCTAGTTCCTACCTAGAAGATAGATTCCTTGAGGTGAGATAGGAAGATGGAAACTGCTTACAAAGTTATTCCAACAGTTCATGAAAGAATTGATGAGAATAATAACTAGAATTAGATATAAACAAAAATGAGTTAGCAACCAATTCAGTAACCAATTTATGACTCTATATTATGAATTGTGGGTAGTGGGTTGGGAAAGAGGAATTGAAAGAAAAAACAGACAAGCTAGGATTTCAAGCCTACCTGAAAACAGCATCGTTATCAGGAGAATGGATACCTCATTAGAAAGTAAATTAACAGTTCAGATTGAGACCTATAGAGAAAAATAAAAGCAGCACTTAAAGAGTTCTATATTGAAAGGAAAGAGAAAAATAGGAGGCTACATAAGTGGGCACCAGAGTCAAGCAAAATTCTGCTGGAGAATGAGTCTGAGCGAGGGATATTTGTGTTAGAAGACGCTATCATGCAGCTTGAGCTCTCCTCATGCCTATGAGCAATGTTAAGGGCAGCCTGCAAGTTTTCTGTAAGTTTTAAACATAGGCATCCAGGAACCTATTTCTCAGCTTCTATCAATACCTATCTTAAATGGTCTGTCTTGATGTCCCAGTGTTTCCCCCCAAATATATAAATCAGATCTCACTACAATTCCTGATCCGAAAGATATTTAAGCAACAGTCAAAGTCTAATGGGAAATGGATGTTAATTAGATATATGTTAAGGTATGTCAGCTGCTGTAACAAATAAGCCCTTCAATTTCAACAGTGTAACACAATAGACATTTCTTTCTTCCTTTTTTAAAGCCCAGAATGGTTGCTCTTGGTCAGTTTTCAGGCAGTGGCTCAGGAACTCAGGCTCCTGCTTGTGTGTCCATCATTTTCAGCATGTGGCTTCTGAAGTCACCATATTAATTAGCATCAAGCTGTCAGAACGGGAAAGACAGTGTAAAGAAAGCAGACCCATTTCTTAACCACCTCTCCCTGGCAGTGGCACACCTCACCTATGCTCACACTTCCTTGTCTTTGAAGCTGTCTGAGCAGCTGCCTCACAGCTCCTCAGGAAGGGAATTACAGATCTTTGGTGGGCAGCTAGTCATCTCTGCCACACATCAAGTGAGTAGATTTTCATGATTCCGGATCTTCCCTCAGGAGTACTGCAGCCTGGGCCCAAGTGCAGAGTATATAAATACTAGGGATGATCCAGAGTTAGGAAATGCCACGGCAGAGGTGGCAGAGGGTGGGCAGCAATGCCTACTTGACATCTCCACTTGGGAAATCTCATAGGCATCTCAAATTTAATGTGTCCCAAAAGGAGCCCTTTTGTACTCTGTCTGCCACACCCATCCTGTAGCCACAACTCTCTTCTCCCCATCATGACCATGTTAAGTAAATACCAGCATCAACTACCCAAAACTCAGGTGAAAATTCTAGAGATCACCCTTGATTTTTCTCTGTCTCTTCGATTCTCTGTTTAATCTATTCTCAAATTCTGTTGCTTCTACTTCCAAAGTATATTTAAAATACTTCCACTGTGTTCCATCTTTGTCTGAATTGAAGTGTGTGAACATGACCCCATGTTAACTCTGGAATGAACAGTTCAGAAGACCACGTCCTGCTTTCCTCGGGCTTCAGAGGCCAGATGTGAGAAGTGAAGCCCTTCATTCCAGCTCATTCGCTGTTGTTTTTAAAAAGGAGGGAGCACTTCCCATAATTCAACAGATTCCCTTCCCTACTCATTCGCTTCCCAGCATTTGTCATGCAGTTAGAATGGCTGAACAAGGAAAATATACTTGCCCTCAATAATGGGAATTGTGTATCTATAACAGATTGATTGGAGAAAAATTGATTGAGATAACAGAGATCCTGGTGACAGTCAAAAGTGGGTTCGGTGGTAGTGGGGAAATGGCACAAGCGTGTGTAAAGATTGGAAGAAGCACGGATATTCAATACGGGGAAAGTGAGCTGGGGTTCTGGGGTTTTGAGAGATTAGGGTCAGACATGCTGGTAAGAAATGCAGTGCAGATAGAGAGCAGGGAGCTGGGAAACAGGAGTTGGCACATAAAAATATGAAAGAGGCCAACACAGCGGATACAAAGAGTCTTGGCACATAGGGGGGTGCTTTAAAAAGGTCACTCCAGCTGGCAATATACCCAGAGGAATGGAAATCATCATGCCGAAGGAATACCTGTACTGCCATGTTTATTGGCTAACAATAGCCAAGAGTTGAAACCAGCCCAAATGTCCGTCATCAGGTAAGTGGATAAGGAAACTGTGGCACATCTACACAATGGAATACTACTCTGCTATAAAAAAGAATGAAATACTATCATTCACAACAACATGGATGGACTTAGAGAAAATTATATTAAGTGAAACAAGTCAGACACAGAAAGAGAAATAGCACATGTTCTCACTTATTTGTGGGAGCTAAAAATAATTGAATAAATAAACACACAAACATGGGGGGGGCGGAAGAAAACACAACAATCACAACAATTCCTTGAAGTTTTTAAGACAAGTGAACAGATATGATGTGGGGGGGGGGGAGAGGAAGGAGGGAAGAGGAACGGGTAAAGGGTCATGAAAATCGACTACAATGCATATTTAGAAATTAAAAGAAAAAAAAAAGAAAGTAAAAAAAAAAGTAAAAATAAAAAAAAAAGGTCACTCCATGAAATGAATGATAATAGCAGGAATCTGGATGGAGATGAAAAATGTGAGAGCAAATGTTATCAATAAAGTCCTAATGATCATGGGTTGACATTCTGGAAATAATAAATGCTGGGATCAAAGGTTGGAAGGACTTTTAATAAAAATAGGTTGATGGAATGAAAGGCACGACAGGATATAAATTCCTCTTCCACTGTAAAACAAGTGTCAGCGCGAGGTGGAGATTGCACAGGAAAAGACAGCCAGGCATGAAGCACCAAGACGGCTGGGTTTGGGAAGCATCGAGACGGCTGGGTTTCGGTGGGACCTGTAAGAGAGAATGAGGGAATCAAGGCTGACCTGTCCGACGAGTCCAGGTGTGGGTGTTGGCCTCCTGGCAAAGTCTCACTGCAGGGAGCAGGGCTGGAGTCACTTGAAGGGGAAACAAAGGTGGTGGTTTTCGTTGGCTTGTTTTCAGTGGAGAGATAGCAGGATGAACGAAACCGAAGGCTGAAGGAGCAGGCCAGGACAAAATTGAGTAGCAGGGCAGGGAAGAAGAAGGCACAGCAAATCCTGTTGGTTAAGGGAGTTTGTGGTGGATGCCAGGGAAACAGGGTGGCCTATTTATTCATGTGGATGCAGTTTATTCCAAATAAACACTCCTGAGTTTGATTAGGTGTTCAAGAGCAAAGCAATAAATGTTTTCTAGACCTATTTCCTTTTCCAATGAGTAGAAAATACTTGGTCTGAATTCAAGATTGTGAGCATGACCTCATGTTAACTCGGTGGAATCAACAGGTCAGAAGACCACGTCCTGCTTTTCTCAGGCTTCAGAGGCCAGACGTGAGAAGCTCATTCCTTCATTATAGATCATTCGCTGTTGTTTTTAGAAAGGAGGAAGCGCTTGCCATAATTCAACAGATTCCCTTCCCTACTCATTCACTCCCCGGCATTTGTCATGCAGTTAGAATGGCTGAATTTAGAATAGAAAATATACTTGCCCTTGATAATGACCAAAATATCAAATCTTCTACTTTGGTAACTTGAACTTGTCCATTGCAAGCCCAGTTTCTCCTGACTCCACTTGTCCTCTCCTTGCAAAGGCTCCACCCAACCTTATCAAACAAATTCAGGGTTCTGTGTAGGTCTGGGCAAGCTGATCTCACAAGAACAGAGAAAATCTTATACAAGTACATCAGTAGCAGTCGTTTTACATAAAAAGTATAGTGGTGGGAAATTCATCAAGCTTCTTTGCTTCGATAAGCACTCTAATGACATAAACCCACTAATGAGTAGGGAAAGGAAAAACTAGGAGGTTCCCAATGTTAACCCTGGGGTGGGGACCGCTTATTCAGATTTTTACAAAGCGAGTTATAGCTGTGAGCTGCCTCCCTTTCCTCACTCCCAGTGTATGGACATGGGAATGTTATGTTAATTGATAGTTTATGGTGTTTTATATTATTGAACCTCGAGAGGATCTAGGTACCTTCTGGTCATGGGGTCGGGGGAATTTCACCTAAGGAATGGGGTCATTCATGGCATCAATCACTTGGCTAAAATATATCTGTGTTTCTCCAGCCAGAACACAGGGGGCCCTTTTGGTGCTGGTTGGGTAGGGAAAGTAGGAGACCTGGTGTTTGTCTGGAAATCTGTCTCTTGATTTCGACCACAACATAGCCAAGATGTCTAGAAGGAGTTCCAGGATGTTCAGATGATTCCCTCCCTAGGAGGCTGAGCCAGAACTTTGGAAGTAAGAATACATATAGAAGGCTATAAATCTGTGTCAGCCATTTAGGGTTAAGTAAAACCATCTCTGATAGCGCATCAAATAGGACAAGGTCTATAAGCCCTGGGTACACACGTGTATAAAAAACCAGAGAGTTTTCATGTATTTCTATAGTTTACATTTTTTTCTTTTTATTTTTTTACTTGGTATTTAGGAAAGCTTTTGTGAAAGTTCTGTCTTAACTATTCTAAAGGGGAAATAAAGAAATGAGTTTGTATTCACACTTTGGCCAAAATTAAATAGCACAGAGTTCAACTAGGGGTCAGTATAGGGCCGGCAGAAACAATCAAAACATGAGCGCCTTAGGCAGAAGGGACAGAACCTCATGAATGAGCTGTTGGATTCCTTTTGAAGATTCTCCTGCAAAATAAAAGTTTGGTAATGTTGCATTTCCTTTTACTAAGGGATCTGGTTTTCTTTTCCAGGCAAACCCAGACCTCTAAAGTGCAAGCGTCGTCACAGTCTCGGGACTAGGATCCACTGCTGAGCTTTGGCTGTTTTTGTGCCAGGATACTAGATCACTCAACAGCTGGGTGAGATGACCTCTCCCTCTAAAATAAAGCAGACCTAAGTGATTTCGGCAGCAATATTTTTCCTCTTATTTCTGCAAGAAACATTAATTACAATTAGAGCTGGCCTCATTAGTACTCAGTATTTCCTTACCCACAAATAAAAATGATATGTTATTTTCATCTGCACTGAGCTAATGCTTGATTTCCTGTTATTAACAATTTATGTCATTCTTTCTGCATCTTCTTAAAAGGATTTTTGCTCACAGGGAAAAAGTTATCAAGTCCCATTTGTCTGTAGCCTATTTTTCTTTATATTAGGAATAATATTCAAGAACTGGCCAACTTAAGGTAGAGAAAGCGATGGGATTGAGGTGGGAATGCCAGAGAGTACGTGAGGGACGCTCAGGATAAACTTTACCCAAGTCCGGTCTGCCTCGAAGTGGTCAGAATTTTTTCTTTGACCAGATTTCCTTTCAGTTCATGATGGGGGGCCAACCTTTTGACGGCAATCAGAATGACAAAAGAGAAGTATATTTAGTACGGTTTAAATCCCAATTTGTCTCCTAACTTATGTAATTTCATCATATGACTGTTTCAGGTTGTTTTAAACGTCACTGTAGTTGGAAAATAAGTTCTTCCCCCTTCCTTCCTCTGTAGGCTATTGCCAGGTTGAAGAAGAAAAGAGCACATTGTGTGTCTCATGTTGAGCATATCCCTGGCCTGCTCGTCCCCAGACGATGCCTGCTTGATTTTTACTGCAGCCAGTCTTGCGGAGATTAACAGCCAGAACCACAAAAACAGTTTGCTAGTTGGACTCTGGAGTGTAAAATGTTGAGGGAATCAATTCAGTCTTATGGGACAGGCAGAAGAGAGGGAAAATCATTCATTAATTAAGCAAGTACTTAATGAGCACTTAATACGGTCTTATTGAAGCAGGCGTTACTAGGGCGTAAAGCTAAAACAAGGCCTCCACCCTCTAACAACCAAAATCCATTTGGGGAGACAGGACATCAATAGCAGAATAACTGAGTCTAAGTCCAGAGCTGTTTTGGTTGAAGGTCAGTGCAGTGTATAGAAATTCAGGGCCAAGAGAGATCATTTTAGCTGGAAGGCTTTGTGGAAGAGGCAGGATTTTGGCCTTGAACTTAATAACTGCCTCTTTCCTTTGAGTGTGCCTAAGCATTTTGAATATTGTAATTTTTCAAGACCTCTATCAGTCCATCTAAGGATGGAACAGAAGTGACATAGCACTCCTGTGGGTCAATGAGATTGGTGGAAAAAGAGTACCAGTCACTGTCGTAATTATTTTACATTTACTGAGCTCTGTCAATGTCAAACCTCCTCAGGCAAAAAACACACATGCAATTTTTGTCTTCTGAGGGGGATTCAGAACAAAGCAAAAGTCTGTCTTTGTGACTCTGAGAATGTAATTATGTACAGCTGGAGCTTTTCCATCTCATCTTCATCCAGCCCTGCCTTGAGCTCAGCCAAAGGCACTGTAAGATGCCCAGCCATGTCTCTTTCCATAGCTGGGCATTAAGATCAGACACCTCTCTGCATTCTTTACTGGAGCCTGTTCCCACGTGAAACCAGGCAGATGCGAGCCTGCCAAAAAGCATGTTTTCCAGATGTTGTAAACAAATATGCAGAAAAGGAACAAGTCGATTGCATGAGATTTCAAAATGTGGTGGGCACAGGGAACGAGAATTCTAAGGACATAGAGAATGAAAGAAACATGAAAAAGCAGAACAATGACTTGCCCAACAGAGGGAGTGTTTGTGAATTCTCTTATTTCTAGAATAACAATTGCTGCATAGAAGGTAATGGTCTTAGTGGTATCCTTGTTCTTAGCTGTGCACCTGTCTTTTTTATGCCTGCTTGGCTTTCTCTCTAGTTCTGATAAGAAAATGACATAAATGTCTGAGTTATTCAGTGTGTGTAACATGCATCCAGCATGGTACATTTCGTAAGCACTTTCCCTTAAGTAACAGGTAGCTGTGCCTTCCTCCCCTCCCTCACCAGTAACTCGTATTTCTTTCCTGTCATATTGTTGGCAAGTGAAGCAGTATGAGTCACCAGGAACTCACCAGGTTTAGCATCAGCTGAGCCACTGTGAGATGTCTGGGTTAAAGGGAAAATGGCTGGTTCTGGCCAGAATCTACTCTCCCAAAGCTTCTTTTTTATTAAGTATTTGTAGTAAGGATTTCTCAAGCAGATAGTAAGAAGTTTCCAGTCAAGAGAAAATGTTAACTAAATCATTGAAATGAAAGGAGGTGGCACTTAGTAATTTCTTTGTGGCTCACAGTCAGTAGTAACAGATTCACAGCTTTCCATTTCTGGCAGTGTCTGGCTACTGCAGTGGCTAATGTCAGGGTCCTGTCGACATGGCCAATTGTGAAGCCACTGCTAATGTCTGGAATCCTGTCAACTTAGCCAGTGGTAGTGCTCTTAATCCTGTTCATGACACCAATTGTAAAGCTAAGTGACCTCGCCAGTTGTCGGGCTCTTTTACCTGCCAGTGATCCTGCACTGACTGGCCCGATTGTTGCACTAGGGCTGGGTCTGGAGCTCCCAGAGTCCTCAAGCCCATTCACAGACTGGGTCACAAACTCTTCATATGCCAGGCTGGGTCACCAGACCCCTTCACGCAGGTCTATGAGCTAGGTAACCAGCCAAAAGGTCCTTGGAGCCATAGGTTGGAAAGCATGGCTGCACCGGGTGGACACTGGAGGCAGATGCCCGCCCACCTGCTTCACTAAAACTCCTTTCTCCCTCTCTCTCTCTCTGTCTTTCAAGAACACAAGAATAGCAAAAACACTAAAAGGATACACTGGCACACATGCGCACTAATTCCACAAACACACACACAATTTGTTTACAAAGGATGCTGAACCGCACCCAACTGGACCCCAGGTGACGCCTTGACCAAACTATTCTATTTTCACAACAGGCAGTAAGCCTACAGATTCTAAAACACAGCTTCATAAAGTATTTGTACAGACATAAGATGGATGTGTGTCTCTCTTTAAATTCCCTCCTACAGAGTGCTTATTTCTCCTTCCTCATCCTCTTTTGGATTTTGGTGTATATGTTTTACAAGATTAGAAATAAAAACCAAACCCTCCTCACAAATTAGCTGTAAAAGTCAGTTTGCTATTTTTTTTTTTTGATGGGAAAGTTGTTTTTCCCACACATTTTCATCTGGTTTACAAAATAAAAAAAATTTGCTCAGTATAATTGTCTTTGGATGGGCTGGTCAAGTTCAGGGACAGCAGAGACAGAAAGAAGGAAGATGGTATTTCTGCCCTGAAATATTTCATATTTTGACTTTGTATCATCTAGCTATGCTTGAATTAACAAGACCTGAATGTTTTTGCGTATAGAACTTCCTTCCTGCTATAAACAATAATGCTTCTAGATTTCACAACAAAATTTATCTGCAAAGCAGGCACTTTGTTGTAGAAAAAGGAGAGGTCCCAGAGTCATTTGGTGCTGATAGCACGGATGAATGGCCGTCACCTGGTGTTTGTAAATTACATTACTACCTTGATAAGGACTAGATGAATTTGGGCATTTAGAGATTATCTCATCATCACATTACACCATTCTGTAGTCCTAGATCAACAGGTAATTTAACGATGTTCCTTCTCGCTAGAACACCCTCTCTTCCAAGAAAAAATAAGTACACTACCAACTTTCTCATCTTTCCAGGAATACTTTTGTGGAAAATTCTATAATCTACAGAACAATTTATGGGCCCTGATGTATCAGAAGATTTTTTAGAACCTGCTAGTTAATGCTGGCATTATAACTTCCAGTGGTCTGTATTAGTGGTCTGTATTTAACCAAAGGTGATGATGCTGATGATTCAGGGAATTCTCACATCTATGATGTCAGCAGCTGCACTTGAAATTGATGCTTTAGTCCTCCTGGACACTCACACACACACATACATTGCATTTTAGTTAACAGCAAGAATTTGAATCCATGTATCGGCTTCAGGTTAATTGAAGCCAAAAATAAATAAATAAATAAAAAGAACCTGCTCTCTCCCTTAAATCCTCTACTCAGGCTGCTGCTGAGCAACCTCTGAGGATCCCCGGGGCTGAGGAGGCCAGCTTGGTTAGACATGCCACTTGGTATATACACCCCAGGGACTCTGCAGAGCAGTGCAGCCTATAACTCCCAAAAGAGGGAAAGGGGAAATAAATAGATCTCACTTGAAGCACATTCTAACCAGTCATAGCTCCCTTTGGAAGAAACCAGTTCAAAATGTCCCTGGGAGTTACTGAAGTTAAGAGTCCAGCCATTACCCCATGAGGGTACAGAAAACGTAAAGGTAAGGTAAAATTTGAATAAAACGCTCTTAACATGGCCAAGGTCACTGTCCAAATTGACAACAGTCTGGAGGAAAGTTTTATAGGTGTGGTCTACATGTAAATGGGAGATTTAAAGTTTAGCCTTTAAAAAATTGTTCCCAGTGGTGACCATCTCATGAGCCAGACTGAGAGTTACCAAGCAACAAGAGAAACAAAGGCAAGTTCCAAGAAGTTCATTAGAAACCACAGCTGCAGGGCTTTACTCCAATGCTCTCCACCCTAGCGGAAAACACACCCGGTCAGAACTGATTCCTCCTTTCTCTGTTTCTACCCTCCACCCTTCCTCCTCCCAGCTCCCACAGCACTGTCTACACTAACCCCAGCACATTTTTCCGTATACCACAGCCTTTAGTAAATCTATGTTTCCCAATTAGATCGCTGGCCCTTTTAAGGCCGGAAACACGTCTTATTAGTGTTCTTACTAGCTTAGGGCCTAAAACAATATCTTCCTGTGCATGTGAGGTTGACAATAATTTCAGTGTTAATTGCATATTGACGATCTCTGCCTATTGAAATTCTAGCCTTCCTTGAAGGCCTGTCTCAAACCTTTTCTTACCTCTGATGTGCTGTCATTGCCCTCTAAATTCCAACAGAATTTTTTGTACTCCTTTCGTGAAATGTATTTTGCCTCATATTAAAGAGATTCGAGTTTTGCCTTAACTGTGTGCTCTTCTTTCAGATTAGGAACCAGGTCTTAATTGGCTCTGCATCCTTAGATTCAAGATACTTGCATGCAGGCTTGCTCATTCATTCATTCATTCCACAAATATAACTGAGCTTCAACTATGTGGATTCTGTTCTAGGACTGGGGATATAAAACAAATAAAATAAACATGGTTTTTATTCTCCTAGAGCTTAAATCTTAAGGGAAATTTGGACAAGTACATAGGAAATTAAAGGTCAGTGCTTTGATGAGGAAGTAGACAACCATGCGATCACTTGACCTAATTCAGGGGATCAAAGAAGACTACAGTGAGGAATTGATACCCACATTGAGGCCTAAAGAATAAAGGAAATGTATATGCAAAGGTCGGGAAGTGAGAACCTAGAATATTTAAGGAGCTAAAAGTAGTTCAGTTCAAACTGGCTCAAGTGGAGGATGCTTTAAATTTACAATGTCATTCTTCTTCCTTCTAGAAAAGTGAAACCTACAGGGACAAGACATACAAAGGAAAAACCCAAATTCGTATATATGGCTAAACTAGCAAGGGGCTCACCTATTCCACCTCCCAGATCAGTTCTCTTTCCACTAAATATTTCTGTGTCTGCATTTCTTTCAGTGTCAAGCCTCTCTTTCTTCATCTAACTCATGAAAACCTGTTGATACAGAAAATAAATATGTACAAGAATTTGATGTAGTTTGTCTCCCTAAGTTACTCATATATTTCTATGCTTTAGTTGCCTCTGATTGTTCATCCTTCAGAGAAAAACAGAAAACCAGGAGTGGCACATGGAACTTCATCACAGTAAGCTGGCTCTCAATTTGTGGGGTACTGTTTCACAATCTGTGAGCACATAGTGACTTGGGCAAAGCTGATTTTAGGAAACCAGCATTTAGAAGGCTTTCGTTTTGCCCAACTACAAAGTTTCAATGAGGAAGGAAGAAATGAGACTCTAAGTAGGATGAACATATAATTTACTATCCAAACTGGGAGTTGAGAATGGAAGGGAGATCTCTTAATAATTACGCCAAGAAAACAGTTGCAAACTAGGACTACCCAGGTAAATTGAGACATGATCATTCTATCTATAACTAAAAATCCTTCACAGATTTAGACATCTTAATGTTCAGGGTTTGTTGTGAGGCTGCCGCATGGAAAAGGAACCAGAATACCCAATTGAGAATTTTAAAGGGGGTTTTTATTGGCCGGCCGGCGACTGTTCCTCCAAAAACAGTCTTGGAAGGAAGCAGCCCTAAGTTTAAGTTTAAGGGGTCTTTTAAAGGCACGTAGTCACCCACACAGGCAAAAAATCATATAATGTTGCAGGGGACCCAAAGCATTTTTAATTGTTGAGCCTTTCCCTTTTCCACTTGAGAACCAGTTTTAGAAACTTTATGCTCCACTGGAAACCCGAGCCCCTGTGATTTAGCCTGCTTGCCTCTTGGGCCCACCTTCTGTGAAGATAACAGCAGCCTCACACCCCTCCCCAGGGGCCAGAGGCAAATGAGGCTCCTAAAGTGACCAACAGACTGTGTCCTATAATCAGCTGCTCCAAACTAGCTGGACAGCACCCCTCATTTATATAAGAGGACCGGACGAGAACTTAGGAGGGAGAAGGGTAGGAATTTAGGCTGTATAAGGGGGTCATTTCCTTTGTTCTGGGAGACACTGGCTTGGGAGCTTCTGCCCTCCAGTGCTCTCCTTGCTTGCAAGAAATAAAGTGCTGCAACACTAAAATAAAGAGCTATAAAACTACAACTGACGCTGGTCTTGGATTCCTCTGTGCGTTCGCCCCACAACGATAGTCACACACTTACAGTTATCATATAGTCAAACACGTACACGCATACCCTCCTGGTGTGAGGAGAGGGTTTGGGGAGGCCTAGTGCAAGCTGATAACACAGAAGTTGACAGAAGCCAGTTAATCACTTAGGGATGGCAAAAACTTTCACAGGGCAGTTTCCTCCTTAGGTTAGCTAAGATACATCCAGATACAGCTCTTGGTGTTATCAGTCAGGGACAGCATAGGCGGGAAACAGCAAAGGCAGGCAGAACTTAAAATTTTTCTAAGTACAGGACAATTTTTACCACAGGCATTGGGGGGCTTTCAAACAAGAACACTTTCCAAACAGTAAAAATGGCATAAGCTCCATCAACCTACCTCGTCACAGGTTTCCCTTTTCTTTGCCTTTATTCTAGACTACCTTTTATAGAAGATGCTCTGAGAACAGTTGATGTTCAAAGAATGTTACTAGTGACACCCCTAGGAAAAAAGAGCCGTTTCTTTCACTCTTAGCAAGTTGGGTCTTTCATCTCTAATTACAAAATCTCTAAATCCTGACCAACTGCACAACCAAGTTTCTTGAGCCTTTGTAACTAACACTTTTTGCAATGATAGAATGATCTATATGTGCTCTGTCCTGTGTAGTAGTCACTAGCCATATGGATCTTTGAGGAGTTGAAACGTAGCTAGTGTATCACACTAAATTTTAAATTTTATTTGATTTTTATTAATCTAAAAATAAATTTAAACAGCTACATGTGGCTAGCAGCTAACATATTGAGTAATGCATCTGTAGATCAATGGGAGTATACAAGGAGTGACAAGTGAAAGTTACTAAGAGAAAACCAGATTTTTTTTTTTTTTTTTGTCCCATGTACATATGCACAGCCAGGATGCTAGCAGGCCAAGGTTTCAGCCTTTCCTTTTGTTTGACTCCACTGCAAGAATCAGTTTCATCTCTATTAAATATAGAGAAAGGAAAGACCTTAAAATACATAGGTATCAACAGTATTTGCAAAGCAGAGCATTGATATGTTTATCCAATCAACCTGAAACACTATGAAAAGGATTTATACTAGTGGAAATTATAATGAACATAATTATAGAACCTCTTCATTCCACTATATATGATACTTTAAAGAAATCCAAAATTTCTAAAAGCAAGTCCTATTTCTTGCCAACAGTCCTGTCAGCCTTTATAGAAGGGCTTTGGGCCCCAATGCTCTGTCTCTAGCATTTTATTCCGCTTAATGTAAAAGGGACAAGGCCCAAAGCAATTGATATCAGATCTCCCCATCTCATCAAATATTTTTTTCTGTTCTGACCTCTCATTAAACTCCTTGTAACTCTTCAACGGCTCTTATTACTTCCAGTTTTGTATTAGCTGTGTAGTTAATACAAAAGAGCAAGAAGTGAACGCTGTGGAAGACAGGCATAATATTACCTCTCCTACTGGAGATAAGTACTTTGAGGGCAAGGACTGTATTTTCCACAACACTAGGCACAGTTCTTTGCATGTAGCAGGTGCTTAGGAAAGGTTTGTTTATTTAGAAATGTTTTGTGTAGACATCTCACATTCTGTAAAAGTTAAGTTCCTGGAAGATGAAATGTGATATGGTAAATGCTTCACTGAGACAACAAGCCTATTGTCAGAGACTTGGGGGAACTCAGGAGTGTCAGTAATGCAGATATAATAATTAAATATAAATCTGAGGGTGTGTGGTAAGATTGACTCCTTTTTCCTCTCAAGATTGCAAGCTGGTACAATTCTTTTGGAAAGCAATATGAAAATTTGTATCAAAAGCCTTTGATGTGATAATTTTGTATTTGAGATTCCATCCCAGTTAAATTATGTTTAAACAACTTTATTGAGGTATGACTGACATACAAAAAGCTGTACATACTTAATGTAT
Organism: Cynocephalus volans; assembly: GCF_027409185.1. NCBI lineage: Eukaryota > Metazoa > Chordata > Mammalia > Dermoptera > Cynocephalidae > Cynocephalus > Cynocephalus volans. Next base: position 118,383,752 of record NC_084470.1, on the reverse strand, counting down.
ACAACATGATGAGTTTGGAGAGAAGTATATATCTGTGATGACCACAATCAATGCCCTAAATATATCCATCATTTCCAGAAGTTTCCTCCTATCTGCTTCATTTATCATTATCTGTATGTATGTGAGTGTCTGTGTATGTGTGACATAAGATCACTCAACATAAGATCTACCCTCATAGCAAGGTTTTTAAGTAAACAATACAGCATTATTAACTATAGGCACTGTCGGGCTCTTTTATCTCCCCGTAATTCTGCTGACTGGGCCAATTGTGACCCAGCTAGGGCTGGGTCTGGAGCTCACAGACCCCTCAAGCCCATTCACAGACTGGGTCACAAACCCTTCACATGCCAGGCTGGGTCCCCAGACCCCTCACACACCAGGCTGGGTCACCAGACACCTCACACGCAGGTCTATAAGCTAGGTAACCAACCAAACGGTCCTTGGAGCTGTACGTTTGAGAGCATGGCCACACGGAGCCAACACTGGAAGCAGACACCAGCCAAGGGACAGTGCCGCACATGTGCACTAACTCCACCCACACACACAGAATTTGCTTACAAAGAATGCACCGCACCACCCCCAACCTGCCCCAAGGCAACAGAGCCTGACCAAACTATTCTATTTTCCCAATAGGCACTATGCTGTAAAGTAGATCTCTAGGACTTATTCATGTTACATATTCATCTTGTATTAACATTTCCACCAACAAATGTACCTGTTTATTTGTACCCTTTGACTAATACCTCCCTGTTTTCCCTACTCCCAACCCTTGGCAACCACCATTCTACTCTATGCTTCTATGAGTGTGACTGGTTTAGACTCCTCACATAGGTGGTACCATGTAGTATCTGTCCTTCTGTGTCTGGCTTATTTCATTTAGCATAATATCCTGTAAGTTCATTCATGTCGTTGCAAATAAAGGCAGCCTTTTTTTTTTCTTTTTAAAGGCCAAATAATAAGCCATTGTATGTATATACCATGTTTTATTTATCCATTCATTCATCAGTGAATATTTAGTTTGCTTCCATGTCTTGGCTACTGTGAATAATGCTGCAATGAACAAGGGACTGCAGATAACTTTTTGAGATTTTGATTTTAATTGCTTTGGATACATACCCAAAAGTGGGATTGTTAGATCAGATGATAGTTCTATTTTAAATTTTTTTGAAGAAGCTCCATACTGTTTTTCATAGTGGCTTTATCAATTTACATTCTCACCAACAGTGTACAAGGGTTCCCTTTTCTCTACAACCTCACCAACACTTATTTTTTGTTTGGGTTTGTGTATGTGTGTGTGTGTGTGCGTATGTTTTAAATAGCCACACTAATAGGAGTGATGCGATATCTCATTGCGGTTTTGGTTTTCATTTTCCTGATGACCAGTGATGTGGAGCACCTTTGTATAAACCTGTTGGCCATTTATATTGTTTATTCAGTTCCTTTCCTCATTTTTTTTTTTTTTTTTTAAAGATGACCGGTAAGGGGATCTTAACCCTTGGCTTGGTGTTGTCAGCACCACGCTCACCCAGTGAGCTAACCGGCCATCCCTATATAGGATACGAATCTGTGGCCTTGGTGTTATCAGCACCGCACTCTCCTAAGTGAGCCATGGGCCAGCCTCCTTTCCTCATTTTTAAATTTATTTGTTTTATTTTATTTTATGTTTTTGCCATTGAGCTGTAGGAGTTTCCTATATATTTTGGATTAACCCTTTATCAGATATATGGTTTGCAAATATCTTCCCCCAATCGGTAGGCTGCCTTTTCATTTTGTAGATGTTTCCTTGCTGTGCAGAGCTTTTTAGTTTGATATAGTCCCAGTTGTCTATTTTTTCTTTTGTTTCCAGTGACTTTAGTATCACGTCTAAGAAATCATTGCCAATACCAATATCATGGAGCCTCATGTTTTCTTCTAGGAGTTGTATGGTTTCAGGTCTTACAGTTAAGTCTTTAATCCATTTTGAGTTGATTTTTGTATATGGTATAAGATAAGGATCCACCAATAAAATAATTGAAACATGAGGAAATGTATATACAGGATATTCCTATCTGCCTTATTTATTGTAGTGAAAAACTGGAGACAACCTAAGCTCCAACAACAGGAGAATAATGAATTAATCATTGACCACTTTTATTCATGTAAGAGTTGTTCACAACACTCATATAATGTTAGATGAAAAAATACAAAGAAAATATGTTGAGAAGGAATACACCAAGATACTGAGTGATCAGTTTTGATGGTACAATTAGAACTAACTTTTCTCCTTCTCTTTTATCCTTTCTATTTTTCAAATTTATTTAATGTCAATAATTTGAAGTCCATATCAGTATGTAATATGTGATTTTTACACTAACTGTTTCCTCTTTTTAGCACTCATTCTGACTAACAGAGACTTAGCACAAAGAATAAACTTCTACAAAGCTAAGCACTCCTAGATTATATGTTTGTTTGTTTTCTTTTTTGTGGGGGAAGTGGGAGGTAGATGGCTTACTGCATGCCAATCCAGCATCTGATTTTGATCAAGTGGCTGAAATATCAAGATTTTTTGTGACTGGTGAGGACTGGTCAAGGGTGAGTTTCAAACTAGAAAGTCCCCAAAATAGTCACACAAAAACGTATCTCAATTTTTTCTATGTATTGATTTTTTAAAAAGTTTTGTTAAAGAGTAAATATTAGCTCTCTTAGGAAAACTACAGTCAATATAAGTAATAGGATTGGGCTATGTCTATATTTATATCATTATGTAAAATACACTCCGGCACAAGTCATGTATCTTCACACCTCCCTATGATAAAACTTTGATTGCTTTTCTGCCCAGCAGATTAAAACAGTGGTCAGTATTTGTGTAGGACATAGAGAACAAGAAAATAACAAGTTAAAGAAAGGGAAACTTGAGAAAGTCCAGATGTAATTGTGTGGGTGATGTTGTAGCTCTCTGACAGTCTATTTGGAAATTGGAATTGGAAAAAGTACAAAGTTCCTTGTGCAAAGATTTTCATATGGTAGACAATAAAAAAAGTATTGAATGAATTTAAAACATAGGGAGTTCACATATCATCTGCTCATAGAATATTTGTTCTTTAGAGTTTTTCTTCAGGTGGACTCTGCCTTTTCTGACAACAGGTAATTTAAAGAGTAGCAACTAAAAGGAAGTAAAGGATTGTAGAAAAACCTGAGAGAAAGGTATAAACAGTCTTTTCTGGAGGATTTGCCATTTAAAACTGCAACTGTTTTTTATACCAGGTATCCTTGGTGGCTGTGCCTTGTGAAACCATAGAAACTGCAGAGAGCAGGGTTCAAGTGCTCCCTGTGGGCATGGCTTGTACCTTTCCACTCATTATGGAATGAAGCCTTGAGAGCCAGTCCCCTGTCTGCGCCCACAAACTGCCTGCCAGAGAGAGAAGAGCTAAGAGGATCTGAAGAGTATAAAATGGAAGACACCTGGACGGTGCTTAAGTTTAAGGGCTCTAACATTTTTTAAATTCATGCCTCATTTGGATATGAAGAGAGGAGCTAGAGAACATATTGTGAAAGATAAGGTTAAATAACCTTTCTTGTGCAGAGTATGAGATGTATGGTAGTTTTATAATTCTCTCACAGTTGGTTTGAATATTAAAAGGCTCTTCCTTTGCTTCCTCCTGATTTTTCCTGCACATATCTCCTAGGTCCCTCGGGGAAATGCAATGGTGGTCATAATAATGCCTAACATTTAAAAACCACTTTTAACTTAATCAATCATGTTTACAAGGAAAATTAAGGGCTTTGGTGCCAGAAAAAATTGAGTCTGGTCCCAGCTCCACTACAATTGCGTTGTTCTTGGACAGCTGCTTAACTCTCTGGCCCTCTGCTTCTTATATGGATAAGTGTTACCCACTTCTAAGGATTGTTGCACACAGTAGCCTAGTACCTGGTACATAGTAACCACATAGTGAATTTCAGTTGTTACAAAAGCTCAAAAAACAGTATGTTTTGGGCTCTTTTTCTAAAGTTTTAACATTTACTTGTACATTTTTTTGTGTTGTTGTTTCAATACATGCATATATTACAGAATGATTCCCTTAGGGTAGACAGCATAGTTTTGTACCCATTAATCCACGTTTTGGGCTCTTTGCTGCTTAATATAGGTCCCTTGTCTTCAAAACCAAGGTAAGAAGACCAAAAGGTAGTGTAACAAACAAGCCTAGGCAATTAAAAAATAAAACAAAATAGATGAAACAACAGGATTAACAACAGATAGGACAGGAATCCAGGGAAGAACGAGGTCATGGGGATGGGACACTTTCAAACCTCCTATTTCATTTGATCCTCATTACAATTGTGGGAGGAAGGTAGGGGAAGTGATCAATGCACTCGACAGACTGGAAAAATCAAAACACAGACGGGTTTCAGCTCCATATCAGCTGCTGTAAAATGAAGGGATAGGATTAAGAAAATTCTATAGTCTGTTTCAAGGCTGTAATTCTATTATTCTTTGGATTTCCTAAAGTAAGCCTAGTAGTTAATGTGAGATTTGGTACTAGAACTCACATATCTCAATTGTCAGCCCAGTACTGTGTGTTAGGCCAGAAGTGCTTGTGAAGTAGGAGAACCTTGCTTCAAAGGAAAAATGAAAATTCCAGCTGTGCAGAAATGTTCTTTTTCTTTTTCTGCGGTAGAAGCATGCTCATATAGACTTAAGATCTCAATATAACGGCTTTGGCAAAGTTTGTTCAAGTGTGCTCATGCCTGCATGACGATTTCCATCTCCAGATATCAAAGTTCTCTCACTCTGTTGTAAGTGCCCCCAGTTCCTACGTGCTTGCTGCTGTTTGCTCAGATCTCTTTCTGACTCCTGCAAACTTAAGTTTTTCCTCATGCCAGAAGAAACACAGCTTTCCACCTCTTGGACTTCATTTCTTTTTAGTTGTTTACCGTGTTAAAATAAGTCCATCTTGCTTTCCAAAATAAATATTTAAACTTGGATTTCCACTCTTCTGTCAAAAGACAAAATAGACACCCTAGCAGAGAGCAAATTACACACTTAGAATATTAATAGTGGAAACCAAGTATTTATATTTGTGGGTGCCTCTGATATACTTTCTAGATGGCTCCTTTAGACTCCAATTTGATCTGAAGTCCAAAGTGGCCTCAGATCCCTGAAGACCTTGGGGCCTTATTTTGTTCCAAGAGACAATGCCATAGCAATGACATGTTTGCCTGGTTACAGGACTTTCACAGAGGCCAAAGTATTCCTGGCAAAGTTTTAGCAGGTACTGAATTTGAAATAACTTATGGCATCTCTACAATTTGATTCTGAGTGCTTTTATTCAATGAATCTGGATGTATGTAGTAAATCCCTGTTACCTGGATAAGGTAGAATATACCTAACTTTTTAAAATGTCGGATAAATTACATTTGTATTAAGGGTAAAATAATTGCTTTTGGATGTGCTAAGCCATCTTTCAAAACTCTACTACTGGGCTGGCCCCGTGGCTCACTCAGGAGAGTGCGGCGCTGGTAGCACCAAGGCCACAGGTTCGGATCCTATATAGGGATGGCCGGTGCGCTCACTGGCTGAGCGTGGTGCAGACGATCCCCTTACCGGTTAAAAAAATAAAAAAACTCTACAACTTTATTACATTTATTAGATTATAAGCACCTTGATGTGTACAAGCTGTGCTTACTACCCTCATCCAGCACTTAGAAGAAACCGGTCCAGAAGAAATGATAAATGATGTGTGATTCACATAGATGCTGAGAGCAATGTGATGTATCATAACAGATACCAAACAGTGGAAAAACTGGATGCATCCAAGACGTGTTTAGGATCTTGGTTCTTTTAATTAAAAACTTCGCACCCTAACCAAGTCAGCAATTTCTTCCTATGTAACATGGTGATACTAACATCCTCAAAGTGTTCTTGTGAGGACTTACAGTGAAGGTTAAATGTAATTATGCGTGGATGTGCCTCAGTAAAGTTTGTTAAATCTGAACCTACTGATTTAAAAGAATGTACTAAAGAACGGGCATGAGAAGTTTCCTGGAGGGTAAGAATGCTAAAGAACAATGAAGAGAAATAAGGTAAAAAGTCACGAAGGCAGGATGATGGAGGCTGGTAACATCTCAGAGGTCAATAAGGACTGAAAGAAAAATAGAGGAGTGAGCTTGGCAGGAGTGGAGACTAAGTCCCAGTGAGACACTACAGGGATCTTAAGGAGTCTGTGAATTTTTGTGCTTGGTGAAACCACTTTCTTTTCTTTCTTTTTTTTTTTTTAAAAAATTTCTATTGAATCAAAATCGATTATACATATTTTGGGGGTTGAACATTGAGATATGTTGATTAAATCAATATTACTAGCATATACATTGCTAGGAATCGTACTTATTCTTTCCGCCCCTTGTCCAATCTCTCCCCTTCCCCCATTCCCTCCCCCTCCGCCCTCTAATTATCCTAGATTTCTTCTCTCCTTCTGAAAGAATAATGATTACTCTGTTGATTTGTTGCCTAGATGATCTGTCCAATGCTGAGAGGTGTGATCAGGTCTCCCAATATTATCATAGAGCAGCTGCTTCTTCTGTCACTCTGAAATGGGCTTTGTGGAGAGAGACATCCTCTTCTTTTCTTTATCTCTGCTGCTGACTCTCCTTGTGTCAGTGCACTCCAGTGGCTGGCGGACAATCTGTGTGGTGGTTGTGGCATTTAGCCGCTTTCACGGCAGCCATGGTTATTGTGGGTGGGCCACACACATGGAGATGATGTTTTGGGCATTCTCCTTGGTGCTGGCAGTGTGCCTCGTTGTGGGGAGTGTCTGGTCCCCGCTCCATGTCTCAGGTCCCCAGGCAAGCCCCAAGGCACTGGTGTGATGTGCCTGGTTATGGGAGGGGGGGTCCGGTCCCCTTCTTCATGCCTCGGGTACCTGGGTGGACCCTGAGGTGCTGGCACAGTGCCTGGTTGTGGGAGGGGGGGTCTGGTCCCTACTCCAGGTCCCTTGGCTGGCCCCAAGGCACTGGTGGTGTGCCTGGGCCAGAGCTAATTTTTTGTCCTTTGTTTACATCTAACACAGGGGAACTTCCTGTGGGAACCAGTACTTGAGCTGTGTGGTTGAGCTAAATTGCTGCTTTGCTGCTGTTTCCCTAGGGAAGGCTTTTTATGCAGCTCAGGGTTTAATGGCTGACCTTATAGGTACTTCCGGCTCTCCAGAGACCCTATGCATCTGGGTTGTGTAGAAACTCTGATCTGGGTGGGCCTGAGCTTTTTCATCAAACTGCACCCCATGCAATTCTGCATTCCCGACCAGTCTCCCTCTGAGTGGTCCTGTGCTGACTGGGGGGCAGATCAACTGTCCTTGCTGTGTCCCAGTGTTCTCCCAGTGGGCCTGTCTCCCCCACTGCCCATGCTCCAAACACTTCCCATGGGATGGGCCCTGTGCTGGTCCCTTGCATTGACTCACCTGCAGGCCTCTTGAGTGGCTCCACTTTTTCAGCTGTTCTGGCTCCTCGTTCCTGGTTGGGTCCATGGGAACTCTATTAGTGGTCTTGCTGTCCTGGGGGCCGCCAAGGCCCCTTTCTCCCCTGCCACCTCCAAGTAACTCCCTCTGAAGGGCACAGCTGAGGCTTCTGCCAGCTCCTGCTCCATGAGCTCAGCAGCTCCAGCATTAAAGTGCCTGTGGCCTGAAACGCTCAGAGCAGCTTTTTCTTTCTCTCATCATGGTTTCTCCAGCCTTTGTGAACTCCATAGGTCTCTCCTCCTCTTCCCCTGAGCTCCAGTGGCCCCAGCTTGGCTGATGTTACATTTTTATAGTTGTAAATTGGTTGATTTGTGGGAGAGAGTGACACTGGGGACCATCTATTCCACTATCTTGACTGGAACTTGTCTGAAACCACTTTCTATAGGACAAATTAATAAACTGATATTCACAAAAGTATATAGATGCTATTTTGATTAATAAATAAAATGAATTTAGAAGTACTGTATTTCTAGATGAGTGCATAAAGAAAAAGTGGTGTATATATACACAATGAAATACTGTTCAGCCATGAAAAAGTATAAAATCCTGTCATTTGCAGCAACACAGATGAACCTGAAGACAAGAAGTGACTACAATGTACAAGGGTGAATATACTAATTTTCCTGACTTGAGCATCACGTATTGCACACAGGTATTGATAGGCAATGCTGTCCTCCACAGATATGTACAGTCAATTATGTTCCAATAAAAAAAATTTTTTTAAAAGATGTTATGTTAAGTGAAATAAGTCAGGCACAGAACAATAAATACCACATGTTCTCACTCATATGTGAGAGCTAAAAATAATTAAAAATAAGAACTTTTAGAAGTAGAGAGTAGAATTGTGGCTATCAGAGGCTGAGAAGGGAAGGAGGAGGGAAGATAAAGAGAGGTTGTTAATGGACACAAAACTACAGCTAGAGAAGAAAAATAAGTTCCAGTGGTGTACAGTAGTGTTAGGCATCTATAACTAACAGTAATTTATGGTATGTTCTCAGATGGCTAGGAGAGAGGAGCTCAAATGTTCTCATCACAAAGAAATGATAAATTTTTGTGATGATAAATATGACCATCACACGTTGTATATATGTATTGAAACATAACTCCGTACTCCATAAATATGTACTATCAATATGCTTTAATTAAAATATAAATAAATTCCTTTTAAAAAAAAGAAAGTATGCTATTTCTGAGTTCATGGTAGCTTTTTATCACTGTGCATTTTTCTGTTTTGTTGGTTTTTTTTTGTTTGAATGTTTTCTTTTTTGGTAGCTGGCCAGTACAAGGATTCAAACCCTTGACCTTGGTGGTATAACAAGGCACTCTAACCAACTGAGTTAATTGGCTAGCCTGTATTTTTTAATCAAAGGAATTAAAAAGTACTTTTAGTAAAAAACAAAACAACTATTTACACTAAGACCCAGGTTTTGACATTCAAAGGGTTATAATATTGGTCTGGAAAACATTGGTTCAGATGGGTAGCAATGAAGGACTGACTGTAAAACTTGGTATAAGACCGGCCATGCTGGCCAAAGAAACTCAGTAAGTCAAGTTATGACAGTCTGTGTGTTTCCCAATAAATCCAATAACACACGTTCATAATGGCATTCACAAATTTATATGTTAACTTTACATATTTATATTTGAATTTTTAAATTTCCTCCAAACCAATGAAAATGCCATCACATCAATTATTATAACATGTCGCAACCACACATAGGACCACATGTGGAACTGAGGCCAAAAGTGGTCTTTAAGACAGAGGAGAGTTCTCTGAAATTTCAGATAGACTGTGGTCTGAGAGAGTAAAATCATCAGAAAATAGAGATGTGGAGAAGGCCAGAGTCCTAAAGGGAAATCCCTCTTCAAAAAGGATGATTCTCTGTGTCTCTGTCGCGTGCACAGATGAGCTCAGCTAGTTCCTCTGAGCTAAAGTTGTTTGTTTATTTTGCCCAGGTCTTAGCAGGCCACAGTGGGAGGTTCTGGTCTTGCAGGCAGTCGGGAGTCAAAAGCCATGGGCTCTAGTATCACGTGTAATGCTCTTACTGCCTCCACCTCTCCCTTCCCTCGGCTTACCTGCTAGTTAGATACAGAATAGAACGGCTGCCTCTCAAAGTGTGAAACTTCTTTTTTTTTTTTTTTTGTCTTTTTTGTGACCGGCACTCAGCCAGTGAGTGCACTGGCCATTCCTATATAGGATCCGATTTGTATGCTAACAGGGAGGGGGTAACTTACGAAGGATGTTAACATGAATTTGGTTTCTGTTGTTAAAATATATATGAATTTGCTATTAAATGTACGGTTTGGGTAAATGTCAGGAATATAGCACTCTGCAGGGATGATAGATACCAGGCATAGTGCACACTTATTCTGCTAGTCAGAGGTGGGCCAAGAACTTCAGGACCAAGAATAAATGGACATTATAGAAGGTTCTCTTGAACTCCAAAGGGATTAGATGAGAAGTTAGGAAATAGCAGAGGAAGGCCCTTCCTGGACCTGACAATTGCCCCTTCTAGTCGCTTCCACACATGAACTGCCTGGGAACTGGAATGTGGATCCCATGGCCAGACCAAACCCCAAAGGTGGGGGGGTGGAGCTTCCTTAAATTGTAGTGGATGCTCACACTACAAAGGTTTGAAGGAGCAGGGGCTCTCTGAAGGTAGGATTGATCTGCATCCCAGCAGGACAGGGGACCATAGTTATTACATGGATCTGCCCATGAGGGCACCTCTTGAGAATAATTTGATTTTTTCTTGTTTTCTCTTGGCCTATGGTTACAATTATGTTCTTGTAATTGCAACCAAGAGTTTTTGTTATTGTCTTGTTTTTACTTTTTTAAAAAAAAAATTTCCCTCACACAACAGGATCTCTTCATCTACCATCAACTCTTCAGAAAAATCTAATATATCAGGATAGCTCTACGAGATAACATTGCAAGGAATAAATGGAAGATTTTTTTTAAAAAAAGAAAGGTGTGGTGTGCTCCACGTTCACTCCTTTGCTGAAAACAATGCATGGCTTTGAGGATGATGTGCCCATGTGTTCCAGGAGATGCCAGCAGCAGAGAGACTGTCCCTTGGTGGAGATAACCAAGACATGGAACCAACCTAAATGTCTATCGATGGACAACTAACTGGATAAGGAAAATGTGATATTTATACACAATGGAATGCTACTTAGCCATAAAAAAAAGAATAAAATTCTGCCATTTGTAGAAACATGGGTGAGCTTGGAGAAAATTATGTTAAGTGAAATAAGCCAGGCACAGAAAGAGAAATATCACATGTCCTCACCCATAAGTGGGAGGAAAGAAGGAAGCAAGGAAGAGGGGGGGGGGGAGGAGGGAGGGAGAGGAAGGAAGGAAGGAAGGAAGGAAGGAAGGAAGGAAGGAAGGAAGGAAGGAAGGAAGGAAGGAAGGAAGGAAGGAAGGAAGGAAGGAAGGAAGGAAGGAAGGAAGACCACAATGAAACACTGAACTCTCAGGAGAGAACAGACCTATAGTTCCTATAGGTGGGAAAAGGGGAGAGCAAGGGAGTTCGGAGAAACTGGGTAAGGGACACAAAAAGTACTGCTGATTTGTAATGCTGAATATTCTAATAGTATTGATTTGATCATCACATACTATACACTAATGCTGATAGTCAATTCTGTATCCCATAATAAGAAGAAGGTATAGAATTGGGGGGGAAAAAGGAAAGGTGAGAAGCAGCAGCTTCCAGGGGCCTGAGAGACAAAGGCTTCCTCCTCCTAGAACTCCAGCAAAGTGAACCTTCGAGAGTGAGTTTGTGGGGAGGGCTGATGCTTGCCTTACCTTTGCTAATTAGAAAGGGAAATCCTCTACCAAGAGGCAGGGAAAGATGTGCTGGGGGGAAGGGTGGAGACTTGAGAAAAGTGGGAAAAGTGGGAAGTAGGAGAGGTGGAGTATAGGGCAGAGAGTTGATGAAGAAACACGGCAGGGTAGAAGTTCGGTTAAGATGGCTGAGAGTCCACTTGGTTCTTTTTCTCCAGCCGATCATGTGAACATTTAGAAATGGGCAACAGCGGCGCTCATCCGGTTTTGGTATTTTGCCAGGCAGGCAGAACGGAAGAACAAAAAGATAGGAAAGTTCAGGGCATGGGAAAGGAAGAGGGAACAGTGACGGGCCATCAGGAGAGGAAGGAACGCAGACAGAAGGAACCGAGGGGGACGGACAGAAGGCAGTCTAGGATTTGGAGTTCTCGAGGAGGACAAAGGGTGGATTTAGAGTAACTGATTAACCGTTACACTCAGAGAGTCTGATGTCTGAAGAAACGTTTTCAGATCTTGAGCAATTCCAGGTGAGGACAAGTTCCAGAGTGTGTCTAGGGAAATGAGTGGCTGAAGCAGAAGAGATCCCTGGAAATTAGTAAGTCAAGGAAATAATTGTCCAGATCCAACACAGATACAGCCTCATCCCAATGAGATAGTAGGTGCTCAGTGTCCTTGGGTTTGGGTTCCAGGACACCCCTCTGAGTTTTAAGCCTCTCCTCAAGGTCTCAGGCCCCTCCCCTAAGACCTCCCCTAGAGGAGAGTTACTGTTGTTTGATGGACCTGTTTCAGCCATCAATACAGGGAGTTAGATACCACAACTGGGGGACTTATGCAAATCCAGTAGCTGAGCATGCTCAGTAAAAGGAGTTTATACAGGCTACTATGATCCCAACGACTGAGCATGCTCAGTGGAAGGGAGTTTGTCCTTTGAATGACCTTCCACTAGGGGTGCTAAAGAGCACAAAATATTCCTGAATATGCCTGGTACACGTGATAGGATTTGACCAATGAACATGCTCCAAAAGGAGACCAACTGAGCATGTGCAAAACTATGTTACACAACAAGGAACCACCCCCTTAATTGACTATTTATTAGTGTAGTAGTCTGGCATCCCTTGCTTATAACAAAATACAGGGAACTGGATATTTTATAAGAAAACAAAATTTATTGCTTACAGTTTCTGAGGCTGGGAAGTCCAAAGTCCATGTGGTGGTGGTGACAGTGACCCAGGAGTCTCACGTTGTGAGAAGGTGGAAGCAGAGAGAGCAGAGAGAGAGACAGACTCTCCTCTTCTTTTAAAACCCTCAGAACCACACCCTTGACCACCATTTTTAATCCATTCACTACTGTATGGTCCCACAATCCAATCACCTCTTCAAGGCTCCACCTTTCAATTACCATAATAGGATTTCCCACCCTCTTAACAGTCACAGTGGGGGCTAAGTTTCTAATACATAAAACTTGGGGGACACAATTCAAGCTTCAGTGAGTTTTAGGGGGACATAATTCAATCCACTATAATTAGCTATCATGAATATGTATTAGATAACAAAACTATAAAAGCCAAATCCTGACAGAAGACGGGGCTGTTGCTCCCTCTCCTAGAGCCAGCCTGCACCCTGCCTGTAGAGTGTTTCTTTCTTATTTTTTTTTCTTTTTTTCTTACTTTAAGCAAGCAGCTCCTCCCTCTTCAGCCAGCCTACACTCTGAACTTTAAATGTGTATTTCTTACTTTTATTTTTTTTATTTTTATTGAATCAAAATTAATTATACATATTTTGGGGGCTCAACATTGAGATATGTTGATCAAATCAGCATTACTAGCATATATATTGTTACAAATCATACTTATTCTTTATGCCCCTTGTCCAGTCTCTCCCCATCCCCTGTTCCTCCCCCCTCCCCCCCTCCAATTACCCTAGATTTCTTCTCTCCTTTTGAAAGAATCATGGTTACTCTGTTGATTTGTTGCCTAGATGATCTGTCCAATGCTGAGAGATGAGATCAGGTCCCCCAATATTATCATAGAGCAGCTGCTTCTTCCGTCACTCTGGAATGGGCTTTGTGGAGAGAGACATCCTCTTCTTTTCTTTATCTCTACTGGTGACTCTCCTTGTGTAAATGCACTCCAGTGGCTGTCAGACCATCTGTGTGGAGGTTCACAGCAGCCATGGTATTGTGGTGGCTGTGGTAGGCCACCCACATGGAAGTGATGTTTTTGGCATGCTCCTTGATGCTGGCAGTATGCCTGGTTGTGGGGAGTGTCTGGTCGCCGGTTCCAAGACTCGGGTCCCCAGGCAGGCCCTGAGGTGCTGGTGCAATATGCCTGATTGTGGGAGAGGGGTCTGGTCCCCTTCTCCATACCCCTGGTCCCTGGGTGGGCCCTGAGGCACTGGTGTGGTGTGCCTGGTTGTGGGGGGGTCCAATCCCCTTCCCCATGCCTCAGGTCCCCAGGTGGGCCACGAGGTGCTGGCACATTGCCTGGTTGTGGGAGGGGTGTCCAGTCCCCTTCTCATGCCTTGGGTCCCCAGGTGGACTAGGGACCCAAGTGTGCCTGGTTGTGGGAGGGGGGCCCGGATCCAAGCCTCCAGTTCCCAGGCAGACCCTGAAGTGCTGGCACATTGCCTGGGTGTGGGAGGGGAGTCCAGTCCCTGGCTCCCTGCGCTGGGTCCCTGGGCAGGGCCCCAAGGCACTGGTGGTGTGAGTGGTTGCGAGTGGGGGTCTGGTCCCTGGCTTCATGCCTCATGTCCCCTGGTGGGCCCCAAGGTGCTGGTGGTGTGCCTGGAACAGAGCTAATTTTTTGTCCTTTGCTTACTTCTAAAATGGGGGAACTTCCTGTGGGAACCAGTACTTGAGCTGTGCGGTTGAGCTAAATTGCTGCTTTCCTGCTGTTTCATTAGGGAAGGCTTTTTGTGCAGCTCAGGGTTTAATGGTTGACCTTCTACGTACTTCTGGCTTTTCAGAGACCTGGTGTGCCTGGGTGTAGAAACTCTGATCTGGGCCTGTGTTTTTTCAGCAAACTGCACCCCATGCAATTCTATATTCCTGACCAGTCTCCTCTGCGTGGTTCTTTGCTGACTGGGGGATGGATCAGCTGTCCTTGCTGTGTCCCAGTGTTCTCCTACTGTGCCTGTCTCCCCAACTGCCTGTGCCCCAAACACTTCCCATGGGGCAGGCCCTGTGCTGGTCCCTTGCGATGACTCATCGGCCTCTCAATGCCTCCCCTTTTTCAGCTGTTCTGACTCCTCACTCCTGCATGGGTCCGCAGGAACCCTATTAGTGGTCTTGCTGTCCTGGGGGCCACCAAGGCCCTCTTCTCCCCTGCCACCTCCAAGTAACTCCATCTGAAGGGCACAGCTGCGTCTTCTGCTGGCTTCTGCCGGCTCTTGCCGGCTCCTGCTCCATGTGCTCAGCAGCTCCAGGCTTAAAGCAGCCATGGCCTGAAACACTCCAAGCAGTTTTTTCTTTCTCTCATTGTGGTTTCTCCCACCTTCAGGCACTCCATAGGTCTCTCCTCCTCTTCCCCTGAGCTCCAGCAGCCCCAACTTGGCTGATGTTACATTTTTTATAGTTGTAAATTGGTTGATTTGTGATGCTGGGGACTGTCTATTCCACCATCTTGACTAGAACTTGTGTATTTCTTACTTTTGTAATAAACTTGGTGCAGGCCCTGCTCAGTCTCTGGAGCTAGGCCACACTTTCTCTGTGAAGTCTGTGTCTTTCATTTGTTACATTAAACCTTTTCTCACTGTCTACTGTGACTCTTCTCTTGAATTCTTTCCTGTGGTGGAGTCAAGAACCTGGAAAGAGGAAGGGATGGGTTGAGGCTGGCTATCAGGCTTCCCACACCCTTCCTCCAGCTTCCTCTGGCATCACTAACAAATGGGTGGCTACTGGATGGAAAGGAAGACTGAGGGCACCCAAGTCTTCAGTGCATTGAGAGCAGGGTGAAGAGGGAGCAGAAGCTGATGGCAAGCAGAAGCTGTAGAACAGCGTTGCTCAATGCAACTATCTCCATAGGAGCGGGGAAATTTTATTACAAGAAGGTGGAAGAGAGATGAGCTAAAACTGAAAATGTGGACTAAGCATAAAGAGTTTTTACTTTCTAGTAGAAACCACAAAACTGGTGAGACTGTGTTGGTATTCTTAATCTTTTTTTTTTTTCAGAATTTTTAAATAGAAAATGAATTAGCATCCTATAAAAGGCATGTAGTTTGTTCTCTTGCTTGCATATTTTCTTGGAGTCATGTTTTCTGCTCTTTGAGTGTATGTTAGTCTTACGGTCCCCATCATTCTGCTCAGTGCCTAGTAGAACGGTTTGCTAGTTTGTACAGCCCTGTAATATATTTAATTTTAGGGCAGAGCATGTAATCTACCACACCCAGATCATGTGACTCACAATTCCCAGGAAAAACTGAGGCATCTAATTACTCATTTATAGCTACGTAATCTGTTATTTAGCTTTTGTAGGCCCATGAAATGGTGACTGTTATATACACAACCCCTGAGACAGAGATTGCTAATGAAGGAAAAGAGAATTGAATCAAATCTCTGTCCTCGGCAGCTTCACTCTTTTACCCACTCAGTGATATGTTTATTGAGTGCATCTTACATATTACATGCTGCATCAGCTGCTGAAGATATAAGGACAGTTCATTCCTAACCTTTGTTCCTCAAGAAGCCATGGTCTAGCAGCATAAACAAATAATGACAGATCTTTCTTAAGTGCTGTAATAGCATATTGCACAAAGTGTGTGGGGAGGTCACCTAAGACTTCCTGGAGATGACAACAGTTAACCTGCACCTTGAAGTAAGAGGAGTTGGGCAGATACATAAGGAAAATGCATTTCAGGCAACGGGCAAAGCAGCTGAGGTGAACAGAGCACAGAATACAGGAAAGTGCAAACAGTTCAGCCAGGCTTTAGCACTGGGTGTGTGGAGGGAAGAAGCAAGAGATACAATGGGGAAGGTAGACAGAGAGCAGATCCCCAGGGGCCTTGCTTGCCACAGTAAGGGGTATGGATTGTAACTGACAGAAAGTTGGGATTTAAAATAAATCTTTTTGGATGGTAATGCCAGCAGCATGGATTGGGAATGCAGCTTGGGTGAGGGTAGGGGGAATTCAAGGCCAGAAGATCACTTAAGAGATTATTACGAAAGACCAGGAGAAAAAGAAAAGGGAGAGAAAAAAAAAAACAGGAGATGTTTAGAAGGTAGAATTCATGGGACTTGTGGATAAAATATAAGTTGATAATGAGAGAGAGAAGTAGAGAAATTCTAGGACTCCAGCAGTCTGGCCCAAATTTACTTAGAATCTTCTGGTGCCATTAATAATGATAAGAAACACTGGGGAAAACAAAATTTTGGTTAAGGGATGAAAAAAAGGTTAGAGTAGCTGGTTAGGGAGAAAGATGAAAATGTCATTCTTACAGGGTGGATTTGAGATGGCTCTGAGAACTCCCAGGTGGTCTCTGTTAAGTTGCTGGTTATGTGAGTCTGAAACTCAGCAGAGTTCAAGCTGAAAGTACAATTTGGAAATTAGTGTCTAGGTGTTTGCCAAGGGCATGAAAGTAGGTAAGTACCTAGAGAGAAGGCACAGAGCACAGATGTTCAGCCTGAAAGTTCTGAGATGAACTTAGAGCATCCATGAAGCAGATACAAACAGAAGTTGTCTTTTTTCCCTTTAATTTTCATCCTGCTACTTTAAAAGTTACCTTTACGCAAAAGAAAAAAGATACAGATAGAATACTAATACAAGGAGGATAGAAACAGATGCTGCTGTGGAGAGCCAGATAATGTATGGTCATCGTGGGTGAGACATAATAGGAAGTGATGGAGAGTGTGCATTACCACCCAAGGGAAATGCTCCTACGCAACTTCAAGTGATTGTAACCCTGGTGTTGCCCAATCTTCTGATATTTCAGGAGGAACCATAAACATGATATTATGGAAAATTTTTAGGTTTTACAGATCCTATGCATGAGTTCATTTATTCAAAAATATTTACTGAGCATCTACTATGTGCCAGGCACTATTCTAGGATATGGAGATTTCACAGTGAACAAAAGAGACAAAAGTCCCTTTACTGGATGAAGTTCACGTATGAGTGTAGGGGCACGTACAATAAGTGTAATTAATGGGTAAAGTACACAATATGTTAGGTGGAGAGGCAAGCACTGAAGAAATACAAAGCAGGGGTGTGGATAAATAATGGAGTGGGTTGCACTATTATATACAGAAAAAGAAAGGCCTTACTTAGAAAAAAACATTCTGCAAAGGCCTTAGAAAAGTAAAGCAGTGAGCCACACAGATATCTTTTTTCATGTTCACATAAAGAGAAAAGAGCAAATCAAAGTGTCTGAGGTGGGACTTTGCCTAGTGGGTTCAAAAAGGCTAGTGTAGCTGAAACAGTGAAAGCCAGAGGGTGAGTCTAGGGAGATGGGGTCGGAGAAGTAAGGGAGAACAGGACCCTACAGGGTCTCACAGGCCATTGCCAGGGTCTGGGCTTTCACCCTGGAAGACACAGGAAGCCACTGATGCATTTGAAGCTGAGCAGTGACTCTGTGCTTGCTATGTTGACAGCATGCAGAATAAGGGCAGGACTAAGACTTCTGAGAAGGAGCCACTAGTGCAGTGACCTAGGCTAGAAATGATGGCCGCTTGGCCAAGAGTAGTAGCAGTGGAGGTGGGGAGACAGGTTCAGATTCAAGCTGTACTTTGAAGATCGAGACAACAGTGCCAATACTTTCTTCAGCATAAACATTGCCAAACAAAAGACGCTACCCACAGTTGGTGGAACTTGGAGGAAATCAGGTGCTCTGAAAATGGTCAGCAGGTTTTTGGTCTGGAATGAAGAAATAAAGATAAAGCCTAAATTAACTTCAAATTGTATTATCTACATTTGAATTGCTTACATTTCTTTTCAACGTTCTGGTGTTAGTCCATGAGAAATAGACAGCTACATCATTTCAGCTACTGGATTAAAACTACTGACATCTCTCAGGAAGAGAGTCTGGGAAGTACATGCTGAGATCATCACACTTAAAATTCTTAGAGATTCCAGTCACATATTTGAAATGGTGAAAACGTCCTTTGTCAGACAGTACTCCAACTAGAAGAAAAAGATGAGTGCTCTGTGCGAGACTGAGTACCTGTGAGCCTTGGCAGCCCACCTGGATTGGCTGCTTCAGAGAAGAAAGACTGTCAACATGCCCCCACTACCTTACCCACAGGGAGCACAGTGTCAATTGGCCAACAAGCCTAGCTCCTGGCACAAAGTAGGAGCATAATAACCATATACTAAATGGGTGATTGAAAAATTAATTCTGTCTACTATCAGGAACAATGTTACCTTCATCAGACCCTGGGCCTTGAATTAGCATTTTGCCAAGTGATTTTAGTAGAATCTGAAGGTTCTCTTTTATGACTCACAAGTTAATTGACCTTTCAGAAGACAAGTATTGATGTAGCACTTTGGATAAAAGCAGCCCATTCTCCAAGCCATTTAAAAGAGCTGATTCACAGTTTGCTTTATTTGCTGGATATTTCTATCCTAGGGACAAAGAAAAATTTTCAACTTACGCCTCTGTTCTCTATTTTTCATTGAAATGTCTAGTTTTTCAAAAAGTTCCTAGCCAGATGCTAAATAAATATTCGCTGATAAATAAGTCTCTATTCTTTAGGTGATAATACAGAGCATCACATGAGATGGTTGAGCAGTTAGCTATACACGCATGAGGGTACTTCACAAATTTCACGGAAAAATAGAATCACAAGATAATACAAATCCTTTCATGAACTTTTTGAAGACCCCTCGTGTGTGTGTGTGTGTCTAGTGACTTCTGGTTAAAAATGATTAAATGAATATTCATGTTTATTTCTACTCTTTCCCAAAATACCACTAAAATGACAGTAAAGGAATTTTTTAAAGGCATAAGAACACAAGAGAATGACAACAGCAGAGGAGATGTAGATAGGGGTTTGAATGGTTACAGATTTAGTGGAGAAAAGAAAGCTAGAACCTTGCAGAGACAGGAGGTGCTCAGTTTCCATGGGTTCAGGCTTGAGGACACACCTCTGGGTTCAGGCCACTCTCCAAGGTCTCAGGCCCCTCCTCTAGGCCCTCCCCTAGAGGAAAGTTACTGTTGTTAGTTGGATCTATTTTCAGCACCAACCCAAGACCTCAGGGGGCTGATTATGTAAATCCAGTGGCCGGGCATGCTTAGTACAAAGGGGTTTATATAACCCTAATGGCCAAGCATGCTCAGTAAAGTGGAGTTTGTGTTCATTAGGTAGCATGAATATATATTAGACAGCAAAACTATAAAGCTGAATCCTGGCAGAAGGCAGCATTGTTGCTCACTTTCTTGGGGCCAGCCCGCACTTTGCAGGCTGAGGTATGTTTGCTTTCTTTCATATCAAACTTAGTTTCAGCAAGTGGCTGCTCACTCTCTTGAGCCAGCCTGCACTCTGTACTAAACTTGAAGTGTGTATTTCTTACTTTTGTGTTAGACTTGGTGCAGGCCCTGCTCAGTCTCTGCAACTATGCCACACTCTTTCTGTGAAATCTGTATCTCTTGTTCGTTACATTAAACCTGTTCTCACTTTCTACATGACTCACCTCTAGAATTCTTTTCTGTGGTGGAGTCAAGAACCTGGTAAGAGGATGGGGTGGGTTGAGGCCACGATTGGGTGACCCAGACCATATCTCTGGCATTGTCACTGCCTGCAGTTTATGCTGCAGAATCTCAGAAAGGCTGAGTAACTCAAGGCACCAAGAACCTCTGAAGATGAGGATGAGGGGCTGAACTGAAAATAGGAGGATTAGTTAAAAGTCTATATAAAGTAGATAAACCCGAGGAAAGACCCTTCTCATATGCAGAGCATTTGAGTGACTGTCCTCCCCTATCCTGAAAGGACACAGAGGTATTAAAGTGAAAAAACCAAACCAGAGTAGTTCCCACTTCTAGGATACCAGATACTGAAAGAAGAGGGGTGGGAAAGGCAAATACTGAATAGTGAGACCCTTCATCCCCTGGTGAGACTAAGATCTCACAATGGTGCTGGCCAGGCTTATACCTCTCTGTTCCACCCCACGCAAGACTTGAGAGGATTTCTTTCTAAAGAAATGAATGGGTCAAAAAGAAAATACTTTCAGATGAGAACATATGGGGTTACTTTCCACACTGCCAAGTTCCCAACCCAATGACCCTATACCCAAGCCAACCAGGAAACCAGTCCGGACCATACACATCACAGATCGCACTAACTTTTTGGAACCTCACTACGAAATATTAAAGGAAAGTGATGAATCATAAGACACTTGAGGAAGACTCCCATATGAAAAACAGAGGCCCAAACTAACAAATAAAGCAGACAAAAAGGAACTCAAAAGATGGACAATGTGAACAGAAGAAGAAAACACCCCACAACCAAAACGAAACCCTGTATAGTCAATATCATTAGATATAAAAGAAGATATTACTATATATATGAAATGAGAAAAGGATGCTGGTAAAAAAAAAAAAAGCATGAATATTTGGATAACAAAAGCTCATGAAAATTAAAAATATCACAGCAATAAAAGAAAGTTCAATAGAAAGACTAGATAATATACTTGAGGAACTTTAAGGAAATATAAATGATAGATGAAAAATACAAAAGATACAAAGTTTAGAGAACTAATAGGACTTCCAGGACTAATAGTCTGACTAACAGGAGTTCTAGAAAGAGAATACACTAAAAAAATTATCAATGAATAATATGAGAATACATCCCAAACCTAGAACACATGAATTTCTAGATTGAATGGTCCAGCATAGTGAACAAAAAAGACTTAATGCAAGGCACACTGTGATAAAATTTCAGAGTTTCAAGGTTAAAGAGAAGAAACTATAATCTTCTACAGAATAAAAGTGGATCAAACGTGAAGAATCTGGAATAAGAATGACATCCACATTTTGAAAGTTAGTAATTCTGAAAATAGAGGACAGTGGAGAAATGTCTTCAAAATTTTAAGGAAAAGGATTTTAACTTTGATTTAAAAACATAAGCAAACTTTCAATCAAGTTTATGGGGAGAATAAAGACTTTCTAAACATTGAGAAAACCTAAAAATTACCTGCCATGCCCCTTTTTCTGAGGAAGCTATCAGAGGACATTTGCCAGCAAGATGAGGAGAAACACAAGAAAAGGAAGACAAGGATCCAAGAGACAGGGAATCCAACACCAACAACAAAAGAGGCAAAGTTAATTTTCAGAATGACAGTAAACACAAGTCCCAAGATGACCGAAGTCCAGATTAGTGAAAGTCAATGAAGGACTACAAGAGGCTTGCACCCCAGAAAGGAGAAGGAAAAACTGGAACTCACAGTTTATCGAATGCCTTTAACCATGTTTTAAGAAATTGTATATTCTGGGCAAAGTTGAAGAAAGGTACAAGGGGTTTTCAAAAGGTTCACGGAAGGATCTGTAGTATCTTTGAATTCCATTTTTACTCTAATTTTTTGAAGTACCCTCACACACACGGACAAGCCAAGCAAACAATAGAATAAGGCAATTATCAACTCAAACAAATGTTAAAAATTTGGCACAAGAAAGGAAATTTAATAATGCACTACATGCTAATTTGTTACTAATATTTATAAACACTGGATATTAATTTACAAATTGTATTATGAATATATCGGAAGTAGGAGGGGGAGAGATGGGAAGTATGTGTGGGAAGTGGGAATGTAAGATACTAATCTTCTATAATAGGAAGTCAACAGGTAATATCTAAAATTGGTAAAGAGGACGTCCGGTCAAGATGGCAGAATAGACGGTCCCCAGTGTCACTCTCTCCCACAAATCAACCAATTTACAACTATAAAAAAGCAACAACAGCCAAGCTGGGGCTGCTAGAGCTCAGGGGAAGAGGAGGAGAAACCTATGGAGTGCATGAAGGTGGGAGAAACCACGATGAAAGAAAGAAAGCACTGCTCCGACTGTTTTGAATCCCAGCCACTTCCAGGCTGGAGCTGCTGAGCACATGGAGCAGGAGCTGGCAAAAGTCACAGCTGTGCCCTTTGTATGAAGTTGCTTGGACACAGCAGGGGAGAAGAGGGCCTTGGTGGCCCCCTGGCCAACAAGACCACTAAGAGGGTTCCCATGGACCCACACAGTAGCAAGGAACCATAATGACTGAAAAAAAGGAGCCACTCAGGGGCTGGTGAGTCATTGAAAGGGATCAGAGCATAGCCTGTCCCATGGGAAGTGTTTAGAGCACAGATGGTGGGGGGAGACAGGCCCACCAGGGAAACAGTGGGGCACAGCAAGGACAGCTGATCTGACCCCCAATCAGCATAGGACCACTCAAAGGAGACTGGTCAGGAATATAGAATTGCATGGGGTGCAGTTTGATGAAAAGGCTCAGTAGGCCCAGACCAGAGTTTCTACACAACCCAGGTGTGCCAGATCTCATGAGAGCCAGAAGTAACTATAAAGTCAACCATTAAAGCCTGAGCTGCACAAAAAGCCTTCCCTAGGTAAATAGCAGCAAAGCAACAATTTAGCTAAACCACAGAGCTCAAGTGCTGGTCCCCACAGGAAGTTCCCCCATTTTAGAAGTAAGCAAAGTTGTCACAAATTAGTTCCAGGGCAGAGTTTAAGTGGTGGGAACAGCAAATAATCCAACACAGAACTGAAAGAAAAAACAAAGTACCCACAACCAGAGACAAAGTTTGATATTAACTAGTAAAGGTCTCATTTCACCAAAGAACACCTATAACACCTACAAGGACAGGAAGTCCCCTGGGCTACCTCAGCCATGCCTCCTGACACCCACAACCAGTCCAGAAGGTGGGGGCCTTGGGCTCCGGCCATGGCCCCCAACGTGCACAACCAGCCCAGTAACAACCACTGAGCTGCCACAGGAAGTTCCCTGGGCTCTCCCAAGCTGGGGCAGTGGGGGTGCCGAGAGCCTCTTCCATGCCCCCCCTGACACACATAACCAGCCCAGCAACAACTACCAAGCCACTATAGGAAAAGGTATGGGCTCCAGGCTCTCCTGAGCTAGGGGGTGGGGGCCTCAGGCCTTGGCCACATCCCCCCAATACATACAACCAGCCCAGTGACAACCACAGAGCCACTGCAGGAAGTGCCCCAGGCTCTCCTGAGCTGCAGCACTGGGGAGCCAAGGGCTTGGCCACGCCCCCCTGACACACAGTACCAGCCCAGTGGCAACCACTGAGCCACAGCAAGAAGGGCTCTGGTTCCTGAGCTGGGGTGGAGGGGGGCAAGGGCTTTTGTTACACCCCCATGACATCTGTACCCAGCCCAGCAATGACCAAGCTACCATTGGAAGCCTTCTGGTCTCCCCTGTGTAAAGATAGTTAAAAATACTACTGCCTGTGCGTGAATGACACACACATACAAAATCTAACACTCAAGTTGAAAAACCACATGTAAAGCCATGTGGGAAAAGAATTATTGTGAATATTTAATAAGATAATGTATATACATCACATAATATAGTGTTGATACACTGTAGAGTATTAATAGATCCCCCATAATTTGCCAGCATATGATATAAAGGTAGTTCCATTAACGAAACAATCAAAAAATATATAAATCTTTACTCATCGTTCCCCAGTAAAAGATTTTGTCTTAAGTGTTGTGGAAGATATAAAGAAATATGAAACATAATCCTTACACTAAAAAAGCTTCTAATAACAGTTATGACACTTAATATTTAATTGTCATTAAATGTGTACTAGGCATTGTTCCAAGTTCTTTACTTATATTACCCCACTTAATTCTATGAAATAGTACTATTATTATCTCCATTTTATACATGGGGACACTGAGGCACACTAAAATGAAGTAACTTGTCCAAGTACAGAGCTTGTAAGAGAGGAATTGTACGAGGAATCGTTAGAATTCCAACGTAAGCAGAAGGCGTGAGAGTCTGCTGTGTTACCACTGTGTCAAACTGCTTCATAATCTAGTTGAGAAAAACAAACAGAGCTAATCAACCTTTTAAGATTTAAGAAACAGTTCAACACATAAAGAAGAGATATCACAAACACACACAAGCATACTTTAGGAAAAATAAGTGCATTACACTAGGAGCTCAGAGAGAGTAAACACCTTTCAGGCTGATGGTCAAGCAGGCATTTTCTTGGGCTAAGTGGTGTGGGGGGAGCATTCCTTGTGAGTGAGTCAAGATACGGAAGGGATAAATCATGTTTAGCATGCCAGAGGTCAGCAAGAAAGGTGATGTGACCACAGCACAGCAAGTCCTGATCATCTACAAAACAGACCAGTGAGAGAAAGCAAGAAAGGTCTAATACCAAATTATAGAGGGATGGGGCTGGCTGGTTAGCTCAGTTGGTTAGAGTGTGGTCCAAAGTTGGACCTTATCCTGTGTAAATGGGAAGTAATTGCTGAGTGTGTGAAAGCTTACTCTGGACGCTGTACACAAAAACAGCTGACAGGAGAACAGGTAAGGTAAGGGTTTCTCTTGACAGCTGGAACAGATTTATCAAGATCTTGAACTAGACTGGGTGAGAGAGAGTGTAAAGAAAGGGTTGGATCCTGGACAGGAAGACCCACCAGGACTCACAAAAGAGACAATGTGCGTTTTATCCTCTCTACCAAGGAGAAAGATTTGCAAACTAGGAAGGATAGAACAGATATAATTAAAAGGGAATTAAACTGCAAAAAGTTCAAGCAGTGCATGTGCTTTTTAAAAATAAATTTCTAGGTTCAAACAGGTTACAACCCAGAATAATCAAATACTTGGCTATCGTAATAATGAATCAGCTCACAGGATTTCTTTTAAAATCAACAAAGTTTTTAAGATATAGTAACACATGCTTAATATGAAAAATAAGTAAAAATATAAAGAAAAAAAAAACCTCAGTAAGCTCACCCCCATATCCTAGTTAACATTTTGGTTTTTTTTCAGTCTTTTCTATGTATAACTTTGTTTCCATGTTAATATGTAGTTAAAATTGATCATCATAATATGTATAGAATATATAATTTTTACCTTGCTTGAATAATTAACATTTTAATAAAACATTTCCTATTCCATTACAAATTTATTTGTATATGTAACTCTTTATAATTGCATATTATTCAGTAACATGAGTATATGCTTATACTAACTGGCTCACATAGTTCTTTGCCATAATGTCTAATATTTAAGCACATTCTAAATTTTCTTTTTACATAAATGTAGTATCTATTGGCTTAAAGTCTATTTTCTGTATTGCAAATTACCTCTTTAGGCCAGTTTTCCAGATAAAGACCTTTAAGAAAAACAATGGAGAATGAAAGACGTAACCAGTTTAAATATATATAAGAAGGAATGAAACAGTTAAACTGCAAAACTTTAATGAAGCAATGAAATGGTATTTTTTAACCACACTGTATCTGAAGGACAACTGATAAAATGACACATAGGAAGTAACCACAGTGTAGAAATATTTAAGGAGGTATAACAAGGGTTTAATAATTAACTTCACAACCACATACCTGTATTTGAATGTATTTTACATTGCGTTTAAATTTATTTACAGATATTCACAGTTAACTTGTAAAATGGACATAGTATATTCTGCAGTGTGGGCATAATTATTCTCTTAATTCATATTACTGTTGTTTTAAAATTCTGAATGGAATCTGTAGACATTATTACAAAGAGATATCTGAGCCATTTAAGTACCCACTGATGCTTATAGCAAAATTCCAGTGCTTGAAGTGAGCAGGCCAAATACACAGCACCTTTGAAAATATGGTACCCTCAGGAGTCTGCTTTTTATTTTGCAGTTTATTACAAAGTGTGGGTGGTATGATGGGCTAAGCACAAACCTACAGACAGACAATATGGGTTTGAGTTTTGCCCTGATCATTAACAGATGCATGCCTTTGCAATTGTTAGATAATCCTTGAAATTCATTTAGAGGATAATAACACCTCTCACAGAGTGCATCTGAGGAATAAATGTGATATTAGTGAAAAACACCCCAGAGATGATAAAGTCCTACATACATCTAAATTGTTGCTGTATCACTTCCGTCTACCATATTATCCTGGTGCAAGATTGAGTAGGGATTCACTCAGCAGGGGGCAGGTCATTTGGAGAAAAGCCATAAACTAATCTCATTAGCTCTGAGAACCTTTCTCCAGCTCTTCATATGGAGCAGTGAGGGCAGGCTGGGATCAAACCAATATGGACAATGCCATCTCCTTGGTTCTCATTAGGTGGGAAGTTACATTAGAAGTTCCTGGTGGTGTGCTGGTCATGGGTGAGCACTCTGATTTGACACTGTGCCTCTCAGAATATAGTGAACAACCAAGGTTATACTATCCAAATCAAATGATTGATCCAATATGCTGTAATTGTTTTTGTGATTCTGTCAATTTTCTCATATATACAACAACTCACTTTTTTGGAAGTCAGCAAAGTCCACTAATGTTGAACAACATTATAGGCTGAGATTATTTCACATGCGAGGCTAACATTACCTGAAAAGGACTGACTAAAGGAGGCAAAAAGAGGCAAGTATTTGGCCGTGCTATCCTTAATATAATGACCCAGTTGGTTCCCTGTTGCCAAAGCCCACCCACTCCACAACTGAAAACTCTGATCCCATTCTGTGATTTTTAATAAACTTCATTGGCATATAACTTGCATAAAACAAGTGGAAACACTTAAAGTATTCAGTTTGATGAGTTTTGAAAAATGTATATACCATGTAACTGCTACCCCAATAAATATATAGAACATTTTTGTTGCCCTCAAAAGTTCCTTTTTGATTTTTGCCCTCAGTTCTCCTACCCTCTTGCACTCTTCAACTCCAGACAGCCACTAATTGATTTTGCTTGTTCTAGAATTTCATATAAATAGAATCATATAGGATACACTCTATTGTCTAGTTTCCTTTGCTTAGCCTGTTTTTGAGATTCGTCCATGTTGCTGTATTGTTCAATTGTTCCTTTTTAATGCCAAGTAGTATTCTATTGCATGGAAATACCAGTTTATCCATTCAGCTGTGGATGAATTGTTTCCAGTTTGTGGCTATTGTGGCTAAAGTTGCTATGAACATTGATGTGCAAGTCTTTTGTAGACATGTTTCTATTTTTCTCTGGTCTATATTTAGAAATGGAATTGTTGGGTCATGTGGTAAGTATCTGTTTAACTTTATAAAAAGTTGCAGAAGTGTTTTTCCAAAGTGGTTGTTTTCTAAACAAACTCTGACACAATTATTATAGACCTTTGGGCAGAGTTGACTAAGTGACAAGGAGAGGCCAAGTGCTTTGGAAACACAGGAGGGGGGAAGAAAAGATGTTAGCAAAGTCTTGGAGGAGGGTATTAGATGGGGGCCTTGAGGAAGGAGTAGTATTTCCAAAAGTAACTGCAATTATTGTTTGTTTGATGTAAACTGCCTTCTTCACAGCAGACCACCTGGCTTTATGAGAAAGTGCAGTTTTCCCTAGGGAAATGCTCATCATTTAGGTAAATGGCTTTTGTTTGACAACTGAAAGAAGAGTCCTAGGAAAATACACATTATACCTTTGGGAAATATCAAGGAAACATTTAGCTTTAATTATGCACCAAGAAATATAAGGTAACATAGAGTGGAAGGATAGTAATTTTAAAGCTCCCCAAACCTGGGTTTAAATCTTGGCTTTGCCATCTGCATCAGCTGGTCCCATCATTTCCTCTCTGAACCTCTGTTTCAGCATGTGAAAACGGATGTAACAAAACATGTAGTTCACTCAGGGCATTGCTGTGATGATTTATCCAGGTTAGATCTCAAACTGAGAGCAGCACATAGTAGGTAATACTTAGATACAAATGTCTTCTTTCTTCTCACCGTTTGTGCAATTCTACTGACCTCAGATTGTAAACCTGCTTCTTAGTTTGCAAGCTCATTTGAAAGCAAGCAAACTGCATATGGGACTACGGAGGAGGTAGGGAAAGTGTCCAATGTTTACACAATTCTGAATCTTTGTAAATGACTTAATCTTTGCCAAAAGACAAAATCTATTGGGTGGGGAAAGAATAAGGGGAACTGGATGATCTCCATGCTGTTATCATGTCCTTTAAAATTTTTATATTTCTCTTACAGATTTTTCAGCTACTATGTCATGGTTTCAGGCTGGATCACAAACCCCTCTGCCCCATCCTGTGCAGGTCCTGAGACAGGTAAGCAAAAGAAAAACTGAGGAGCTGCCGGCAAAGTGGACATGCTTTATTCTTCAGATGCAAGCTCTGCCGACCAGTGGTTCAGAGCTGCTGCCTTCCATACCAACGTACACAGTAGCAGCAACGAGCCAAGGGGTACACAGGCACACATGCGCACTAACACTACTCCTATGTACCTTGTTTACAATGGATGTGCTGAATCATACCCAGCTGGATATGAGGCCAGGGGGCCTCACCAAACCAACTCCATTTTCCTCACACATGGCATGTCCTTTTTCTGAAGATTACATGAAAAGTGGGCAAATTTGGGTATATTAAATGTTCATATCAGTCATTGCCATTAATTATTGCTAATATTTATTGAGTATTTACTGCAGGCCAGGCAATGTACCAAATACTTTACATACATTATCTCCTTTATTCTTCACAAAAATCCTACAAAGAGGCTAATACTATTTCACCTGTTTTATAAATGAGAAATTTATAGTATAGAGTAGTTGAGTAGTGGGCCACACAAGGGATCAATGGTGTTACTATTTGAACCTAAGTTTGTCTGAGTCCTAAACCTGACCACTCAGTCCCTGTGCTACGTTACATGCACACACACACACACACACACTCACACACAATCACACATATTTTCTTGCTCCTGCCGCTACCTCTGCTTTGGCAGCAAGAACTCACTACTGTCTCAAATATTAGGACTTGGCAAGAAGATTTGCTCACATAAGTCAAGCATTGCCATTTCCACTTGGCTGCTGAGCCTTTTCTCGCACACATGCACACGCACACAGACACACACAGAAGCCAGCTGCAGGGCAGGATACCATCTTGTCGGGTCAAAATGTCACATGGTATGAGGCCACTTTTACTAGATACCGTTTAACCCGCACTTAGGTGAAAGATACTATGTCTGATGCAGTACACTGATAACTTGATTGTGAGTTCCTGGAGAATCTAACTCCTCTGTAAGAAATAGGGGGGCCTGCTAATTTGCTTTCATTTATTTTTTAGAAATACACTTTATTTATTCTGCAAAGCAGAACTGCTTGTATTTGCAGCTAGATGACAAAAATAGCTCAATGTTAAGTTTTTGTTTTTCCTTGGCCATTTTAAGAGAAGTTGGGAATAATTCTAGGCTGAGTTATGAACGTGAGTATGAAACAGACTGGTTCCTTAGATGTGAGGAACTTTGACAGACACATGGACTACTTTGGTAGCATAGAGGAAGGTACTGGGTATGACATCATAAGCAGGGAGATTTTCTGGAATAGTGATGCTTGAGCCGTCTAACAGAGGAGTTAAGATCTTAAGCCCCAGCTCTACCACTCCCAAACCACGTGGTTTGGGGCTAGTTTCTTAACTTCTCTAAATACCACTTGCTTTACCAACAATGTGAGTGGTAATATTTGGATCACAGATTTGTCTCTCCTGGCATTCAGGAAATTGCATTATCCGCTTCCATTTTTACTACCATCTCTTTCCCTGTTACTGTTTGTACTGTCTGATGTAGGGGTTCCCCGGGCTCACCCCTTGGGCCCCTCTGTGTTTCTGTTTACAATCCCTCCCTTGGTTACCTCACCTTCAGCCACAGCTCCATCCACAGTCCAGCTCATTCTCACCTACATTTCAATCTCATGCTGAACATCTCTACGTAGACGCCTTGCCATGGCATTTGAAATTCCACAAGTGTAAAGCCAAATTTGTTATTTCTTCTTTAAATTACCTTCTGACTTTGGAATGGATAGCTCTTTTAGACAGGTCTCCTTCTCTCACAGACTCCAAACTTCTGAGTCATCATTCATGTTTTTTTTTTCCTTTACCTTATCTAATCAGTCACCAAATTCTGTGGGTTCTTAAACGTTGAAACTTTTTTGGTCAGAGCAGGAATGGAATCCCAAAGGTCTATAATAATTGTGTCAGGGATTTTTTTTTTTTTTTTTTTTAAGAGTAACAGGACTGGGTCCTTAATATAGATTTATTAATTTTAAAACTAAAATTGAAGGCATTTCTGTTCTCTAATCTTAAATGCCTGGAGTATCTGGACTATTGTACAGTTAGCTACATTGGGTCTTTGCTTACTGAGTCACTCCCATTCCAGCATCTTGTATATAAATTCCAATTTAACCTTGGGTTCCCTGCTTACAATCTTCAACAGTCTTCTAGTGCTTCCGAATAGTGTAAAATGCAGAGACCTTGTGTTTAAGGCTTTCTCAAATCTCTTTCCAACTTGTTTCTCTGCCTCTTCCTCCACGGCTCTTATTCCGCTGCTCCAATTCCATGCTCTCCTTCAACTAAACTCCTTAATCTTCTTGGAATCAACTGACCTTTTCCTGACCCCAAACCTTTACTCATATCTTATCTCTTTTCCTATTTTTGTCACATCACTTTGATCACCCGTCATATTTGGCTGAATCGCTAGGCTGTGTGACTCCCCTACCAACTGTCATGCTTCTTTCTCCGCTTTCTGGTTCTGGCATTTTCTCCACTCTTGTTGTGGCATTTTCATCACATTTATGACATAAAACCTCCCTCGTAGACTGGTGATTCCTGAACGCAAGTATTAACAAACCACTCTCCAGTTTACTGTACAGTGTCTGAGTTAGCCATTGTATGGTTCCCGGGGCAAGGGTGAGAGCCACGTTCTCTAGCTCTGCCAAGATCATAAACCGATTTTCTACTTTCTTTATAATTTTTGACCTAATTATATAAACTTGCCATTTTGGATTGGAAAGCTCTATAGAGACTATTTTGGTCCTAAGTCCTTTTTAATCAATGTGGAAATGAGCCCCTAAGGGGTGGAGTGGCTCAGCTGAGAACACATAGATAGTTTTTGGTAGATCAAGTATGAAGTCTTAGGACTACTGCTCATACCAGAAGCTCCTGGGTTCCCAAATCACCTCACAGAACACCTAATTCAGTGTCTTCCGCATTCAAGAAATTTTTGCTGACTGATTCTAATAAAAAGAATGTAGTGTGGTAGGATAAAAGTATATGTTTTGGAATAAAACTAGGTTTAGAGTCTGGTCTGGTCATTTATTAGCTGCATAGATTTTGATAATAGCCTCTTAGCCTGTCTCCTCATCTGTAAAATGTGTATAGTTATCTCCACTTCATGAAGTTGTGTTACTGAAATGGTATAAAGTGTATGCAGCAATTGGAACACAATGAATTGAGGCCATTATTTAAAATGATCTTCAATAAGTTATAAATTTGCATATTTGATTTTTCTTAAAAATGCTTAGATTTTACCATATATCCTTTTTCTAAAATGAGTAAATGCATAGTGGATTTCTTTTTTCCCTTTCCCTCAAAATGTTGAAATTATTTGGGTGGTTATAGGTATTACTCAAGAGTCCACTCAGTTATTTTTTGTAACAGTTCCTTTTTAAAAAAAAAAGTTACCAAGAACTAAGTACTTTGGAAAGTGAATCCTCACAGCATTTAGTATTGCGAAGCTGGGTGACAGAGATAATTTTTTTTGACACTTTGCAGAGCTCATTGTTTTCTCTGGATAAAAAGATATAACATTCACTCAAAAAACATTTAGAGAACTCTAACAGGCCTCAATGTTAAGTCTTCTGACAGCTCCAGAACTAGTCTTGACCTTCAGCTCTTTTTCATAATGCCACCTTGACGTTCACAGCAATTCTGAGCCCAAGCAGGAATGAAGACTACCTGTCTACA
This sequence comes from Cynocephalus volans, assembly GCF_027409185.1. Lineage (NCBI taxonomy): Eukaryota > Metazoa > Chordata > Mammalia > Dermoptera > Cynocephalidae > Cynocephalus > Cynocephalus volans. The sequence goes on along the minus strand of NC_084470.1, from coordinate 118,351,591 downwards.
ATGGGATGGCAGAGGGAGTGGAGGTAAAGTCATGGGAGGCTCTTATGGTTAATAAATGAAGATCTGGTACCACTTCTTAAACACTGCTGGGCTCTGGCATATTTGTAATATTGTATCAAATATGGAAGTAAGAGTAAGATGTTTTAATATCAAATATGAGGGTCACAGCAGATGATTTTAACAGCCTCCCCCCCAACCGACTTCTAAACTCCAGAATGTTTTAATACTCTTAGGTGTCAGTGAAAGTCTACAGGAGTACCTTTCCTGAAATCCCCGCAAAATTAGCTCCAGCACTGGGAAACACAGGGTTAGGTTCAGTACACTAAGCATGAGTCAGAGAAAATGCTAGTGTTGAAAACTGTTTTCCTCCTTATAAAGCTCATACTAACCAATAAAAGTCTACCAGAAAGCGTTCAGGAAAGAATATCATGATAGGATGTAACAAATACCCCACAGCGAGCTGGTCCATAGATTAAAGCATAATTCCAAGTGAGGAATCAAGAAACAGGAATCTAGGCTACGATTCTGTTAACCAGACCCAGATAAATTCTTAAAGGGAAGCATATTTTTGAAGTTACTCTTCGTGAAGATGAGTAACCAGCTTTACTATCAATGTCCTTCAGTGTTTTTGACAGGGACAGTGGTGAGCTGGGTGGATCTTTACTATCCCCAGTATCATATAGATCTGTGGTTCTCAAACCTGTCTGCACAGCCGAGCACTTTAAATAATCTTGATACTCAGCCCAGGAGATTCTGATTTAATTTGTCTGGGGTGTGCCTTGGGCGTCTGGATTTTTTTTAAAGCTCCCCATGTGATTCTATTGTGTGCTTAGCATCGCAAACCACGGGCTATTCCTAAAGTGTTGTTACAAACTCTCCTCCTAAAATCCACCACCACACCCTTTAGCTTTCTGGCGCCCGTTTGTTGTCCCCCCTCTCTCCCGCCCACATACACACACCTCAGGATGGCAAATTTCTCGCTTTAGTCAGGGTACAATAATCCCAAAGTGGAATGCAAGAGGTGTCCTTGGTAAACAAGGGGAACCCAGGTAAAGAAAGCGATTCCCAAACATAGTAATGATCACACCCTGCTGTGTGGCTCCGCTTGTTTCCTGGGCTGTTGCCACATTACGAAGAGTCCTAGGAGACGACCCACTCCCTCGTTCTTTCCCACCGTCATGTTGGCATTTGACAGACCTCCCAGTTGAAGTCACCACAGCCCCGGGGCGGGCACCGTTTCTCAGCTCCTTAAGGGCCACCTCTGAATCCAGCACTCCCACCGTTCAGCTTGGAGGAGTGCCGCCCACCACCGCGACGGGGGGAGCCAGGCCTGTGTCACTTGACCCACTCCCTTGGCCCCTTCCCCCTGGGCTTTGTTTACTTAGAAAGCAGATATTGACGTCTCCGGAAGGCAGCTCAGCACGGGGCCCACCCGGCAGTGGCAGGAAGGAGCCGCGGGGTGCGGTGCCAGAGAGCCCTTCCTCCCGCCCTGAAACCCTCTTCCGGAGTCGGGGTCCCCGGGAGCGGGTGACACCAGGGTCCCCGCCTGGCCACGCCCTGCACCCGGTCGCAACAAACGCCTTGCACGGCCAGCTTCCCTGCCCCGCCCTCTGGCCCCACCCCAGGCGCTCATTTATCTCGGTTCGCGGAACTACCCGCTTCACTGCCACCTACCGCGCCTTCTCCGTCCTGCTGCGACACGGGCCCGTCCCTACCCCGCGCGCCATGAGTCTCGCGCGACCGAGCGCCCTCGCCGTGCTGCGCCTCCTCGGGGGACTGTCGCCGCCGCTGCTGCTGCTGCTGCTGCTGCTGCGTCCGCCGGCTGTGCGGGGTGAGTGGGGCCCGCGGACCCAGCCCGCCCGGTTCAGCCCCCAGGCTGCGTGGGAGGGGCCCGCTCGGTGTCGGTGACCGCGCCGAGGGGCTGGGGACCTGGCCGGTGAGGAATGCAGACTGTTCCCCGGCTTCTGTACCTTGAAGGCTCTGGGTCCTCCTGACACGATCCCTTGGGCCAGGAAGGGAATCTCCGTTGCTAACCAGCATGTGGGGATCTTGCTGTGCCGGACCCCAGCTGGCGTGGCTTTTAGGGATGGGCGTGGAAGGTCGAGGAAGCGCCGGCTTAGTGTGCGGAGCAGCCAAACCTGGGAAGACCGAAAGGGAGGGCTCAGGTGGAGTGAATTCCCAACCCCACGACAAGCTCCTCTTTTTAAAGGGCGAGGCCAAATAGCTGGCCACTTCACCTCTCCACACAGAGTCCAGTCGTGTGCAGCATGGGCGCGACAAACTTGCAGGTCATCTCCTTAAGGTGTAACGTTCCAAGGGGACCTAGCAATATTATCTACATGGACGCCTGGTACATGCTAACCCCCTTTTTATTTTTTAACTAATGAAGGAAGAGGGGTTTACTTGCTCTCTCTACTTATTTCAGTCTTGAATAGATTGACAGGAAACGAAGCCTAGCAAGTTCTTGGTATGACAGTTCAGCACTGGGTGGAAATATTATATGTTTATCAAAAGCCGTTGCTGCTTCCTTTTTTTAAGGCTTGAGAGAGGAATGTTGCGGTGAATTGAAAAGTGGTATTTCCTTCAGTTTTCCTTGTTCCTTCCTAGGTGACTGCGGTCTTCCCGCAGCTGTCCCTAATGCCCAGCCAGATCTGAGAAACCTTACAAGTTTTCCAGACGGAAGTGAGGTAACATACAGATGTGATGAAAGCTTTGTAAAAATTCCTGGCAAGCCAGACTCAGTGGTCTGTGCTGACAGCGAATGGTCAGACATTGAAGAATTCTGTAATCGTAAGTTTCTCATTTCTTTTTAGAAAAGTGATGGGAACAGAATGTATTTCGTTAAGTTTGTTCTTATACCTCTTTGCAGTTACTGGGAGTTGATAGTTTTCTGGCATTATTAACCCCCCAGGGAAGGCATTACTTCCCTGAGTAGGTCCTGCTCCTTCATTAAGAGTTTTTCTTCCTCACATTGTATCTCCCGAATGGACTAATAAAGAAATTAAACAATAGCCACTGTTTACTGAGTAGATTACATATGAATATATTTGGCAATTATCTGGAGACACATAACATTGGTAATCTGTTTTCTTAAATTTTATTTTGTAAACAAATACAATTCTGTGATGGCATTTTTTGAAAGCCCCCTATATTTACTTCGAAATCTATTATATATATGTCCCTGCATTAGCTTTGAGATATACAGGTTAAAGGTAATACCTGATTTCTGCCTTGGATCAGTGGAAGCTACAGTAAATATAGTTATTGCCACAAATACTTTTGAAACCATGTGTGAAATAGGTTTAACTTTTTATTTTTATCTATCCATGCTATAAGGCAGTAATAGGATGAAGTACATAAGACTTTGCACATATCTTATGTTTTAAAGTTTATAACTCTCCCACATATGTCACCTAATCCTCCAAAGAACCCTACAAGGTAAGTTAGAGACTCCTATCCCCATTTTACAATAGAAGAAACAGGCCCGCAGGAGTTCATTTCCTCAAGATCAGCAGCCATTATGCCGAAGAGACAAACTTGGCCTTTTGACTACAAATCCAATGTCCTTTCCATGAGAACATGTCTCTCTAGATTTACATTGGCTTAGCTGTTTACAGTTTGTAAATACTTTATGACACAATTGGCTCATCTGATCCTTGTCTCCATGGGTTGTTGTGGGGACTAAATGAGTTTATATGTGTAAAACACTTAGAAGTGTTCAATAAATACTATCTATTATTACTATTATTGTTGTTGTCCAGGACATTAGTCCAAGTGTCTGGAAATATCCATTCTTATCTATCCCTATATCACATGGTACCGTGTAGTTCCTTACAACAGGGGAAGGGAACTAACGTTTATTGAGTGCCAGAACTGTGCCAAGCAACTTTAATGGGTTATGTTTTTTGGAAGGTGGGAATAGTGACCTGAGTATCAGGTCTACTTCACAGGCCTCTAGTAACTAGGAAATGAAAGTATATACTGAAATGAAGATACAGTTGGCCCTCCAGTATGAGCAGTTTCCATATCTGCAGATTCAGCTGACCGTGGTGCCGGAGACCAGCTCCGCAGGATTCATTGGACCTGAATAGGTGGTGTGGATAGGATGAGGAAAAAAGAAAAAGGCGGACCACAAGTGTCTAGTGCAAGTGTGGACAACAACCACAAGAATCTTGCTTTATTTATATGTTTTTACTTAATCTTTTACATAATGATTCATCTTTTAATCAAAACATTTCTTATTTCATCTCTATAGAAAAAGAAAATCAGAATGTTCCAAAGCACTGACACTGTGACAAAAGCACCCACTCAAGCATCAATAGTTCACCCCAAAGCATGGCTTGTGGCCAGGAAACTATACAATAGCAGCATGCTTGGCTTTAAAAAGTGTCAGACTTTAGTTTAAACTCTAATTCTTAACCTTCTTAACTTACAATTTAACTGTTTTTTAATCTTATTTATACTTACTATACTTGATTTTAATAACATTGATTAGTTATGGTTAACAATTTAATATTGCTTATACTCTATATTGATCATTTTAATTTATAATCAAAATCACAATATTTATACCTTTTATTTCCCTGCCAGTAGACTCCGGGAACAGCACAGGGGACAAAGTAAAAAGTTAAATGATCCTACTCAAACTAACAAAACACACTATATCATTCTTATTATTACTAGTAACAACATGTTCTTGGTAAGTCAAGTGAAACTGTGGGAATGGGGAAAACAAAGAAATCTGTAACTGGTTAATGATCAAATAATTGTAAACACCACTGCACTTGGACCCGCCACCTCCCTGGGGGATGTGGATAGAAATCCAACATAGTAACTTCATTCCACACGTAAAAGAGCATGACCACAGCCACGATGTGTCCATGCACACATCACTAACAAGAAAGACTAATAATAAAATTAAATCGAGCCAACCCATACTGAGAACATGCATCAAAAACACCTGTAGTACTGACAATGCCCTTTAAATAAACCAGTTATTTCTGATGTATTTTAACATGTCCTTTGAGAAACTCCAGGGAATTTCCCAAAGCCATACTAAGCCAAAAGGTTAGGCTGTTTAATTCTGGGAAGCCTTGTCAAGCAACCAAAGGTGAACAAACAAATTCCATGGAGCCATGCCACACATGTGGGACCCCCTTGTAGCCTGCAGAAGAAGGGGTATCACTCAGGTTCCCATGCCGTTCCCTATAGCAGGGTGGCACATGGCACAGTGGATTGAAAATGTTTGGGAAGAAAAAACAATAAAAATAATACAAATCAAAAAAACACAGTATAACACCTATGTACATTGTATTAGATAGTATAAGAAACCTAGAGATGATTTAAAGTATACGGGAGGATGTGTGTAGGTTCTACGCAAACACTACACCTTTATATATTAGGGACTTGAGCATCCATGGAAAATCCTTGGGGCTCGTAGAACCAGTTTCCCGCTGATACTGAGGGAGGAGTATACACTTGATACACAGCAAATGCTGTAGTGATATTAATATAGTTAAATATGAAATATGTGCAGAGAAGTAAAGAAAGTGGGGTGATTTAAGAACCAGATAGTTCCAGATAATTAGATTATAAAATAAGGTGATACTACTTTTTTTGTTGTTGCTTTTGTTCATAATTTTAGGAAGCTGTGATGTTCCACCCAGATTACTTTTTGCATCCCTCAAAAAGACTTACAGCAATCAGAATTATTTCCCAGTCGGTTCCACCGTGGAATATGAGTGCCGTTTGGGCTACAGAAGGGACCCTACTCAATTGGGAAAAATAACTTGCCTTAAGAGTTTAGAATGGTCCGAACCAGCTGAATTTTGTGAAAGTAAGTATAATTTTAACTAGTATTCCCAATCATCTGGTGTTTGGGGGAAATAGTATTTCTTCCTTCATTCATGCTGGAACTTATGTGTATATGTTATTATTTAGAATGATGTTTAAAGGAACCATGAGAGTCATTTTATTTTCAATTAGACAAACTCAATATCTATCTGCTAGGAATACTTACAAATTTCACATCTAATTAGTTTGAGGTTATCTAAAATGAAACAAGTACATATTCTAAATATGTTGCTTTTTTGAAACATCGTAAAAGAAGGGAGAATTCAAGAAGTTGAAAGGTAGGAAATATCAATGGTTCAGAAAATGAATTTGCATATATGTGCCTGATAATTTTTAAAATTTTTCCATCTTGAGGTATTCTTGACAAAAAATTTTATATATTAAGGTATATAACATGATATTTTGATATATATATATATATATATGCATTGTGAAATGAAGGCCACAATCAAGCTAATTAACCTATCCACCACCTCATATAGTTACCTTTTTATGTATGTGCCTGATAATTTAATAAAAAAATAAATTTGTATTCTCTTCTAGAAAAATCATGTCCTAATCTTGGAGATTTAGTAAATGGTCATATCAATATAACAACTGACATATTGTTTGGTTCAACCATCTACTTCTCATGTGACATAGGGTAAGTTTTAGCACACTAAAACTCTATATTTAACAAATGAAAAACAAATCAGGATTTAAGGTGGGGATTATTAGATTCATGACTGGTGTTCACAAGCTGGTAGGAACTAAAAGAACCCCTCTCCTCAAAGATCCTTTATCATGAGCTCATCACAGTTAAATTTAGTAAAATGGGGCAAGAAAGGAAAATTTCTTATATTGTCAGATTCTCTAAATTCCTAGATTTTAGTACGTATGTGATTTAATATAAAATTTTAAATGTGATTAGTAAAAAAATTTTGAAATCTGTTGATGATACTTGCAGAAATGACAATCCTTAAAGTGTTTAAATATAAAACCAATCTTCAATTGACCTAAGTAATGAATTTACATGTGGGTTTTTCTGTATGCAAACAAACTTATGAAATATGGGCTAAAAACATTACTGTGAAAATACCTACTACTGGTCTAACCTAAGGTCATTTATATGTTATGTAGGGAAAAGGAACTTACTCAGTGAGTACCATTGGTGTCTCAGACAGTTGAAAACATTACTATATTCATTTTCTCGTTTAATATCTGCAGATCGAATTATGTTATTTTACTGTGTGTGTGTGTGTATGAGTGTGTTCCTGTTCTTTATAAAATAAAAATATTGCTATCACTTGTCACCAATACTAAACACAGATGTCAGTTGGGTCATTAACACACAATCTTGGAAGTACTTTGAACTCTTTAAATAGAAGTACACTCTATTACTGATCTTTAAAACTCAGAAATACAAAATATTCAATCATCTACATCATTTAAAAATGTTTTAAAACACTTTTATATTTTCTAACATATGCCTCATGCAAATAAAAATGTTCTACATGTCTTATACTGTCTTACCCTTTGGAGTTCACCTTTTTAAACTTAACTTTTTCTTTTCCTTTAAACTTCCATATAGACTTTACCTACTATTTTGTCTCCATCTACTGTTGGTATGATAAATATTATTTTAAGATGATATTCTGGAGAATTGGGGGAAAGTCAAATATGTGTAAATGTAACAAATTTCTTTTTCTCTCCCTATCGTTTTAGGTACTTATTAGTTGGTTCATCTTCCAGTTACTGTCAAATTACAGGGGATACTGTAGGCTGGAGTGATCGATTTCCACTGTGTGTAGGTAAGACTTTTAAAAACTCTAAGCACTCAGGTTGTGGACTGAATAATAAATGATAAATTATTTTCTCTTCATTAAGAATAATCCACAGTGTATATTTGTAGCACCCTTCACTCATTAAAAGACTTTTTCTAGGGATGTTTCTTAATTTATTAGCTGTGAAAATAAACCACCATGCTTTTCTGAGCCTCAATATCCTTAACTATATAGAATGAGGATTAAAAACAAACAGGTTTGTGTTATGCTTGGTCATTTACTGTATAACCATTTCTTCTAACAGTCAGGTAAGAAAGAGAGGGGATTTCTCCCACACCCCCACAATTTTATGGAAGAAAGTACTATGGATCAAAGTATCCAGATGACTTCACTGTATATCCTTAAACAAGTGGCAGTAGAAGGCATTTAACCCATGTCTCTTACTTCAGATCCATCATTTCTCCAAGACCAGCATTGCCTTCATGTCTCTTTTTGGTATTATTAACTGAGATAATTATCTAGAAGTATTTTAAGGTGTGATATATTTTTATCATTAGAGAAATAAGGTTATATAATAAAGAAGAAATGGGGTTACTGTATTTTCTCCAAGGGAGATAGGGCACAGAAATAATATCAAATGGGTATATCAGTCAAAGTTATGTCCCTTACAGACACATGTCTTCGGAAAATTGAGAGGAGTAAAATATATGCAGCATTTTTAAATGTAAGCTTTATTTCTCCCATCCTTCTCTCTTTCTTCACCCAACTTAACATTTCTGCAAACGGCTTCTAAAAACCCTCCTATCAAAATTATTTCTAAGTTCAAGATTTTTGTGTTAGTAGGAACAGGAAACTAGAATAGATTGTGTAATTTATCAAGCATTTATCAATTAGCCCCCTATGGTGGGCCATGGGTGGGGTCAGTTGACACGAAGACACATAGAAGGAAGCCTTGCCATCGAGGAGCCTGCTCCTGTCACATACACTGTGTGCCCACCCTTCTAAATCTGCTACTTTTTTCTCATTACGATTATTTTTAAATTTTCATCCTTACCACCCACTACCACCTTTCCCATTCCCACTATCTAGTAAGAGATATATAAATGATGCCGAATTAAAGATGGAAAGCAAGAAGCTGCACCACATCTTTTTCTGGCCCAGGCAATGTGTCACAAAGTCTAAATTAGAAATCTCCCAGACTGAGGCCACTATTTTCACAAGCTATTGCCGTCATGAATTTCACAAAAATGTGGACCGTGGATGGTAGCATAGAAGACCTTTCGCACTGCAATCCCACTTTCCCTTCATGCTTGCCCACGTGTAGCCGATAGTCTTACTCACTGTTTGGTGTCTTGAACACCATGGTGAATATCCTCATGTCTGTATTTTCCTCCTTGACGCTTATCCATCTCTCCAACTCAGCAACCACTGACATCTGCATCCTGCAGGAAAGAGCCCCCTTTCCTAAGCAACCCTAGTGTCTTCCACTATCTCTATAAGTCTCTATTTCTTTTAGGCTCTAGTTTTGATTTCCTGCATAACTTTTCTATTTTGACAATACCAAAGCGATTGAGTGGAAAGTAAATTCTTAAACAGTAAGCTGCTTCACCTCAAGTGTGCAGCCCTGGCCTAGAGACACATGACGCTCCGTTGATATGAAGGAGGAAAGAACAATGGATACATTTAAGAATTTTCCTTTGTTATATGTCAAAAAAAGGTCGTACCTGTTTACCTCTGAATGAAGCCTAACTGTCAGAAGGACCTGTTTTCCTATCACTCTACCAATGTTTGGTTTTTGGGGGTTTTTTTTTCAAAATTAATTTCAGTTGTGCTGGTATCTGCTAGCCTGTAATCAATCCCTGCTACTATAATGATTGTTTATCCCAGACCCCTCTCTTTATCTTAATTTCCCACCTCTAATCACTAAATCATTTTGCTTCACCTCCTCAATATATTTTTCAAACCTGTTTTCACCCTCCATCTATACCACTTCTAACATGGTTTATTGTCGCTCAGCTGTACTATAGCAATCAGGGCCACTCCTAACATTTTCAGGGCCTGGGCAAGAATATAGATGGGAGTCCCTGGCCTAAGAACCACCCTCCCTCAAATAGCCGTCCTCCTTCCCACACTGTGAAGGGTCTGTGATGCACGGGTCGTCACGGAGCACGTGATACACGGTGCTCGTTCCTGGAACATGTTCTAGAACGGAGGAAGTAGTCTCATTGAGCATGTCCTCTCAGCCCTGCAGAGGGAGTGACACATCTAGAAAAGGGCCAGAGCAGTCTTTCTTTTTTTTTTTTTTTTATAAAGATGATCGGTAAGGGGATCTTAACCCTTGACTTGGTGTTGTCAGCACCACGCTCTCCAAGTGAGCCACGGGCTGGCCCAGAGCACAGTCTTTTAAAGTGTGGGGCCTGGGGCGGGAGCTTCAGTGTCTGGGTTCAAGGGCGATCCTGGTGGCAGTGGCCTCCTGCCTCCTTTCTTGTGCTCCATTAATGTTTCATCCATACTCTGCCCGGAGTGATCTATCTGAAACACAGGCGTGACTTCCTTTTTCTTAAGATTATGAGTGCCTCCCATTCCTTACAAAGCCCAAAGTCCTTAGTATAGGGTACAAGGCTCTCCATGATCTACCGACTGCTCCATACTCACGTCCTGCCCTCATGTTTTATGTCTACCTGTGCAGTCTGCTTGTCATTTTCTTGTACCTCATGCTTCTTCATGTCCCCACATCATTCCTTATGTTGCTGCCTCTGCCTGGATTGTCCTCCAGCTCTTTCTTTGCTTGGCTCTGTTTTCCTCATTAAGAGTTGGTTCCCCTAGTCTTACAGGAAGATTTCCCAGCCTGGTATACTGTCCTTCCTCTCTCTTTGCAAACCACTTGCAGTACTTCTATGATAACCCTCAGATTTTGTATCGAAGTTATCTCTTTGAATCTCTTTCCTAAGATGGAGAATTACATCCTGTTGAGTTTTGCACTTCTGTTTGTAGAACAATGCCGTGTATGTATCAGGTGTTCATAAAGTGTTTGAACTGAACTAGTGGTGGTGTGTGTAGTCCCTACACATCCTAACTTAGAGTAATCAGAATAGCATGTTCTCGCTCCTTGCTTTGATCAATGGCCTAGGAGTAATTTATAAATTTGCTGGTATTCTGTAGGTACTTAAGTACATGTGGTGCAATATGATTTGATGTGCACATGTGATTACACTGCTTTCCTTCTTAAAAAATTAAAAAATATTACTGCTCTAGAGAATGTGGAACCATTGAGTATTTTGTCAGCATAACTGTCACAGAGAGGCCTCTTTTTACAATACAACTAGAGTGACTCTACTTGTGTTTGTTTTACAATTTTAGCTGCTTAGTATGATTTATTTTGAATAAAAATCTCTGTCAGTACATACTAAAAAATTTTACTCTAGAAGTCAAAATGCAACTGTGACATTAAAGATCTTTTGCTCTGTCTGAAATAATCTGTATTTTTATCTCAAGCATTCTGATTGAATTCCTAACTCTTATCATTTGGCGTCATTTCTCCTTGGAATGAAGAGCAATTCTCTCTTCTCTGCTCTGTCTTAGAAGAAAGTGCCTCTTAGTTTAAACTCCAGTCCCATTTACTCCGTAAAGTCTTCTCTGACTGCCTTCCTTTGCCTCTAAACACCTTCAGCATTTGATTTTTCCAGCACCAGTTTGATATGTAACGTGCAAACTTTTTTGTAATTTTTGTTGTACATACATGTTTTAAATATTATTTCTATAAATTGATTTCATGGTTCGCATTTATGCTCTACAGCTTTTGCATTCAAAGTTCCAAATATGCTACTGATTACTTAATAGGCCTTGTTGATAATGCTGAGTTTAGAAAAATGATAGATTTTGATTTTTTAAAATTAGATTGTTAACATGTTTTAGTCTTACTTATTTGTACAAATACTTTACCAGTTTTATTTATTTAAATTATGTTGGAATTTTTTTTAAAGCAATTCAGTGTCCAGATCCACCAAGAATTGCCAATGGAATAATTCTACGGGAAAGTGACACCTATGTATATAATCAGTTTGTAACGTATAAATGTTCTCAAGGCTTCACCCTGGTCGGAGAGCCCAATGTTTATTGTACAGTAAAAGATGGTGGAGGGGAATGGACCAGCGCACCTCAGTGCAAAGGTAATCAGTTTAACTAGTTATTTATATGTTTGCTTTATTCTTACCTTTAAGTCTACACAAGCTGCGGAGAGTCTGTGAACTCTCTGAGAAAAGAATATAAAATGTTGTACATATACATATTTACATTTTTCATCAAATTCTCAGAGGGGTCTGTGGCTTGTATACACACATATATGACATATATATAAATGATGCCATTTTTAGTGAAGTAGCTTAAATTTGCTGTTTCATACCATGTTACTTTCAGTAAGTTGATACAATTATTTCTTTGTTTATACAAAGAGCATATCAAGTGGTTTATTTTATTAAATTGGAGCAGGAACCTTAGATTCCACTGAGGGCTCTAGAAAGGAGGGGACTTCAAAAAGTTTGTGGAAAATAGAGTTGAAAGATAATATAAATCTTTTCATGAACTTTTTGAAGTTCCCTCATAATGATCACACATGTTGTGACAACTGAGAAACTGTTGCCTAGCTGTTGACTTCATTGAATTACATATATTTATTTTCTGCCTTCAGAATTTCTATTATTCACTCTTCTCTCTTCATCTTTCCAGATTTTTTTCCTCAATGTCTTTTTTTTTATATCCAGACAGTACTCTCAGAATCCTTAGAAGGGCTTTTTAAATATGTTTTAAAAGACATATTTAGGAGATCACCGAAGCTGGATTAAACATTGTACAGTACCAATAGGTGGCATTTGTTTTTTGTAGTGGTGAATGCCAATATGACTAAAGCAAATATTACTTTTATAATTTTAATTGAAATTCTATCAGCATAAATTTAAAAAGTCATTGCTTATTAAAAATAATTTTCTATTACGTTATGCATAGTGACATAATGGTAAAACCATGCAGTTGAATATAAAATGAGAAGTAAAAATCGTCTCTATCCCTGTGCTACTTTCAGAAGTAACCATTTTTTACCAATTCTTGTGTTTTATTCTAGAATATAAATAAACATACACATATTTCTTTTATGTGTCGTATCAATTATATGGCTATATCATTTATTTAACCAGTCCCCTGTTACAGGGAATTTAGGTTTTTGGTTCTGGTTTTTTTTTGTATAAATTATTATTACAAATGAGGCTGCAATAAATATTATTGGACATCTGTTATTTCACATGTGTGCAAATACATTTGTTCAATAAATTCCTTGCAGTGTAATTACTGTACCAAAGGTATATGCATTTAAATTTTTGATAGCTGTTAGCAACATTGTTTCCAAAGACACTATACTAATGTACTCTCCCACCAGTATTACGTCATTGTATTTCTTTGTACCTTTAATGATAGTGATTATTATGATATGGAAATTTGACAATGTAAGTGGTGAAAATTTTATTTTATTGTTCAAATTCATTCATTTAATTATAAGTGAAGTTTCGCATGTGTGTGTTTTTTTAATTTGGCCATTTGATCCACTAAATGTTTATTTTCCCCTGTTTTATTAAGTCATCAGTTATTTAGAGCTTAAAACTATAAGTAGTGCCCAAGTAGGTCATGGCAAGCCAATGCTTTCATTACAACAACTACAAAACCTGGGTGGCTTACAAAAAAATCATACTTTTAAAGGCATTAGGTCCAGCTGTGGGAATAAGGACTGAGTGAACTAAATAAAATTTCTGGTGTTGGAGGATGAAGGCTTACTGGTCTGAGGTGATCCAGTTGTACTTTTCCTGGGGGCATTTGCTGATTCTGAGCCTTGGCTAAGGATCCATCTTGACCCAGACAAAAGACTACTGCCAGGAAAGAAGGCAGCAAAGCTTTTAATGGTTGTGGAGGACTAGGGTAATACACGGAAACTGAATCCTTGTTTAGAGCCAGTTTTTCCCAAGGCCATTTGCTGATTTCTGAGGCTGCATGTGAGGCTGGGAATCTAGATACACAGCTTCTAAAATGCAAAGTGAATCTCTCAGAATCTGATGGTATTTGGACAACAGATACCCATCAGAGCAGCAGGCTTTTATCAAGCATACCACCAGTCTTCCCCTTAAGACATTTCTGCTCATTTTGAAGCTATGTGGGGGAGGAGGCTGGATGGCTGGGCTGGGGAAACCCTGAAAAACAGAACTGGATCTCCTGCAGTCTTTCAGGACTGAGGAAACAATGATCCACCAGACTCTCAACCAAAAGCCCAGAAGGGCCACTCTCAAAGAACACAGGCAAGAGCGTAGACTGAGTCTTACTAAAACTGTAATGCAGCTCAATCTGCCTATCAGAAAGGGTAACCCTCGCTTTGGAAAATCATATCATCTGGGTGTTTTATACCTAATGTGTAGCTTACAATTAAAAAAAAAAAACTATTAGATATGGTAGGAAGCAAGGAAATATGATCAAACCAAGAGAAAAAACAGATAAAGGGGCCAATTCAACAGGAATATATCTCCATCTGAAATCTGTATGCACTTGATAAAATAACTTCAATCTGTATGTAGCAAAATGGACAGAAGAGAAATAGACGAGTTCACAATCATAGTTGGAAAATTCCACATACCCATCTCAATAGCTAATAGAACAAGCAACCAAAAATCAGTAAGAGTATAGAAGATGTGAGTAACAATTGAACTTAAAACAAATTAACTTAAAAGAGCATTGAACCCCATAGTGACAGATGGCAAATTTTTTTCAAGTGCATATGGAACATTTACCAAAGTTGACCATGTGCTGGGTTCTAAATTGCTGTGCATTTCAGAAAATTGAAGTTATTCAGAGCATGCTTTCTGACCACGGTGGAATTAAACTAGGCATCAAAAAAAAAAAAAAAAAAAGATAACTAGAAAATTAATTTCTGGGAAATTTAAACTCTGGTAGCATATAAGTCCTCTGGATCAAAAATGAGAACTAACTTGGTAGAACAAGGGTGATTTTTATATATGAGGACCTTAGAATGAAAAGTCTATCTAAAAACCTCACTTACCCTAATAATAATATCCATCAAGTTTTGAGTGCAAGTACTGTGTTACCTGCTAAGTATTTTACTTGAGCTATCCCTTGTAGCATCCTGTGAGATGGGTAAAGGAAGCAGAAGAACAACTTATACCATCTGAGTACCTAGAGTATATTATGTGTGGTGGGGCTGGCAAGGGTAGTACGGGTTGAGGTCACCTGTCGCTTCAGGGACAGACACTGTGCGAACTATCTTACCTGAACTATTTCCCTTAATCCTTATAATAATGTTAGGCAATCTGCTCTGTTTTTATCCTCATTTTATACATGAGAAAACTAAAGCTTAGCGGGATTAGAGAACTTTGCCAAAGCTCACTAGTATGTGCTGGAACCAGGCTTCAGCACAATTAAAACTGCCTTAATAGGGAGTCTGAATAAGCAACCTGGAGGCAAACAGGCTCTGAAGACATAAAACGTTGCTATGGTGTTAGACGTGTGATTTTCAGGGTGTGTCCTTAACAAAAGTTTCACATTATGTGCTATCTGGCCTAAAATCTAAAGAGGAACTAAAGTATGTAAAGTTGGTAACTACACAAGAGGAAAAAATCAAGTATTTTTCTCAAACTGATGTTTTACTTTATAAAAAAAAAAAAAGTGAAACAAAACAGGTTTTCGGGCTCACTAACTGTCACAAAAGCACTGGAAAATAAACTGTGCTGTGGTTGTCTCCCTTGGTTCAGTTGTTCTTTGGCCTTGGCATGAGTGAAGAAAGAATTTGGGGGAGAAAACAGAGAGAGATATGTCACAGAATTAGATTGCTACTGACTCCAACTTCAGTTTCCTGTTTTTCCACACAGAAGATAGCTTCAGAACCTCAATACTACCTTGGTATACATCTGCTTCAGTCCCCTGTAGGTATAATTTATATCAAAGCAGAAGCAATATAGCATTTCACTTCTTTGAGAAATAGACAATAAGACTTGATTTCCTAAAAGTCACATCTAGCTGTTGGTGGGGAATAGCGGTAGGGCAAGCAATGGCTAAGAAATCTTAACTTGGAAAGCGATATTTAGCTAATATTTTTCTTAACTTTTTTTTCTCCACAGGAGAATCTGCACATCCCAAAGTTCCACCAACAGTTCAGAAACCCACCACAGTAAATGTGCCAACTACAGAAACTCCATCAACTACTCAGAAGTCCACCAAAGCAATGACTTCAGGTACAGAAGCTCCACTAATTCTTCAAAAACCAATCACACTAAATGTTTCAGCTACAAGAGCCCCACCAATGCCTCAGAGACACACCACAGTAAATGTTTCAGCTACAGAAGCCCCACCCGCTCCTCAGAAACACACCACAGCAAACGTTTCAGCGACAGAAGCCCCACCCACTCCTCAGAAACACACCACGGCAAACGTTTCAGCGACAGAAGCCCCACCAGCTCCTCAGAAACACACCACGGCAAATGTTTCAGCTACAGAAGCCCCACTAACTCCTCAGAAACACACCACAGCAAATGTTTCAGCTACAAGAGCCCCACCAGCTCCTCAGAAACACACCACAGCAAATGTTTCAGCTACAGAAGCCCCAGTAACTCCTCAGAAATACACCACAGCAAACGTTTCAGCGACAGAAGCCCCACCAGCTCCTCAGAAACACACCACAGCAAACGTTTCAGCGACAGAAGCCCCACCCGCTCCTCAGAAACACACCACAGCAAACGTTTCAGCGACAGAAGCCCCACCCGCTCCTCAGAAACACACCACAGCAAACGTTTCAGCGACAGAAGCCCCACCCGCTCCTCAGAAACACACCACAGCAAACGTTTCAGCTACAGAAGCCCCACCCGCTCCTCAGAAACACACCACGGCAAACGTTTCAGCTACAGAAGCCCCACCCACTCCTCAGAAACACACCACGGCAAACGTTTCAGCGACAGAAGCCCCACCAATGCCTCAGAAACACACCACAGCAAACGTTTCAGCTACAGAAGCCCCACCAGCTCCTCAGAAACACATCACAGCAAATGTTTCAGCTACAGAAGCCCCAGTAACTCCTCAGAAACACACCACAGCAAACGTTTCAGCGACAGAAGCCCCACCAGCTCCTCAGAAACACACCACAGCAAACGTTTCAGCTACAGAAGCCCCACCCGCTCCTCAGAAACACACCACAGCAAACGTTTCAGCGACAGAAGCCCCACCCGCTCCTCAGAAACACACCACAGCAAACGTTTCAGCGACAGAAGCCCCACCCGCTCCTCAGAAACACACCACAGCAAACGTTTCAGGGACAGAAGCCCCACCCGCTCCTCAGAAACACACCACAGCAAACGTTTCAGCTACAGAAGCCCCACCCGCTCCTCAGAAACACACCACAGCAAACGTTTCAGCGACAGAAGCCCCACCCGCTCCTCAGAAACACACCACAGCAAACGTTTCAGCGACAGAAGCCCCACCCGCTCCTCAGAAACACACCACAGCAAACGTTTCAGGGACAGAAGCCCCACCCGCTCCTCAGAAACACACCACAGCAAACGTTTCAGCGACAGAAGCCCCACCCGCTCCTCAGAAACACACCACAGCAAACGTTTCAGCGACAGAAGCCCCACCCGCTCCTCAGAAACACACCACAGCAAACGTTTCAGCGACAGAAGCCCCACCCGCTCCTCAGAAACACACCACAGCAAACGTTTCAGCGACAGAAGCCCCACCCGCTCCTCAGAAACACACCACAGCAAACGTTTCAGCGACAGAAGCCCCACCATCTCCTCAGAAACACACCACAGCAAACGTTTCAGCGACAGAAGCCCCAGCAACTCCTCAGAAACACACCACAGCAAACGTTTCAGCGACAGAAGCCCCACCCGCTCCTCAGAAACACACCACAGCAAACGTTTCAGCGACAGAAGCCCCACCAGCTCCTCAGAAACACACCACAGCAAACGTTTCAGCGACAGAAGCCCCACCCGCTCCTCAGAAACACACCACAGCAAACGTTTCAGCGACAGAAGCCCCACCCGCTCCTCAGAAACACACCACAGCAAACGTTTCAGCGACAGAAGCCCCACCAGCTCCTCAGAAACACACCACAGCAAACGTTTCAGCGACAGAAGCCCCACCATCTCCTCAGAAACACACCACAGCAAACGTTTCAGCGACAGAAGCCCCAGCAACTCCTCAGAAACACACCACAGCAAACGTTTCAGCGACAGAAGCCCCACCCGCTCCTCAGAAACACACCACAGCAAACGTTTCAGCGACAGAAGCCCCACCCGCTCCTCAGAAACACACCACAGCAAACGTTTCAGCGACAGAAGCCCCACCCGCTCCTCAGAAACACACCACAGCAAACGTTTCAGCGACAGAAGCCCCACCCGCTCCTCAGAAACACACCACAGCAAACGTTTCAGCGACAGAAGCCCCACCCGCTCCTCAGAAACACACCACAGCAAACGTTTCAGCGACAGAAGCCCCACCCGCTCCTCAGAAACACACCACAGCAAACGTTTCAGCGACAGAAGCCCCACCATCTCCTCAGAAACACACCACAGCAAACGTTTCAGCGACAGAAGCCCCAGCAACTCCTCAGAAACACACCACAGCAAACGTTTCAGCGACAGAAGCCCCACCCGCTCCTCAGAAACACACCACAGCAAACGTTTCAGCGACAGAAGCCCCACCAGCTCCTCAGAAACACACCACAGCAAACGTTTCAGCGACAGAAGCCCCACCCACTCCTCAGAAACACACCACAGCAAACGTTTCAGCGACAGAAGCCCCACCCGCTCCTCAGAAACACACCACAGCAAACGTTTCAGCGACAGAAGCCCCACCAGCTCCTCAGAAACACACCACAGCAAACGTTTCAGCGACAGAAGCCCCACCATCTCCTCAGAAACACACCACAGCAAACGTTTCAGCGACAGAAGCCCCAGCAACTCCTCAGAAACACACCACAGCAAATGTTTCAGCGACAGAAGCCCCACTAAATCCTCAGAAACACATCACAGCAAGTAATTCAGCCACAGAGTCCCCAGCAACAGCTCAGACATCCCTTATATCAAATGCTGTATCTACAAAGACCACACCAGCATCCCAGAATCTCATCATGGCTAATGCTTCTGCTACATGGGCCACACCAGCAGCCCAAAGATTCACCACAGCAAAAGCTTTGTTTACACAGAGTCTTCCAGCAACACAAAAGTTCACTCCTGCACATGTCCCAGTGACTAAGGGTCTCCAGGTTACACAAAGATTCACTTCTGCTCGTATTACAGCAGCACAGGGGGTAAATGTTCCCAGGGCAACCACACATTCTCATGCAACAATCATATCTAAAAATGGAGGAACTTCTTCTTCAGGTCAGTTGACCCTATTCAGGTTGAGTATGGATCTAATGCGCTGTGGTGGAAATTTAAGCTTGACCAAGATTGCAAGGTTAAATAGTGTCTTAATTTATTGTAGGATTTTTATATTGATGCTTTTGGCTTTCTTCAAAGGTAGACTTTAATTGTGCAAAGGCAAATATTTTAAAAAGAAACATTTACAATATAGAAAAAGGTCATGGCCCCTTAAAAACAATGGTAAATTAAGGTTGGTGAAGAATTCTAATTTCTATAGGCATTCAGCGAGTGGTTGAATTCTTCAATATCCCTTCAAAGAACCAAATCTGTACCATCCTTAAGGCTGATTTTGGAATCTAGTTTACTGACAGAGACGAGACCCATCCCTCAAACATGCTGAAGAATCTCTCCAGATTCCATAGAGTTGCTAATTTGGTAAAGCATCTCAACACTGTCTTCTAAGTAATTGAAACTACAGAGATTCTTTCAAATAGTTCATATTATTATAGGGCTCTATAAATGATTATTTTATGAAAGTGGAATAAAGTATTCCGTAGACTTAGGAATACCTGTTGAATGAAGGAGTGAAACTTCTTACTAATTAATGCTCTTTCAGAACGCCAGGAGGTGCTCCACAAATTGCCTGTGATATAGCCATTTTTACAGACTTTCTTGTTCTCTAACAGAGGTTACCTTTTTTCTTTTTTTTTTTAAAGTCTTTCTTGGAAAATATCAGCAGGACTGAGCCAGAATATAATTTTATAAAAAATCATTTTAACTTTTAAATTGAAGTCAACATATACATTAAAACAACACTGCATAAAAATAAATGTACAGCTCAATAACTTTTCTAAAGAAAGTATGTGTGTCGTGTAACCACCACAGATGTCATTAAATAGAACATTCCCAACCCCTCCAACTCGCCTCCTCCTTTTCTGGATGCTCTGTCAGGCCTGAAAGCATCTTTTGACTTCTTATGCCAGTGAGGCTGGGGCTCTTGGCTCCCTATACCATGTGGCCTGGGGAATTCCTCCACCACATCTATGCAAATCTAAACCCTGCATGAAAACTCCATCTAGTTCCTCTCTTTTAAAGGGTAACTTCAATTCCTGCTTGTTTTTGAATGTTCTCCAGTGGCATCAAATAATTGTTTTTTAACTATGGTTTTACACATTATGACCATATTTTCATAATGGTTTTATATATTTCATAATCGTTATCTTGAAGCCTATTTTGCCATTACCCAGATATTTTTAAGAATTTAAACTTTTACAGATATTATTGTTAAAGTTCCCCTGTATGTTTACCCATCATTTTTCTTCCTATAAGGCGATTACTTCCCTGAGGTTGGTATGTTTGCTTCCTGTCCATGTTTTCATACTACACATATGTGTAGTATGAAAATACATATGTATGTATGTAGTATGAAACAAGTAACACATAATAATAAGTAGTACTTACTGTTTTGTATGTTTTTATAATTTACGTAAATAATGTTTCATTATCTAACGTGACTTTTAGCACTCAAACCTATATGTTTCACTTTATATGAATTTGTTGTAGAACTAATTTCGTTGAAATATTTCTTTCTATAAAAAGTATAAGAAAATTTAGCAAATTTAGATTAAACCTGTCAATTATTATGAAAAAATATCAGTATTTGGGGTCAAATTTCTGTTTTATGTACAGTTAATTTATTCTTTTAGGGAACTATATAATATACCATATTTAGTTCTTATTGAAAAAGGATAGTAGCTAACACTTACTGAATATGTACCATAGTGGCATACCATGCACCTTCTATTTGTCGACACTAGTCCCTACAACAACCTTGCAAAGTAAATATTATTAGCTTCATTTTATAGCTGAGAAATGGGCTTAGAGATTAAGTCGTATGATTCATATCCAGTACATAATTAATGGGGAGGAAATTGAAATTTTAACACATGTTTGCTGGCTCCAAATCCTGTGCTTTTTCTGCTGTGCAGTATTGCCTGTTCTAAATGGTATTCTGAGTATATGTATTCATTTCTCTCAACAGAGCAGCTGATTTATTATTATAAATGTGTTTATTTGGGGCCGACCCCGTGGCTCACTCGGGAGAGTGCGTTGCTGGGAGCACAGAGGCGCTCCCGCCGCGGGTTTATATCCTATATAGAGATGGCCGGTGCGCCCACTGGCTGAGCGTGGTGCAGGCGACACCAAGCCAAGGGTTGCGATCCCCTTACCGGTCACAAAAAATACAAAAGTAAATAAATAAATAAATAAATAAAATGTGTTTATTTGAAAGTTGTTATTTTTGCAATGCCTAATTATACTCACTGAAAAACATAAATAAGGTAATATGGTAATTCTGAGTTTTGTAGTCTGCTGAAAGTTCCTTAGGTTTCTTACAGTTTCTTAGTAGGATTGGCTCAACAGTTATTACTATTTAAGCTTTTCAAACTTCTTTCTTGCTATATAGTCATATAACCAAATTCAGTTGGTGTTTCTTTTAGTATTCGATAACTTTTTGTCATAATTTATGGTGTTGACTCTGAAGAGATATAGGCACTGGTGTTTATGTTACTTAAGTTAGTAATATGTAATTGTTTTCATAAATTTATTTATAGTTTTTTTTATTTATAATTTCTTTTATTTATGTAAATTTGAGTTGCTTTTGAATTTTCAAGTATAGTTTATTGGTGTATATATTATGTTGCCAGCAAACTAATGACTTTTTAAAATTTTTATTTTGTAATTCTTATTTTTTTCTTTTTTCTTTAGGTACTACCAAGATTACCAAGATTATATATGGTAAGTGTGGTTCTCAGGCAGTTAAAGAAAATGGTCATCACTGTGGAATGTGCAATCCATATTTCTGGACGAAAATATTGCCTTTTATCTATCTTAGGAAAACTATCAAAATGCAGTATTTAGGGGTCCCTAAGAGAAGGCAGGTCAATGCATTTTATCGACATGTTTTGTGGACACCATTAGGTACTTGGTATGTTCGTAGGTATTCCAAACCATGTTCTTGTTTCAAGGTAATTTTAGGATAACTTCAAATCATTTGGCCAGTTAATCAAGTGTTATTGCGTGCCCATTGTCTCAGTGTGTTATTCTAGGGGCTGAACCACAAAAAGGAAACATTTATCCACACAGTTTCTATCCTCAAGTATTTTACAATTAATCATGAATTACTCCTTGACCATTTCTAGATGTCTGTCCTATTTCAAGTAAGACACACTGCTACCTTTGTTTATATCATCCTCCTTTTCCCTTTCCTGTTAGTAATTTGAAGCAGTTACTATAAAAAAAAAAAAATTCAGTCACTATAGACGTGAGACCGAAAACATATCTGTGTTGCAGTTCCTTCTAGCATTTGGTTCAGTCTTTTTTTTTTTCCTTAAACATATTTGATATTATGCATTAACAAGAAGATTAATAAACTCCTAAAGAAAATGGTAAGAGAAATGTTTGTTAAGGAGCAATATTAATAAATTGGCATACTGACAAGTAATGACCTAGAAAATACACTTTTATAAAAAAAAGGATTTATGATTTTATATTTTTAAATCATGTACTTGTAAGCTGAAGTCCCCTATCTTATGTATGCATGAATTAGCCAAGGGACGATAAAACTAAAAACAGGTATTTTATTATTGTTTTTATTACTATTATTAGTACTTACTATTGTTATTTTATATTTTCAATGAACCTCTCCTAAGCTAAAATATGTATCTTGAAAGATTCTAGCAGGTGGAATTTACTTTGTTCATTCTGTATTTTAAATAGAAATAAATGTATTCTAAATGAAAATCTCGTGATTTAATGATTTAACGTTCATTGAAAGTGATGAGTTCAGTAGATGAATGAATGTTTTCTCACCTGTTCAGTGGCATTCAGTGAAGGTTTAAAGTGCTTATTCTTTTGTCTGAAATTTAAGGATCTGTGATTTTCCAGAAAACATTTTTAGGGTTAGTTGTAATTCCAGCTTATGCTCAGAAATAAAGGGGAACTCCTTCCTTCTTAAATCAGACATAAAACAACTTTTCTTTTTGGTGATGTTATATGTGTAAGATATGACCCTGGAAACAATCTTTATTTATTAAGTTTATTCTGTGAGCCAAGTCATTTTTCTCACTTTAAAGATAAGTAAAGTCTACTGCAAAGGAATTGTTTTTATTGACTACATACAGGGCAATGTAAGTGAACAGTACAGATGATCTTAGAATTCTGATAGTATTTGATTTTTTTCCTATCCCACTAAGAAAGAGACTGGCTAATCTCCATAGAACTTCCTGATTTGCCTTATAAATGAAGCTTGTTTATTGTGAATTTTAAAGATATTCTGCTGGCTCCATATCAGTGTTTTTCTCTCTTTTTTCCTTCATCCTTGCCCTCTCCCCAAGAACCTTTTTAGACTTGTTTTCTGAATTATCCCCCATGAAATTTTATTTTTATTTTTATTAAAAAACATTTTTTATTGTAACATAGTTGATTGTACATATCTGTGGGGTACAGAGTTAAATATCACTACCCCCCGTGAAATTTTAATACCGTACCCTACATATACTATAAATCTGTTTATATCCCATTTATCTCTGTACTTTATACATTAAAAAAAGTAAAAAATTTCTCATCTTCTCAGGATATCACCCCCATTGAGAATACATGCTTTATGTAGGGTTTTTGTTGTTGTTGTTTGTTGTTTTGTTTTTTGACAATATTGTATAGAAGAAAGAGTTTGTGCTTTGGAGTCAGTCAGACCTATCTATAACTTTCTCAGTTTTTCCTATCACATGAGCTGCATTTCCTTTAGATATGTGAGTGCAACCTTTTGAAATGAGTGGGTAAGCCCTCATTTCTTCAGAAATGGAGACAGCATCATTTTATTAACACCAGCTCTTGTAGATAGAATTCTGACTTGGGTTCTTTGGGAATGGAGATCATACCCTACATATCAATGTAGTAGTGCCCATCTGGTATAAATTTTGTTTGAATAACCTCAGGTATTTTTAATGAAAATGTTATGAACAGTTAAAATCATGGCCTGATTCTGGCACTAAAAATAAGTTTTTCTCTGACAATAAACTGTTAGACTTAACCTTTTTGCTGTCGGTTTCCTCAACTGCAAAAAAGATATTATTCAATGCAATTTAATAAATATTTGCTAAACACTTCCTACTGTTTGCCAAGCACCGTGCTAATTACTGGAGGTAATCAAATGAGATGATAGGTGGCAGACTGCTTTGCAGTGTTTTTAAAACTATATAAATATTGTTCTACATAATGGAGAACCTTACTAAAATATTCCTTTCATTGGAGAAATCCATTTTTTAAAGTTATGTAATGTTCCTACCTAAGAGCTTTTCAGTTTTTAGGAACATTGGAATCATAATTATAATTTTGTTCTCTCATTTATCCCAAGTTACATAAATCTTAAACTGGCACTGATTCTCCTTTGGGTTGGTTTTCTGTAGATAAATGAATTTTGAGATTATAAACTACTAAAAGTTTTGTCTGTTTCTAATTTGGGAGATAATATGCTCTCATTAATTGACGAGAAAATATATAGAATTTTATTTCTCATGTATCTGTGTTTTGCTTTTGCTTTCTGTTAAACCATCGACCTCCACAATCTGTCCTTTAAATTACATATATGTTGATCAGTGTTCTAGGAATAGCCTTTTACGCTGTCAAGAAGATATTCTGGATCACCTTTGAATTTTCTATCTTCATTTATCATTCAAATCAAAAATGAGATGTTGAAAATGGGTGGGATTAATGGGAACTGGTGAGGGGAAGAGAAACCCAACATTTTTGAGGAGCTGTGATTTATTTTATGGATAGTGCTAGGAGATCAGTTAAAGAAATCGATTAGGTAAGATACTGTAAATACTTACCTATGGAGGAAATAAATCTTTTTAGTTAGGTATCCATATGGCAGTACAACTGTGCAGCACCTGTATTTTGCTGATTTGGAACCTAATGCACTCATTAGTCATATCAACTTCACTTGCTTTTCTAGTGTCCTCTATAACTTCCTTTGTAGCACAGATTAGAGGAGTTGAGTCCAGGGACTTGGTGGGGGCAAGGGTGGGATGGGGAGGGAAGGGGGTCTGAGAAAGGTGACAGGAAAGCAAAATGAGTGGTTTTGGAAAGAATGATTATGTCTTAAAAGCAAGCTATAGTAATGTTTTGCTGTTGACCAACTTAATTGACCAATTACTTTCTGTTTTCCAGCTGAAAAGAGTATGTATATTTAATCTTAAAAATAAAGATGAGCTTTCCCAAATGAAATTTCATCTACAACAGAAAGGACACTGAAAAGCATATTCTGTAGGCAAAGTAAATACAGGGTACTTCAAAAAGTTCATGAAATGATTCATATTATATTTTAATTCTATTTTTCCACTAACTTTTTGAAGTAACCTGGTGCTTATTGTTATGTAGATGGTTGTTACACTGAATTGTTTTTTATTTATATTATTTTTTATTGTTGTATTCTTATTTGTTATTATTTTTCAAATACTTTCAACATACAGTTGGTTAAATCCAGGGTTGGTTGAATCTGCAGATACAGAGGGCCTACGGTATTGCATTTTCTGACATGCTGTTTCTTCATACCTTCTGTCTGTAATTACTATCCTGGATGAACAGACTTTATGTCTCTTTTTTTTCTCAGTATGTCTAAGAACACTATGCACATTTCAAAGAAACATAATTTGGAAGCCAAAGTCTTACTTTGTGATCTATAATCAACTCACCTGTTTTTCTCCTCAGTATAATTTACGATAGTATTTTTGTGTTGTATAGAGCAAAGAAATCTAGGAAAAGTCAACCTCTAATATATTGTTAAATTGCCTGTGATTAGACCTTTTTCCGAGTTATATTTATTAATAGATGCCAGTCTAGCCCAAAACAGCCCGGTGGTTAGGAGAGCAGTCTTTGGAGTGATTCAAATCCTGGCTGTGCTGTTTGTGAGTTCCATGACTGGGAGGAACTTAGCCTCTCTGTGCCTCGGTCTTATTTGTAAAATGAGGGAAATACAGTACCTACCTCATGAAATTGTAGTAAGGATCAAAGGAGTTGCCACCTGTAAACAGATTAGAACATTGCTTGGCCCTTGGTAAGCACTCAGATGTTAAAATAGCAACACAAAAAAATGACTATTTGAAATCTGATCTGCATTGAAACCACATATATATGTAAATGGTGTGGTTGGCTCTGATGTATTCTATGGACAAACAGAAGAAGATTTAAATTGACCATCTTCCGTTCTGTAGATTTAAATATTCAGAAAACTGATTGTGAAGTTCATTTAAATTTGAGTTATTTCTAAGCTGCCCTAATGCCTGTCCGTTTTGTTTTTTTTTTTTTAATTAATAAGAACAGCTATATTTTAATGCTATTACTAAATTGCCTGTTTTAATTCTGTGGATGATGTGAGCTATCTACTTACCTTCTGTAACTATTTCCTTTCTCCTTAAATTAATAATATTACTTAAGCCTATTATAAGCTAAAGTATGTAAATATTCTGTAAATCATAAAACTAGCTCAGTCTTTTAGGAAAAATGTTTGCCCATTAGGTCCTGGGTGGAAGGGGGTTAATAGTTTTTACAGGTACAAGGGCACTTCAAAAAGTTCATGTAAAGATTCTTACTATCTTTTAATTCTATTTTTCCGCAAACTCTTGTGGAAGTATCATCATATTCGTTTAAGACCAATAAAATACTCTAGATGCTACGGTAGCGAATGTAGTAGGATATAACTTTCTCTCCAGATTTTTCAGAAAATTTTTTAAGAATGTGGTTTAGAGCCCATCAAAAACTAACAGAATTCTGAGTCATATAAAGTGAGTGAAGTTGGTACAGGTGCCTCAGCAAAACTACTCTGGAAAAAAGAAAATTAAACCACCAATGTTATGTACTCTTGCATTTGTTCCAGCTCTCCTTGTGAAATAGAGTTATCTTTTGATCAAATTGTAAATTATTGATTTAAAGAGTATGATCAGTTTCCCAAAGCCAGTGCTCTGAGGCAGTACAGATCAGAAAGGAGCAAAGTGTGATGAGTTTACCAGGTGCTCTCTCTCTCTCCTGGCTTGCATCAGTTTCTTCCCATACTTTAGTAAAGTAATGCCATCATATTTTTAATAGAATGAAAAGTGCTGGAACATAGAAGGAGGGAATATTTGTTTTGAATTGTATGTCGGGATTTTGCATTAAGCCTAATTGCTCATTTTCTCAGAGGGAAATTTCATGCAAATCCCTCAGAAAGACTTTTCCTATTTCATGTGCACATAAACAACTTCACTTACTTTATTTTGGAAGTATAAGCTGTTAAGAGGAAGAGCTAAGTTCATACATGCCTGATTATTCTCCTGATTTCACACTGATTTAATTAAAATTGATCTTATTTAGGACAGAGGATAAAGTTAATGAATGTGGAAGTGATAATGTAGCTTTGTGTTTGCTTATCAAAGTATTTATTTACTTTAAGAAGTGTTAGATTTGCATGATAAATTTTAGTTTAGGGGTGGTAGTATAAACAAATACTTGATTTTGCTTTTTGATCAAAATTAATATTATGCAATTCAATTAGTTTTTTCCTTCTCTACTATTTAGCATGTACAGCACACATGAGAGCAGCAAATCATTCACTGTTTCATGTAGTTAAGTGTGACTGGTGCCTCAAGAAGTGAGAACCTTCTTGTTAATTATGAAAAGCTTATATGGTTTTTTAATAAAATTAAATTTCTGTATCTTGCAAAATATTCATTAATACGGTTGGCTTAGGGTTTCTGCAAGACTCTTAAAGGACAGTAAAGGCTTGTCTCTCTGTTATTGCCAGAATAGTTTTTCTTTGTTGAATGAATAACACATTGAATCTCTCGTTATCATAACCCAGCATCAGTTCTTGAGTTGTTAGCAGTATGCTTATCATCTTGTTCTGTGCTTTGCACTCAACTTATTGCAATGGTCAGATGCTATAATGCCACAAATACTGGGGGAGGGGGTGATACATCAGAGCAAAATAATGCCGTCTTCACGACAATTTGCATCTTGAGATGACTGGCTTATCTTCTGTTTGCTTCTCCTTTTGCTTGGTGGCTTTTAGAGTTTACAGTGTTTAAAAAATATTACAAGGTGTGTTAAGATATCTTTTTTTACAAGTCATGTTTATAGATCTTAACATACATCTCATTTATGTCTTATTGAAAATCATGACACAAAAATAACTTGATGTAAATGTATCTGTGAAACTTTCTAAGTGTCTTAATCTCTTGACAAATCTTTCCTCTCTTCCTTCCGTAGTATTCAGGGGTTTTTCATTGAATTTTAATTTGAAAGTATCTTAGTAGATTCTCACTTGGACACTATTAGTCTCAAGAAATTAAAAGCTCAACTGTCATATTTTAACTGTTGTCATACCTGCTAAACTAAACCTGTCTGTAAGTTACTAATTTTGCATTTGTTTTGTACCCCAAATTAACAATTCTTTCTGATAGTTTATGATATAGTAACTAAAAATTAATGTTTATCATCAGTAAATAAAGTCATCTTGATTTTATCTTTTTTTTTTTTTAACTTTCAGGACACACGTGTATAACGTTGACAATTTTGCTTGTGATTTTGCAATTTTGCTAGCTGATTTAGCCAAAGAAGAGTTAAGAAGAAGGTGGTGCACACAAGTACACAGAATCTTTCTAATTTCTTAGAATTTTCTGTAGAAGTGGGTACAATAAATACAATAGTGCTCTTAATTTTGCATGTTATCATTGTCTTTAAGGTGTGTTAGGAATGTCAACAAAGCAAGGAGAAAGGAATCAGTCCTGGAATCACATTCTCAGCCCACCTAAGCTCTTGAAAATAGAACAACTTACAGAATTAAGAGTGATTACTTTCCTAATTGGAAAGTGTAGAGATGTGTTCATGCTTAGAATGGGAACATGAAGAAAAGGAAATAAGTGATTTTTTTCTCTAAATGTGCAATGTTATTTTTACTTATAAAGAAAATTAAAAAGTAAAAGCATTAATTGGATATCAAAAACCAAAAAACTGAATCCAGTCTCCTCTAAGCAAAGTTGCCAGAGAGAGATAGACCACATTATAAAATAATCCTTGATTATAAGGTGTTTTCACCTTTCCTGATTCCATTAAAATGAATCTGAATAGGTTAGCAAAATATTTTGAAGGAAAACATGCTAATGAACCAGGAGTATTGTTTCTTGGGTTAGTTGGTGACAGGGGAGGAGTGTGGAAGGAAAGACCAATTCTTCCTTTGTTGCTTAGATGCAGATAATGAAGCAGGACTTGGTCCATTACTTGTAAAGTGGATAAGCTGCAATTTCATCCTTAAGGGAGTCTTTTTTTCAGGGTAATTGTGATTCCAGAGGGGCAAAAGAACTCTGTGAAAGAAAGATATCTTCTTTGACTTAATGTCTTTAAAAATGTCCAGAGATAATATTAACCTAAGAAGAATCTGTATTTCCGAAGTCAGTTGTTCATAGCCAAATTGTAAATCTTATTTTTTTGTAATAACATTTTATTTATTTATATTTATGTCATGAACATACTCGTTTTACATGTATAGCAAGAAATGTTCAAGAGGATGTGGAAAGAATAATTTATTTTTCCTAAGTAGAAATAAATAATTGACACATTTTTTGTCTCATGTACTATTTGAAGTTGATTTTCTTAAATGTGAATATTTTATTTCTAAGTGAGAGATTCTTTTCCTGTCTCCCATAAGTAGATTACAATGCTGTCCTCTGGTTATCCTAGTATGAATCATTTTCAGTTACTTCTGAATTATACTATACTGTACTTTTTCAAGCATGTCATAACCTCTCCTATTAGAGTGTGGATATTACTTGTTATTGATTTACCTAAAGGTGATCACATTAATTTCTAGGTTCTTAGTATATTATTGTCATCTTTCCAATTACATTTTAAGTGTTAGACTAGACTGGAATATACACATAACTAGATATAATAATGATTATTTTGTCATATTGTTTTATCTATTTTGTTCTTGTTGAAATACTTTAAATTCCATATGGCTCATGGCATTTCACTGTAAAGATTTCAGCATGTATTTCTAACAATAAGGACATTTTTCTACCTGGCAGCAATCATCACTGCTAACAAGATTAACAATAATTTCCCAACAGTTTCTAACATTAGGATATGCTTTGAACTCTCAAAAGTTCTGGAATAGGCACATATCCACCTGTTCGTTCATTTGTTAACCATGAGGGCCTGCTCTGCCTGTTTTGTAACAATCTCATACTTCCGGGATAGCAAGGATAACACTGATTAATTAGGTTTCAGAAAAATATCTGAGAACCTTCTAAGTGCAGGTTACCACACGCTAGATGCCAGGGTTACCAAGATAACTATAACACTGACTGACCTCAAGTTGCTTATAGTCTACCACAGAAAGAACAAAACTACATTTATTGAGGAAAGAATGTAGAGTTAGAAGTGTCACCTGCAGAGAATACAGTGGGTGCTCAAGCTGTGCTGGTTCAGTGGATGAGTGGATAGAGAAGATTGTCATGGCAGGACTGGGAATGGCAAATAGCACAACATGATCAAAGTAGGAAGAGCTTGGAGACAGGGCTAGCGTGTGTCATGTGCTCAGTGTAGAAGTAAAACCTATAAACTCCAGACTTTATTACACCTTGATCAAATTAAAAGAATCAGTGGGTGTAGATTTATAATAGCAAGAATATTGTTCAATATTGGGAAATAGTGAACTCTGACAATATAATACATTTAGTTAGCCCTTCTATCTTATTTAGAAAAGAGTAAAAGCTGGAATAACAGTTAACAGTTACTTTAAAGAAAATAGAAACAGTAGGCATGTTGGAGGTAAAGAGAATTTCTTGCAGGTTTTTTATTTATGAGGTGGTCATGAGGTTGAATGGTTTTATTTTTTCTCAAGATCAGCTCTCCTACAAGGTTTTACTTTGATTGTGGAGGTAATGTTGCCTTTCCTCTTGAGACGGATGCTTGTTTTAGCAGATCATACTTGCTGACCATGGAAGTTTGAGTTTTATAATATTTAACCCACTGTGAGTAACAAATGTCTGAGAACACTTGAACATTAATAGTCATCTGTGTTATTACACTTTAGCCCAATTTTCTTTGGCTAATGCCCAGGGTGAAAATGCCTCATTTCCTAACCATCTTTCTGAGTGTCACCTCCACCTGTTTGCCTAAACTAAAACCAGCCTCTTCCTCGAAGTCACTGCTTCCTTTGCAGCCTGTTCCAGTGGTGACTGGTTTATTTTCACACTCCACATGACTCATTGTTGGGAGGTGGTGGTGGTGGTTTCCTTGTTTCCCTTTGCCACCACTTCCATCTCAGTCCTCCTACATGCTCTTTGAAAAGAGTAACTGCTCTTTCACTCTGGTAGGATGATTTGCTAAAATGGCAATTTTCTTTTCCCTAGAGTTCTCCCTCTCAATTCCAAGCAGGTAGCCAGACTTTGGTCCTTCTTGCCACAGGGGAACACCATGGATGGAAGTAGAATGCTTAAAGACAGCCCTGATCCTTGCATTCATCCTGCATTCTGACATCCTGCACTATCATCAGGGACTAGGCTGTGGGAGGGACATAGAAGGAGAACCAGAAAGAGAGAAGCTTGCTGGGAACAACGAAGAGGGCAAATGGTAACATCCCAGCTGTGCATCCCGACAGCCTCTGGAGTGGGGTGGTCAGGTCTCGGAGAGTGACGGGAAGTGAAAGTGTATATTTTGGGGCCAGCAGGATTTGTTAAAAGATCAGATGTGTAGTTAAAAAGAAGAGTTAAATCTTGACACCAAGATTTTTAGCCTGAGCAACAGAAAGGGTCAGATTGCCATTTACTAAGAATTTTTGTTGCAGAAAAATCAGGTGTGTATTTAGGTAATAAGTTTGAGACGCCTTTTAAATATCAAAGTGGAGATGTTGTATAGGTGGTCACAAATATAAATCTGGAGTTCAGAGGGGGTGTCCAGGCCTGAGATAGATATTTGGGAGTCCTCAATTGGAAAGCATGTGTCAGGGAACCCAAGTGAAGAAAGTAAGGTAAAGACTGAGATTCAACATTAGGATTTACAATATGGAGGTCACTGGTGGCCTTGACCAACACTCTTTCAGTTGAGTGGTTGTGGATAAAAGCCTAGTTGGAAAGGCTTTAACAGAGACTGGGAAGAGAGAGATCGGAGATAACCAAAACAGGTGAATATAGACTATATTTTTGAAGAGTTTTGCAGAAAAGTTGGGGCAGAGAAATAGGATGCTTGCTGGAAGGCAGTGTGAGATCAAGAGAGATTTTATTTTTAAATATTCAAAAAGGATGTATTCTGACATACATGATGCAGGAGAGAGGGGAGAATTGCCGTAGTCATTGAGGTGGTGGGACGTAATTGACTCTATCCTGAGGAGCAGTGTAGCTGGTGCAGAGTATGGATTTTGAAGACAGACTGCATGCTCAGAGCAGGGATTCTGGAGACAGACTGGCCAGCCTCAAATGGGAGCCTCAATATTTGTCAGCTGCGTGGCTCGAGGAATATTCCTTGTCAATGTACCTCAGTTATCTATCTGTAAAATAGTTTCTGTAGGTGAGGTGGGGTAATAGCAGTACCTACCTTGTGGGATTGCAATGAGGATTAAATAGGTAGTGCCGGCCTCACAGTAAGTGCTCAGTACATTTTAGCTCTTTTTAGTACACCAGTGGAGAGATTGGCTTTAGGTAGAAGCAGGCGGGACAGGTGATCCACTGTTAACGGGAGGGAAGGTGGCATATAAGAGCACTGTTGAGGGGGGTGGGAGGTGGCATCGTGGCAGCTTTCGGAAATTGTCTTCAGATTGCGCCTATTTTCTCAGTGACATATAAAACAAGGTCATCATGAGAGTGAAGACGCATGAGGAGGTGTTATATGTTTCAAGAGAGGAAGAGAAAGAAAAGACTAAGAAATGTAATAAAATTAGGTAGTGCTAAGGGCCCAATTGAGGCGGGTGCTCGTGAACTTAGGCCACAACCATTAAGCTTGGTTCTGAGTTTTTCTGCAGTCATGTTTAGCTACCTAGATGCAGTCTCAGAAAAACCAGACAGTTGGATTTAATCAGGATGGAGTGTCCCCAGGTGAATATTACAAACACGTGTACAGGAAGTGATTAAAATGGTGAGCCATAGAATCTGTGTGAGAAAGCTAGAACATGTGAGTGGATAGAAACAATGAAGAGTTATAGGATCTTTTTTTTTTTTTTTTTAGGTCCTGATGGGGTCAAGTAGTTGTTAGACTTGGGGTGCTAGCAGGAGTCAACTGGAATGGTGATCTGTAGTTGTGAGAAATAGGGATGCCTAAATGGAGGGTAAAACAGAATTGGTGACCAGCAGGCAGCACTGTCCACACACCTGTTTCCTCCTCTTTCTGGACATACAGCTGAATTTGTTTCCCAGCCACCCTGCAGGTGGGTATGCACATAAGACAGTTCTAGCCAGTGGGACACAAGCAGAGAAGATACGTGGGCCACTTCCAGGCCTGGCCCAAAAATGTTCCCATATGCGGTCCTCTTGCCTCTTTCCCTTCACTGACGTGTTGAAGGGGGTCACATGTTGAAGATGACAGAGCAGCAGGAAGGAAGGGGCTGGGGTCACTCTTGGAGGGGTGCTGTTGGTCAGGAGCACCTGCTTTAGACTTCATGTGAGGAAGGAATCAACTTCCCTCACGTCTGATCCTTATATCTCGAGGGTTGGTTATACTGTTGTAATCAGCATCACCTAAGCTAATACAGAAGGCATCTAGTTTTCGGGGATGCAAGGGTTTAGATGGAGCTGTGGTTGTAACAGGCTGAAGTGGAATGGTGGATAGAAGCATTAGGGGACAGGTGCCACGGAAGAGCTGCACCAATACATCGCTAAGAAGCATGGGGATTCGTGTTAAAGAGACTGAGACTGAGTCAGGGGCTAATATCTTTAAGAAATAAGGAGGAGTGGTTTGGATGTCTAACGATGGCAGCAGAAAGGAAGATAGTGGGCAGTATATTCTGACAACGTGAGATTCAGAGGAAAGGGTTCTGTGGAGGGGGAGGAGGAAAATTGGTCTGCAGGTAGCAATGACAGCAGAGCTCTTCTGCTCTTCTCATTTTTGGAAAAAGAAACATAGGAAGGATAAACAAGAATCAGTGAAACTGGTTATATACAAAGGGTGGGGTGGATATGATGGGGAAGATGAGAAATATATTGTATGGTTCTTAATTTTAGAACCATGGATTCACATATTAAAAAGCCAAATAAACATAAGCAACAAAATTGGGTGAGAAAAATAAAAAATCTTAGTAGAATACAAACACAACAAATGAACCTTACTGTATTTCAAATGAATAACATAACAACATGGGTGTGGTGAGTTAGAACTAACTAACCTCAAAACACAGTAGTTTGATTATACGACCAAAAGGCTACAGACAAAAAATAATATAAATGAATGTTGGATTCTGTTCAGTAAATTTGTTTTTCATAGTAGCATGGGTTAACAATTCCCATACTACTTTATGTGTATTCTAAGATGGAGCAGATAAATAAATAAATTGTGAATAATGAGAGTCAGGTTTCTCACTGTTGGAGAAAGGAGCTACACATAAGGAAATCACTAACATGAAGCCTGTGGTATTTAATTGTAATTTGTGTTATGAGCATGAATTCATGATTTTGAACATAAAACAGATATATAGATTGGGGGGAACAGATACAGATGTGTATGTGCACCTGTATCTGCATTAGTCAGGGTTCTCCAGAGAACCAAACCAATAGATACATAGATAAGTAAGATATTTATTATCGCAATTGGCTCAAGTGATTATGGAGGCTGGGAAGTCACACAATATGCTGTTTGCAAGCTGGAGACCCGGGAAAGCTGGTGGTGTAATCCTGTCTGAGTTTAAAGGCTTGAGAGCCAGGAGAACTGAAGGTGTACGGCAGGGTTCCAGCTACCACATATAGAAGAAATGACACAATTAGAAAAACAGCATTTCGCAACATCATGGCAATACTTATTTCGGGCAAGAATCATCAGTAAATGCTAAATAGTGAAAGTCTGATGAGAAACAGGATAATTATGCAGTCTCCATTTTCTCCCCAACAAAATAATTCTTAATTACAAATAGTAATTTCAGAGTGGAAAAGCCTGAAAGACACTATTTTAACCAAGTGATCAAAATTAACATCACTGATAATGGGACAAATAACACCAAGTTCCTCCTGATAAGACACATTAAGAACTCAGAACATTTGTGTGGTATTCCTGCCAGAAATGCATAATCTGAATTATGAGGAAGCATCAGCAAAAAAATTAAAAAATTAAAAAAAATTGAGTGGCATTCTACAAAGTAGCTGATCTGTACTCTTCCAAAGTGGTAAGGTCATAAAAATCAAGTAGAAGAAAAGCAGGAAAAAATAAATAAATTTTTACAAAAGAAAGAAAATAAAGATAAGCACAAAAATCACTTAAATAGAAAGCAGAAAAATGATAGAGAAAATCAATGAAACAAAAAGCTGACTTTAAAAAATATCAATAAAATATCTTCCTTTAGGTAATAGGGAAAGAAAACAAAGATTATCAGTATCAGTAATACAATAGAATACATCACTCACTATAGAGCCCAGTCATTAAAAGAAAAATAAGAGAATATAAACAGCGACTTTATGCCAATATATCAACAAATTGCCTGAAATGAACAAATTCTTTGAAAAACACAAATTACCAAGCCTGACCCAATAAGTAATACAAAATATGAATAGCTCTATATTCATTCAAGAAATTAAAATTTTAATTAAAAATCTTTTCTAAAAGAAAAATTCATGCCCAATGGCTTCATTGGTAAATTGTAACATATAAGGAAGAAATAATACCAATCCTACACAAACTTTTTCAGAAAATAAAGAGAATACTTCCAAACTTATTTTATGAGGCCAAAGCCATCACAAGATGTCATGAATATAAACAAAATATCCTTAACAAAATTTTAGCAAAGCAAATCAAACAATACATATAAACAAATATGATATATCCTGATCAATTGAGGTTTATCCCGGGAGTGAAAGGTTGACTTGACTTCCAAAAATTAGTTAATGTAATTCACCATAATCATATAATAAAGAAGAAAAACCATATGATCTTTCAATAGATGCAGAAAAGCATCTAATAAATTTCAACACAAAGGCATGATAAAATCTCAGCAAAATGAGACTAGAAGGGAAATTTCTTAAACTCCTTAAGGGCATCTTCAACAAACCTACCATTTTCATCATACTCAACAGTGAAAGCCTCAATGCTGTCTATGTAAGATAAGGAACGAGGCTACTGTATCATTTCTATTCAGTGTTTTATTGGATGTTTTAGTCAGTTCAGTAAGGCAAGAAAAATAAGTCAATGAGTTGGAAAGGTAGAAGAAGACGCGGCTTTGTATATAGAAAAGCTTTAAAGAGTCTACTAGAACTGATAAGTGAATGTAGCAAGGTCAAAGATACAATGTTAATATGCAAACAATTGTAATTTTATATACCAGCAGTGAGCAATTAGAAAATGAATTTAAAAAACAACTCCATTTCCAATAGCATCCCAAAACATAAAACATTTAAAAATAAATTTTATAAATGTGAAACTCGACAAAGAAAACTGTAAAATTTTGCTGTGAGGAATTGATGATATATCATTTCTATGGGTTAGAAGAGTCAACATTATTAAGATAACAATTCCTCACACATCAACACATAATTCCAACAGAAATTTTTGAAAAACTGATCCTAAAATTTATATGAAAATGAAATTCCTTCTCTTAACTCCTTTCCACAGTTGTTTTTTTTTTTTTTTTTTAAAGAGGTTTAGGTAAGAAAACTAAACACTCCACTGAAACTAGGAGTCTACCACAAAGAAGCAGTCGTATAATATTTGGAGGTCAGAACTAAGGCACAGGCCAATTTCCTACTGCTGCTTCTACATCCGGCAATACGGTCAGACATAGGTAAATGTTTGTGGTGGCCTTCTCCCCCTTTTCTTATCTAGCCATCAACTTCATGGGAATAAATATCTGTTGCAGGAGAGATAGTAGTGGTAACTGCAGCAGCTTCCTGAACTACAGACCATGACCTTGATGGTGTGATTCTGAAGTCAACAGTCCAAAGGAAGTTCTCTAATTTCTAGCATTCCCATCTTTTTATATATTTTTTAAAGAAACTTAGAGGGACTTCTGTTTTCTACACTGAAATATGGCTAATCTAATGTTTCACAAATCTATTTTAATCAGTTTCTTTCCTTTTGCCAGGAAGTACTTCCTTCCAATCCACTGATTCTCTCTTAAACTGTGTCTACTATAGAAGTAATGCTATTAATTGAGATTGCAATAAAAATTGATACATCATTCATTTCCAAGATTTCTAATTGTGTTATTTCTGACCATTTATGCTTCATACCTGCCTGCTTTTGTTTTGTAAGTTTCTGCTTAGTTACTAACGGATGTTAATCCTTCATGTATTTCCAAAACGAAGTTATCTGGATGTCTTTATCATGCTTTTCCTTAATTAAAAGTTATTTCACTTAGAATGAATTCCTGTCCAAATGTTGATTTTGTTTGCAGTCCTCTGTAATGTTATGTTTCTTCACACATTTACAGTTGTGATTTGCAATTTTTTAACACACACTTTTGTTTTTGTTTTATTCTTTTGTAGAATATATTAATGTTTCTAATTCGTCACACCTTTCCTTTCATAGAATTATACCTGGACACCTTTTGCCAGGTGACTTTTCAGTACCTCTCGCCACTATTGTAGATCTGCCCCAGGGAGGTTCTTACTTGTTCGTTGTCCTCCCTGGCCCCTAAGGAGTGAATATTAGGGGATATGTTTTCCCTAGGGGATGTACAGCTTCTGCTACCCACTTAGTTACTGCCCATGACATTTTGGACACCCAAAGGCTCAAACAATCAAAGACCTTTTCAGTCCAGGATCTTAATTTCTCTGACTTTACAATTCTTCCTAAAACTCAGTGGGCTTCTGATCTATTTGCTTCCAGGGCATAGCATGGGTTAATTGCCACAGCCAAGTAATTCATCAAATAGAATTCTCCAGCATGAATTGTTTCTCTTCCTCCAGTCACCATGCCTTTTTTTCACCTGTTGTTTCTGCAGGTTCTCAGTCACGGGGCTTACTTTGAGTGTGCTTGGTTGCCTCTGACTGTGCCTCTCATTTCCCTTTGTAAAAAAGTACCTATTGATATTCCCCAATGCATAGGATGAAGATACTTTCCTCCAGGGACAATTTAGCTTTCCATCTACCAGAGTTATTTTGTAGTATCATTTGGGCACCACCTTAAATCAAGGTTACAGGCGAAAGATTTATACGTTTTGAAGAGAAACAAAAAGTAAATCAAGGTTACAGAATGGGGTTTCCTGACCCACCCAGGTCAGGAGAACTTGAGCTGTGAATCTTCGCCAAGACTAGGCAGTGGCCACAGATTCCCAGGGTTAAATTAATTTCTACTCTTCCATTCAATGTAACAGCAACATTCCTTGCAGTCCTCTGGGGTTAGGCTCAGAAAAGGCAGGTTTACTTATGTTTACTCCAGCCATGAGGATAGAGTCCTTTGCATTTCTGGTGCAATGCTGGGACTGCCTCTGATAAAACTTTCCCTTCTTGGATGGGCCGTGACATTGACTTCTGTCCCTCTTGTCCCATGAAGTTTCAAAGATAAATATGTTTCTTGGTATTAGTAAATGACCCTAGGGTGAGTTTAGTTTTGTTACTGATATTTTCCCCTGTGTTTTTCTGCATTCAGTCTTTCTCACAGAATTTTCTCTAGCAATTCCCACTGTATTTTGTTGACTCATCAATGGTCTTAAGATAATTTAAAGTATTTTTATCCAGTTACCTTAGTTGCTTTCTTGAGGATGGTTAGTCCCAATGACTTAGGCCACTGTTATTATTGAAATATGGAACTTCTAACCACAATGTATACTCCTCATTGTATAGACCTATGAAAAATAAAGTTGAGAGACAGACAAAAGCATGTGGCAGAATGATATGATCCATGTAAATTAAAAATATTAAGCCAAAGGAAAAAATACATATGTAGTTTATGAATACTTTCATGTGTATAAACATCTTTAAAACTAGACTCAAAAGATAAGGACTCATAACATTAAGGAACACAAATAGGGGAGCAGGAGAAAATAGAAAAGAGAGGGAGGCAGTGATTCAACTTTACCTGTAAGTTTCTATTTCTTTTATTTAAAAAAAAGACTTGAAATATTTGACAAAAAAAGTTAATTTACATAATTTGAAATGATGGGTGTTTGTTGTATTTATATATACTTTTATGCATTCTAAATTTTTTCTCAAAATGAAAAATAAAGATAAAGAGAAACTGTCCAAGGTTAGTATTGTGGCATCAAAATCATTAGTGACTCCAGTTCATTTTGTCTCATTTCTCTGAACAACATAATTTGAGGAAGTTCAACTTAATTTGAGGAAGTTAGCAGAAGCAGGAAGTAAAAACATTCTAAAAAGTCTCATCAGCAGAGAAGGGCAGAGAAAAAAGGAAAGAAGAAGGAAGGAAGTATTCTAGTTTGCACAGAAACAGAAGTTGGGGATACATATCCTGTATCAGGATACATTCCTGTATACCTGATCTTGAGAGCAGTCATGTTGTTAACAATGAATAGGGAGGAAACACACAACCTAACCTGGAAAAAGGGAAACAATTTTTTAAAATACGTAATAAAGAACATGAGATACAGGCATTAAATTAAAGGTGAATGGATTATCTTCTTCTATAAGAACTTAAGGATGGATAGTTTGAATTAGAAAACAAAAGCTATCTAAAAGGCACATGGTTAAATCAGTAAAGAAAGGTGGAAAATAAAGGATAAGTGAAGATAAAATTTAAGATTAAGACCAATTATAAAAGGCAAAATTTATGAAAAAAATGTAACATTCATAAATGTGTAGATATCAAACCACACAAACTAGCTAAATATATAAAGCAAAACTATTAGGAATTCAATAAACCTGATAAAATATAATTATGACTGGAAATTTCAATACATCTCAGCCAGAATCAGACTTAGTAGAAAGAAATAAATCAGGAACATAGAAAATAAACCTTATATCACTTAAAGAGAGACTATGCCAGCTTTCCTCTAAGATACTTTGATGCTAGTACTCTCTTAATGTCTTGATCTTACCAGAATATGTCAACTGAAGGTTCAGCACAACTACATCACCACTGCTGTGGGCTGTCATCCATGAAAATGTGCATCCCAATTTCAGAGAGGTTAAAATGTAGGAAAAAATATTTTTTAGAATCAAAGATATGGGGATTTTTTTCTCCTATGTCAATGAAATATTTGCATAAGAACATCATACGCTTGGGCACAAAGTATAATAAAATTTTAAAAGACTATTTTAATAATTATGCATCATAATAAAAAGATGATCTACAAAATCTTAACCACTTGAAAGACACTTCTAGATTACCCTGATATCAAAGATAAAATTTTTAAAATTATAAACCATTTAGAAAACAGTGAAAAGAACAATTTTCACCGAGTCATATGGAACACAGAGAAATTTTCAGTGAGCCTTGCAGACTTTAAAGCCTTCATTATTAAGAAAAAAATACTGAAAATAAAGAAATTTAGAATTCATCTGTATAAATTATACAAAGGGCAACAAACTAAACCAAAAGTCACCAGAAGGGAATTAATAAAGAAAGCATAACATTTTATTCAAATTACATAAAAACATAGAATAATCAATAAAATCTAAAACTTCAATCTAAGGTTAATAGAAAACTTTGAAACAAAGATGGGAATTCTAACAGTTACATAATGAAATATAGAAATTTTTGACAGTGTAAAAATTAAAATTAGATTTAATGAACAAAGTCAAGAGAAAAATGATAAGGAATAAATTATTGTTATGCAAATGACAGATAAATGGTCAGAGTCTATAATATACAAAAAGCTCTTACAAATTGATAAGTAAGTGACATAAAACCAAATAGCAAATGGAAAGGCATACAAATAGAAAAATTTTAGCAAGGTAAGTCAAATTGATCAGAACATATGAAAAGATGCTCAAATTCACTAGTGGTCAGATTTTTTAAAAAAACTGAAATAACGAATATGACGAGAGGTTTCAAGATGGCGGTGGCTGCAGCGGTTGGCGCAGAGTAGCTGAGGTGGAAAAGGCGGCCACTGGGCCTCAGGCAGCCAGGAAACTTGTGGACCT
The DNA here is from genome assembly GCF_027409185.1 of Cynocephalus volans. Classification (NCBI taxonomy): domain Eukaryota; kingdom Metazoa; phylum Chordata; class Mammalia; order Dermoptera; family Cynocephalidae; genus Cynocephalus; species Cynocephalus volans. Next base: position 118,310,302 of record NC_084470.1, on the reverse strand, counting down.
TCCTCTTGCCATCTCTTAAAGGAGGACCGCTGCTGGTGGCTGGTCATGGGGGCTGACCGCCACTTTGCCCTCGGCAGGAGAGGCTGCCTCATTTACAGGCAACAGCTTTGAAGTATGGAGCAGGAAAAGAACTGTTTCTTAGCTGCAAAAGCGAGTCTCTAAACAGGGAACATGGCACCAGGGCTGCTGTGGATGCAGACAGGATCCCAGAGGCCGGGGCTGCACGAAGGCGGTCAGCTGCCCTATTCAGGATTCGAGGTTTCAGGCCAGCATAAAAGAAGATTCCTGGGAGCGCCCGGGCCACGCCGTGGGACCGAGCAAGCAGCCCAAGGGGGCGGTGGCCAAGAATGGGGAAGGCAACAAACCAGAGGCAGAGAGTGAGCGCCCAACCTGGCACAGCCCTGTGAGTGACCCCTGGCCCGGGCCTGCTTGGGGGGCTGATGCCCACCCGGCTTCCGCCTGCATCACCAGGCTACTCACCGCCCTGGGGCTGCCTCCATTTTCCCAGGTGCAGGCAGCTCCAGCCGGGCTCGGCTCCTCACTGAGCCTTCCCACTTGCTTGCCCCGGCGCGGGGCTTCCCGGGGCCTGCGGGCCGGCCTCCCCTCCCACTCCCTCCGCAGTTCTCTGGCAGGGCTGGTGGCGTGGGGCGTCCCTGGCCAGTGTTGGGAGGGCAAGGAAGTACGGGTGGGGCCGACTGTCACTCCACTATACCCTGGAATCCGGCCCTGGTAACTTCCTGTTACCGGGAGGCAGATACCATCTCTGTGGCCACCAGATCGGAAAAACGTCTAACCAATCGCTGGTTGGGAATAGTGTGGTAGGAGAGTTCCCAAGTCCACTTGAACCTGCCGGAGAGCTGACTGCAGGCGGGCGCTAGACTCGGTCCATGCCGGGGGGATACAAAGGTGAACAAGTCCCGAGAAAGATCTACACAGTGCTACAAAGGCACCCAGAGCGATCGGTCATCTGTGCCTACCAGAAACCTGGTAGAATTCCTGGGCAAGGCGGTGCCAAGCAGGGTCTTGAAGGCCCAGCTGATAGACGAGGGTTGCAGAAGACACGTTCCAGCCCAGCCCAGTGTGCACAGAGTGGGGAGACGTGCAGCCAGGGAGGCGGAGACTCGACAAAAACCACACACCCTGTGGGGTCGCCACTGCACGATCCAACAGCCTGGGCCAGAGCACACGGAACAGGGAAAAGTCCTGCACGGGAAGTGAAAGCTCAACAGAGATCACACACCCTGTGTTACGTGATCCAGCAGCCCAGCAGAGTCCAAGCTGACCAGAAAGGCAGCTCCCCAGAGAGGCCCAAGACCCGAGGCAACCATACACACAAGGCACTAGAGGCCAACTGAGCAGTCACGGAGGTAGCCATACAAAATTGGCAACCACAGCAACATCTTAGTTAGTCAATAGTCTCAAACCGGTGGACTGTGAAACCCCCTGCCACAATGAATAAACATCAAAAAAAAGATACCAGAAATACAAAAAATCAAGAAAGTACACCACCAAAAGTTAATAAATCTCAAACTCTAGATCCTATAGAACAAGAAGCCCTTGAAATGACTGACAAGGAATTTCGAGTGATAATTCTAAGGAAACTGAATGAGATACAAGAAAACTCAGCTAGACATCATGATGAAATGAGGAAAAGTATACAGGATCTGAAAGAGGAAATGTACAAGGAAATCAATGTCCTGAAAAAAAATGTAGCAGAACTTGCTGAACTGAAGAAGTTATTCAGCGAAATAAAAAACACAACGGAGAGTTTAACCAGCAGGCTTGTTGAAGTTGAAGAGAGAACCTCTGAACTTGAAGATGGGCTGTTTGAAATAACACAAGCAGACAAAAAGAAAGAAAAAAGAATCAAAGACATTGAAGAAAACCTGAGAGAGATATCAGACAACCTTAAGTGCTCAAATATCCGAGTCATGGGTATTCCAGAAGGGGAGGAAAATGGAGATTGCATTGAAAACATATTCAACAAAATAGTGGCAGAAAACTTCCTACGTATAGGAAAAATCACAGATCTTCAGATCCAGGAAGCTCAACGATTTCCAAAAGTATTCAACCCAAAAAGGCCTTCTCCAAGACATGTTATAGTCAAATTGGCAAAACTCAGAGACAAAGAGAGAATCTTAAAAGCTGCAAGAGAGAAGCATCAAATTACCTATAAGGGAGCCCCAATCAGGCTAACATCAGACTTTTCATCACAAATCCTAAAAGCTAGAAAGGAATGGGATGATATATTCAAAATACTAAAAGACAAAGATCGCCAGCCAAGAATACCCTACCCTGCAAGGCTATCCTTCCAAAATGAAGGGGAAAATAGTATATTTCTCAGACAAACAAAAACTGCGGGAGTTCACTACCACATGACCACCCTTACAAGAAATCCTCAAGGGAGTACTGGGTTTGGTTCCTGAAAAATAACTACCACTGCCATAAAAACCCAAGAAAAATCAAAACCCACTAGTATAAGAAAAATGGCACTCATGAAGAGAAAACAATCAAATAAAAACGCTATCTACAACCTAAGGAACCAACAAACACAGAAACCAAACAGTAAATCAGAAAGCAAGGAACAAAAGACACCTAAGACAACAAAACAACCAATAAAATGCTAGGAATAAATCAACACCTTTCAATAACAACTCTTAATGTAAAAGGCTTAAATTCCCCAATCAAAAGACACAGACTGGCTGACTGGATCAAAAAGGAGGACCCAACTATATGCTGCCTACAAGAGACCCACCTCACCCATAAAGATTCACATAGACTAAGAGTGAAAAGATGGAAAAAGATTTACCATGCAAACAGAAAAGAAAAACGAGCTGGAGTAGCTATTCTTATATCTGACAAAATAGACTTTAAACTAAAAACCATAAAAAGAGACAATGAGGGACACTACTTAATGATAAAAGGACTGATCCATCAAGAAGACATAACAATCATAAATATGTACGCACCCAATGTTGGAGCAGCCAGATTTATAAAACAAACTCTATTAGACCTAAAGAAGGAAATAGACACTAATACCATAATAGCAGAGGACCTGAACACCCCACTGTCAATATTAGACAGATCATCTAGGCAAAGAATCAGTAGAGAAACACAAGATCTAAACAAGACTCTAGACCAATTGGAATTGGCAGATATCTACAGAACATTCCATCCAACAACCTCAGAATATTCATTCTTCTCATCAGCACATGGATCATTCTCCAGGATAGATCACATATTAGGTCACAAATCAAGTCTCAATAAATTCAAAAAAATTGGAATTATCCCATGTATTTTCTCAGACCACAATGGATTAAAACTAGAAATTAATAACAAACGAAACTCTGGAAACTATACAAACACATGGAAATTAAACAGCATTCTACTTAATGACATATGGGTCCAAGAAGAAATCAAGCAGGAAATCAAAAAATTTCTTGAAACTAATGAAAACAATGATACATCATACCAAAACCTGTGGGATACTGGAAAAGCAGTATTGAGGGGGAAATTTATTGCATTAAATGCTCACCTCAGAAGAATGGAAAGATGGCAAGTGAACAACCTAACACTTCACCTTAAAGAACTAGAAAAACAAGAACAATCCAAACCTAAACTTAGCAGACGGAAAGAAATCATTAAGATCAGAGCAGAACTGAATGAAATTGAAAACCAAAAAACAATTCAAAAGATCAATGAATCAAAAAGTTGGTGTTTTGAAAAGATAAATAAAATTGACAAACCATTAGCATGGCTCACAAAAAAAAGAAGAGGGAAGACTCAAATAACAAAAATTAGAAATGAAAAAGGTGATATTACAACTGATTCATCTGAAATACAAGGAATCATTCGAGACTACTATAAATAACTATACGCCAACAAATTTGAAAATCTGGAGGAAATGGATAAATGTTTGGACACACACAAGCTCCCAAAACTGAACCACGAAGACGTAGAAAATTTGAACAGACCAATAACAATAAAGGAGATTGAAGTTGTTATCTGAAGGCTCCCAACAAAGAATAGCCCAGGACCAGATGGATTCACAGCAGAATTTTACCAAACATTCAAAGAGGAATTGACACCGATTCTTTACAAACTATTCCAAAAGATTGAAACAGACGCAAATCTCCCAAACTCATTCTATGAAGCAAACATCATCCTGATACCAAAACCAGGTAAAGATATAACCAAAAAAGAAAACTACAGGCCGATATCCTTGATGAATATAGATGCAAAAATCCTCACTAAAATACTAGCAAACAGAATACAGCAACACATACGTAAAATTATTCATCACGATCAAGTGGGATTCATCCCAGGGATGCAAGGTTGGTTCAACATACGCAAATCAATAAATGTGATTCACCATATGAATAAACTCAAACACAAGGACCATATGATCATCTCTATAGATGCTGAAAAAGCATTTGATAAAGTTCAGCACTCATTCATGACAAAGACCCTCTATAAGTTAGGTATAGAGGGAAAGTATCTCAACATAATTAAAGCCATATATGACCAACCCACTGCCAATATCATCCTGAATGGGGAAAAGCTGAAAGCTTTTCCTTTAAGAACAGGAACTAGACAAGGATGCCCACTCTCACCACTCCTATTCAACATAGTGTTGGAAGTACTAGCCAGAGCAATCAGAGAAGAGAAGGAAATAAAGGGCATCCAGATTGGAAAAGATGAAGTCGAACTGTCCCTGTTTGCAGATGACATGATCCTATATATCGAACAGCCTAAAACCTCTACAAAGAAACTCTTGGAATTGATAAATGATTTCAGCACAGTAGCAGGATACAAAATCAACACACAAAAATCAGTAGCATTTCTTTTCTCCAATAGTGAACATGCAGAATGAGAAATCAAGAAAGCCTGTCCATTTACAATAGCCACCAAAAAAATAAAATACTTAGGAATTGAGTTAACCAAGGAGGTGAAAAATCTCTCTAATGAGAACTACAAACCACTGCTGAGAGGAATTAGACAGGATACAAGAAGATTGAAAAATATGCCATGCTCTTGGATTGGAAGAATCAACATAGTGAAAATGTCCATACTACCCAAAGTGATATACAAATTCAATGCAATCCCCATCAAAATTCCAAAGACATTTTTCTCAGAAATGGAAAGAACTATCCAGACATTTATATGGAACAATAAAAGACCACGCATAGCCAAAGCAATGCTCAGCAAAAAAAATAAAGCTGGAGGCATAACACTACCTGACTTTAAGCTATACTACAAAGCTATAATAACCAAAACAGTATGGTACTGGCATAAAAACAGACACACTGATCAATGGAATAGAATAGAGAATCCAGAAATCAACCCACACACTTACTTCCATCTGATCTTTGACAAAGGCACCAAGCCTATTCACTGGGGAAGGGACTGCCTCTTCAGCAAATGGTGCTGGGATAACTGGATATTCATATGCAGGAGAATGAAACTACACCCATACCTCTCACCATATACTAAAATCAACTCAAAATGGATTAAGGATTTAAATATACACCCTGAAACAATAAAACTTCTTAAAGAAAACATAGGAGAAACACTTCAGGAAATAGGACTGGACACAGACTTCATGAATATGACCCCAAAAGCACAGGCAACCAAAGGAAAAATAAACAAATGGGATTATATCAAACTAAAAAGCTTCTGCACAGCAAAAGAAACAATTAAAAGAGTTAAAAGACAACCCACAGAGTGGGAGAAAATATTTGCAAAATATACATCTGACAAAGGATTAATATCCAAAATTTATAAGGAACTCAAACAACTTTACAAGAATAAAACAAGCAACCCAATTAAAAAATGGGCAAAAGAGCTAAGTAGGCATTTCTCTAAGGAAGATATACAAATGGCCAACAGGCATATGAAAAAATGCACAACATCACTCAGCATCCGGGAAATGCAAATCAAAACCACACTGAGATACCATCTAACCCCAGTTAGGATGGCTAAAATCCAAAAGACCCTGAACGATAAATGCTGGCAAGGATGCGATGAAAAAAGAACTTTCATACATTGTTGTTGGGACTGCAACATGGTGCAGCCTCTATGGAAAATGGTATGGAGGTTCCTCAAACAATTGCAGATAGATCTACCATACGACCCAGCTATCCCACTGTTGGGAATATACCCAGAGGAATGGAAATCATCAAGTCAAAGGTATACCTGTTCCCCAATGTTCATCGCAGCCCTCTTTACAATAGCCAAGAGTTGGAACCAGCCCAAATGTCCATCATCAGATGAGTGGATACGGAAAATGTGGTACATCTACACAATGGAATACTACTCAGCTATAAAAACGAATGAAATACTGCCATTTGCAACAACATGGATGGACCTTGAGAGAATTATATTAAGTGAAACAAGTCAGGCACAGAAAGAGAAATACCACATGTTCTCACTTATTGGTGGGAGCTAAAAATTAATATATAAATTCACACACACACACACACACACACACACACACACACACACACACACACACACTCACACACACACAAAACCGGGGGCGGGGGGAAGAAGATATAACAACCACAATTACTTGAAGTTGATATGACAAGCAAACAGAAAGGACATTGTTGTGGGAGAGGGGGGCAGGGAGGAGGGAGGGAGGTTTTGGTGATGGGGAGCAATAATCAGCCACAATGTATATCCACAAAATAAAATTAAAAAAATAAAAAATAAAAAGCAATATGACAATTATAAAAAGTTAGATTACAGCTACTACAAACCGGGGCCCATTAGCCCGTACTGCAGGAAAGTTATCACTATAAATGGTTTTTCCTGTGTTCTTATCAATGCAGTGCACCAAGTATCTCCCTCAGCTTTTTCTCTATGATGTATGTAGTGTTTATGCCTATTTAGCCACACCAGGCACTAGTGGGTCAGTGAAACTAGAAGGCAGTGAGATATGGCAGGAGAGTGATGAGACAACCTGTTAAGTGTCAGAGATGTACTAGTAGTTACCAAATATTTAAAAGCAAAACTTTCCACATTAAAAGAACATCTCTAAAGAAAATACTTAAAATACATTGTTATTGCTCAGTAGTACTCAAGATCACCATGGAAACAAACCAGAAAGCTTCTAGCTTTTTTCTAACAGTACAAGTTGTCTCCTCAAAGATCAACTTGCATTTGTTTTAGACACTGAGGGAAAGCAGATGAATATTTTGAAAGGAAAAATAAAGTCCATTCAGAATAAAAATAATGCAGTTATAAAAAGGATCAATAGTGTCTAAATACCAGCTCCTCGAATTTTAGTCACCTTAAGAAATAAATTTCAAGTATATAAACATTAGAATTCTCTCTAAAACCAATGTTATCCCAAGGATTTGAAAATAGTATCTACTCATTTCAAATTATTGTTCTCAGGAAAGCTTTTTCATTAAAAGTTCAATGTTCTTTTCTTATTTCCCAAAGAAAATTTATATATTTCAACTAAACATTGATCAAGTTTTTTTAAAATGAATCTTCTTCAGGTCTCTCACAAAGCAACTTTTCTATAGATCCACTAAATTATAAATTTTTGAGCACAAAAGGGTGTCCTGATCATCTTTATATCTTTCAGTCTATTCAGACATGCTCACTTAAGTATAACATGTTTATTTTTTTGTAGATCTTCTCAGAATATACTTGAATATACTGATGTGAACTGTGAAAAGCCCAAGACAGCAGTACAGTACACAGAGTTTTCAATGACATTTGAAACAAGGGGCCACCTCCTTTTTATTTCTTTATTTTTAAACAGATCAACCGATGAGACTAGTGTTCCCTAGAAATACAGCTCCAGATACAACTTTAAGGATATGTGGATCATTAAGATCTATGCTTCTGGCAGTGCTGAAATTCTGTATTCACAATTTCCAATTTCTCATCATGAACAAAAGAAAGTGTTGTTTCCCTCTCTCTGAAACACCATCTTTAGGAATATCAAATAAGAAAAAACCTTATTCACGAACTCTTAAGTACCTAGAATTTTGCATATAGGTATTTCTCATTAGCCTTAATTTCTAGCATAGGAATAGCAAATGACCCCAATTGTGTTTCTACTCAAACCAATATTTAAATATTCACTCAAGTACATGTGAAAAGTTCAAATAATGTATTTTACTACAATTAAGTAAAATAAGTACAAATCATTTGCCAATAAATTGTCTTAGTATAAACACATTTAATTATTTTTAAGTCACATTTTTTAAAAAATCAATATGCTAATGCTATCAAAAATATACCTGATTCTTCAGATTTACTTGAAGTCTATGTTCCAATTCTTGCTCTAAATTTACCTGGTTATTAAATAGCAACAGTGCCTTCTAATAAAAATACAAAAAATAAAAAAATAAAAAAATAAACTGAAATAACAATAACTCATCACACTTATGAGATTAGCAAAAATAAGAGGAATGACACCTATTTTGGCAGAGAGTGAGGGATTAAACAGTGGAAATTAAGGCAATTTTTAAATTTATGAATTACATGAATATCTACATAAACAATTCAATTAAACTCTACCAATATATTGGATTAAATTATTAATTTGATATTAGGTAAATAGTGACAATAGCAAGTCAGATGTGAAAATGCAAAACTAATCCCGTATATGAGAGTGGCAATTATTACAAAATATCTAAGAATGTAGGTATCCGGAAATATTCAGGGAATACATGAAGCAACTATTAACATTTCATTAAAAATTATAAAAACAAGCCCTGAAAAAATATGAAGGTAAAGCATCCCCTTGTTGAAAAAATGTAAAAATAACAAGTCTTTACAAATTTAAAAATAATGTAATTTCAAATATATCCCAGTGAAGTTTTCATTAAACTGGACTGGACAAAAGATAATCAATGTTTGTATATGTGAAAGAAAGAATTCAGTTGCATTGTGTCAGAATTGGCTTTTTAATAATTAGCTTTTTTTTTTTGTCTTCTTCGTGACCGGCACTCAGCCAGTGAGTGCACCGGCCATTTCCCATATAGGATCTGAACCCACCCCGGCGGCAGCGTCGCTGCGCTCCCAGCCCGCACTCTCACAAGTGTGCCACGGGCTCGGCCCTAATAATTAGCTTTTTAATCATAAGCTATAGCTTTGTATGAACAAAAACAAGTAAGGTTGTTATTCATAACCTCTAGAAATGTCACCAAAGTTTGTTAGTCCTCAAAAAGAAGTAAATTTTAGGAACGAAGCTAGTAAGACACTGATGATTCATTACATCAATGGTTACAATTCATGAACACACATTAGTTTTCAATCAACCCTTGACATATGACATTGTACCCTGTGGGGAAAATGGAGTCAGTATGATCAGACCCCTCTCGCCTCATATCCGGCTGGGTATGATTCAGCATATCTGTTGTAAGTAAATTATATAAGAGTAGAACTACTGCACATGCATGCTCATATACGCCTTGGCTCATTGCCACTGTTGTGTACTTTTGGTATAAAAAGACAAGACTCTGGATCGCGGGTGGGCAGAGTCCATCTCGAAATAAAGCATGTCAACTTTGCCAACAGCTCCTAGAATTTTTTTTCAATTACCTGACTCGTGGTCTGTGCAGAAATGGGCTGAGGGGTCTGTGATCTCACCTGGCATACCCGGATATTCTAATTGGAGTAATTTGTTAGGGCTACATAATTTGTAATATGGTCTAAGAATTATAAGAAGTAATTTAGAAAGACACAGATTATGTAAACTCTTAATCAGTTTAGTTGAGCATGTATGTTAATATTTACATAAATTTAAATAATATTATAGATAATAACTTACCAAAGATCTATAAGTTTAATTTAGCCTTTTTTTAAATTAAAAAAAAAAGTCTTGACATATACTTAAATCAGGACCAGCTACATAATTCAGAGCCTAGTTCAAAATGAAAATACAAAGTCCCTTGTTCAAAAATCATTAAGAATTTCAAGATGGTGGCAACAGAGCATTAAACAAGCGTGAGCCGTTCTGAGCACCTGCCTGTGTGTGCTCAAACTACATAGGTTGCACAACCATGAAGCCAGATCTGACCAAATGCCATCTTTGCATTGATGGTTACACTGTGAAATATCAGAGAGAAGATATCCATAGCTTTTTTAATACTCCAAAATCACAAAATAATTTATCAAAGGGTTTACCTTGATTAAGGATATGAATGAACTTAGATTATAAATGTAGTTGCATTTCTTTAACATGTCTTTAGCATCTATAGTACAGCTTCATAATTCTCAGTTAAAAATACTAATTTCAGAAGTTTTCAAAGTCTTTAAATATATAAATTTAGGTTTAAAATTAATCTTTTTAAAGAAAAAAGAAATGAGGTCTTATAGTCTTTATATTTTTCCCCTTATATTTTTTTCTGATTACTAATTTATCGGCTGCTGCTTTTGATATCCTTATGTGTTTTGGTTTTTTTTTTAATCCTGTTTAGGTAGAGACATTGAGGCCATTAAAAATGAATACAAAATTAGGAATTCAAATTGACTTGCTACTACCGTGGAAGGAGCCATGGCAGGAAAGGACCCTGAAGCATTAGCATCAAGGGTAAATCCTTTGGCCGTGCCCCGTATCTCCATTCACATTGGCATTCACAAAGAGTAGGGGAAATTACCCTCAGACAGTGACTACAACACTTTTCATCCATGAGAAAGAAAGAACTGTCTGTATTCTTAACAAGTCTGGGTAAGCAGATAGAGGGTTGTCCTTCTGCCTGCCTGCTTGGCAGAAGGTTCAAGAGGGAAGCACGTATTGAGCAGGAAAAGTCCTTTCACTCAGCTGCCCTGAGTTTCCACTTCCCCTAAACCAGATCATCACCTGTCTCGTCTTTCTACTAAGGAGCGGGTTCGGCCTTATAGAGCTTCAGCTCTGAACTCCTGGTCTACCTGTAGTGCTAGAAAACTTCCTCTACAGAAGCTACTGTTCTCACAAGGAATCAAACTTCTTGCCTTGAAATAGATTATGGTTCTAATCTAATCACCTCTAAACACAGAAAGATGTATTCCAAAAGGGAAGAAACTAAACACCCTTTCTGTAATCCCACTTCTAGCAGATCTCCCTCACTTCATTAAATAAAGCAATAAGTTAATTAAAACTTACATGCTGAATTTACCTATTCGTGGCTTGCTGCAAGTGATAACAGCAGAAGCTACAACAATACAAGCCAATGTTTCTTCCTTCCCACAGCATTGTAGATTCTCTCAGTAGACACCTCCTTTAAGGTGGTTCAGAGGAGGTTGAAGCTGGAAGGCAGACGCCGGCAGGTTCATGTAGGGACCCTCCTGGCATGTGTTGTCCTGTACTTCACAATACCAGTTTTTAGTTGTTAATCTAAACGAGACAAAGACTTTCAAAATCTGTGTTTGAATAAAAAATCCAAGAGAATCATGAGTTCTATTATACATTTATGCATAAAGAAAAATGAAATTACTAAACTCTTCCTCTATCAAGACAAAGACCTCTCACAAGCTATTTATACCTTTAAGAAGACAAATACGTCAACTTAAATATTAAATATGTATCAATTTAAATAATACAAATTATTAAGTAAGACAAGTAATCACTGTAGATTTTCTGAGGTTACTTAAGTAAAATTTGAAAAGACCTAACAATATTCTTTGAAGCCTGGATATTTTAAAGGAATTTTTGCCAAACGAAAACCAACAGGATTGTACTGTTTCACACTGTCTTCCCTGTTGAACAGAGGAGTTAAACTGGTATTTTGTGGTAGTTAACATCTTGTTATACGTTCTGCTAAGAGGACAGTCATGACCTCTGGCCAGAGCTGGAAGAGACACATGGTGCCAGTACCCATGAGGAATGTGCTGCACACAGTGTTTCTCGAGATGATAAAACCAGCTGTTAGAAACCGCTGCATCCTTGAACTCAAGGGGAGTATGCACTATAGTCTCTTCAAATAAAATTTCAGGAAGTTCGGCCCCAGGGGCTTTGCCTCCTTTATCCCTGTCTGCATACTTTTCTCACTGCTTTCCTAATAAATATCCATTGGACTTTGACTCTGGGACTTGAGGTCGCCCTTAGTCCCTCGGTTGCAACTGCTTTTGTCTCCAAGTAGTTCATGACCGTCTCTGCTTGAACATTTACCACACTTTGTGTTTGTTCTCAATCCACCAGTCTCTCAGAACTGATCTCTCTTTCTTTCCTTATCTTTCTGGACTGTGTTTCACTAGCATCTTTGCAAAATTAAGGACTAGAACTCTATTAGTTAGAAACAAGAGTCAAGAAAAGGCCTGAGAAGTTCAGAACTTTCAGAGTGAAAAAGGAAGAGGGGAAAAAAAGAATTTTTAACATGAGGTGTGCAGTGTTCTTCTTCTATATTACGCTATTATCTATATTTTTCAGATGATAAAACCGCAGCCCAGAGAGACTAAGTGCTTAGCTGCAGTCCCGCATATGAAAGGTAGAAATGGATTCTCCATAGCAGTGCCAATTACCAGCATGCTCTGTGCCTCTACAAGTAGCCCCAATTGCTGCTCTCCCTTTCTGTATCTACAGAAGTCCCATAAGTTGTGGCCATTAACCAAAATTCTAAATTCATTTAAAAAAGAGAAAGAAAACGGTAACTGTTTTTAAATAGAGGCACGGGTAGTCCTTTCCTTATTTCAGTAATTCCAGTTTAGTAATGTCATCTTATAAATTAACGACTGAAATAAATTAGTGAAAGCCACAATCCACTTGAATATCTTTTTAATTTGTTACAGACCTTTTAAATTTAGCAAATTACTTACCGTCTTAGAAATAACAAAGCTTATGGTCATTATGTTATCACACACACACACATATTTTAAACACTCACCTGACCAAGTTCTAAACATGAATTTATCTTCTGAACAGAAGTTCTGAAATTATATTTCTTTGCCTCCTATACCATCCATCTGCCCCAGGAAAAATAGATAAGTAGATTTTTAAAAGCAAACAAGATTAGCTCGTGCAAGAAAGCAGAACTATAAATAAAGTTAGTGTCTCTGTGATTCACAACCCTACAGCCTCATAAAATAAAAAAGCAGGGAAAGGAATGAAAATAATTAAAAAGTCCCCTTTCCTGGGTTTTACTACAACCTCTGGGGTGTTGTTTGCCTATAATATTCCTGAAATTTTTATTTTAGCTCTCAATGTTTTCTATGTTTACTCTGTTGTGTACACCAAATATAATATATTTATAACCTTCAATTATGGTGCTGAATAGTCTCTTAGAGTTTACTGAAGAGTCATTACATTGAAAACTATTCTTGCCCTTATAATACTGTGTGCAAATTTTATATATTCAATATCTCTATTATAACTACATTATGTAGCTATTTTCTTGCAATGACCTATTCAAGTGAGCTGGCTTACTTTTTCTATGTGTTGCTCACCTTCAATCCATGAGTTTTATTTGACCATGCTTTAAGGTTCACTAATTTGGAAGAATTTAAAAGTTAATCATATTTTAAATTTTTGTCATCAAATGAATTTTTATAAAATTAATTTGACATTTTAATTGTTTGTTTCTTAAAATTTACTATTGATTTAGTTATATTTTAAAGAGAGTATCACATTTATTTCTTTCAATAATTCAAGGATGCTTCAAAAAGTTTGTGGAAAAATAGAATTAAAAGATAATACGAATCCTCCCACGAACTTTTGAAAGCACCCTTGTAGATTTCACTTTTTCAATTTTCTTTGTTCTATGTATGTATGTTTATTGAATTAATTTTTTTTTAATAACTGTTTTTCTTATAAAGACAAATTAACTTTTGACATTGCTTTTAGTGCATGGTGTTAAAGGTAAATCTCTCAAGAATTTATTTTCTGAATGTTTCACTACTCCCATTCCAAACTAGTATTAACGTGAGTCCAGGGAGCTTAAATGGCTTCCCAGCTGCTTTTTAGCTCTAGAGCTACATACAGCCTGCTCACCATCAAATTATCTTTCAAATTCCATTATTTAAATTCCCACTTGTTTCTTTCTTTCTTTATATTTTTTTTGATTTTGAGACGCAAATTTATTTATTTATTTTTATTCTGAAGTAGCTGTGGCTAGAAATTTACACATTATTAGTTTTTTACATTCTATGATGTTGTTGCGGAGCAGTTAGGAGGCGGGGGAGAGGGGAAAGGGGAAGAAAATGGGATGGAAGAAGGAGGAAGGAGGAGGGGCGGGATTGAGGCCTGTGACACCCCCCTCATTCCCATAGTGGAGACCAGGGGGCTTCCAGCGGTGGCTTGGTCAATGCTGTGCTGGGTGCAGATGTCAGGGGGTGTGGCAGAAGCCCTCACCTCCCACCCCAGCTCAGAAACCTGGGGCCCTTCTTGCTGAGGCTGGGTGGTCACCGCTGGGCTGGTTGTGTGTGTCGGGGCGCATGGCCGAGGTCCTTGGTCCTCCACTGCCCCAGCTTGCATGAGCCTGGGGCACTTCCTACGGTAGCTCATTATTTAGATTCCCACTTCTTTATTTTGTTATTAATTTTTTATCTAAAGTTCACTGAATGTGTGGAAATGAGTATAAATTTATTGCAAAATTATTTGAAGTGATTTGCTTGATTTAAATCTTGTATTGATCATTCAGAGATAATTAAACGTATTGACTCTTAGTGCCAAAGTACATCTGAAAATTTTTTAAAAATTTTGGCCAAAGTTCCAGACATTCTTCCTCGCATTACCCTGGTACTGTCTGTACAGAACTCAGTGATGTTTTCAAATAAATATTTTTAATTGAAACCATTTTTAACCAAGAAATAAGTATAAAATTTTATGTTAATTAGATGTGATGTTAATTTTCTACCAAAATCATCAAATTATAAAAAACTTTACATTTGAAGTGAATCAATATAATTATATCAGATAAGATTTAGGAATAGATTCAGTTCTATGAGAGATCTTACTATATGATCAAGGCATCATAGATTATGGTATGGAAAGTGTGGTTTATTTAATTAATAGTGCCGTCATAATTGCCAATTGATTGAAACAATAATGCCTTGCTTTGTAATTTTCTATAAAAGTTATTTTCTCATTTCCGTAGAATATGTTTTGTGATGAGTGGTTCCTAAACCTAGACGGCAATGAAAAAAGGCCATGTCTACATTATTTTTTGAAGCTATATTATTTTACTCTAACAATGTTTTATTGTTTTTAACTATTTAATTACAGTGTTAAAATTCTCATGGCTTATTCTAATTTTTTAAATTTTACCAGCACATTGATAAAATATTTTTTCAGAAATTTTATTATTTAAAATATTTTAAGGTAGAGCTTATATATTCTTTTAATTTTTTCTCCTTTATGATTACAACTTTTCTTTATTTGAGCAGAAGCTTTAACAGAACATTTTAGTCCTGTTTTGATGAAAGCTATGAGTATTTCAACTCTTAAAGATATCACATTTGAGTGCCATTGCATCCAACATTTACTTTTTACTCCTTTTATTCCCCCCTATATAAATGATACTTAAGACTTTGATGTTTGCACAGCATTGGATGATGTTCCAGGCTGTGGTCCATTGATAATATCATCTCTTCTTTATTTGCTCACAGATTCAGAAGGTTCATATTAATGATAGTTAAAAAGGAACTTTAAGAAACATACTCAGGAAAAAAAATACTCATAATTTGTTGGATGTTTATTTTCAATATTAACTCTATATATTAATATTAGTATACATTCTTAAGTACTACATATTTAGTATTAAATACAAATTTCACTCTATGAGCTGTAAAATCTAAACTATTTAGAAACTGTAGCCATTACATAAGACGAGACTAGTGCACCAAGAATGCACTAAGCACACAGCGTCTGCAAAAAACACGCAGCTCCATCGCCCCCTGCTGTCTGTGCCAAGCCACTGATTGCACTGCACATCCCATAACATTTAATTTAACAAAGCAGTTTGTAACAGAGTGTGTACATATATATTTAACTTACCTCTTATTACAGGTACTATCGGATACATCATGCTCTTTACCCACTGGCCCTGAACTATTTAGTACTGATGTGGCTGTGCTGCTGTATACTGGTTATCTGTAGGCATCCTTAATCTGACTCCTGGTCAAATTCACTCCGATGTACACATAAACACATTCATTGACTCCCATTTAGAGAAATTTTTGATGCCAATGCATACAATTTCTTTACCTTGTAAAAGAGTGGCCTAGCCTCTTTTTCAGGAGGAAAAATGGTAATGAACACCCTATACATACTAAATCAGAAACTCTGAGTGTCTGGCCCAGAAATCTGGTTTAAACAAGCTTTCACGGTGCCTTGGTAAAGGCTAAAGTTTGAGTACCATCAGGTTAAATAAAGATTAAAAACTTATGTTGTAAAAGTAACTTAAATGATACAAGGTGAGGTGATATTTACAATACATATGACATAACAGATTAATATACCAAAAATTATTGATAAGCTATGAGCAATTCATTGTGCAAAACGCATAATTTTTAGTTAATTAACTGATGTTGAACTTCAGAGGGAAAAACAAAATCAACTGACTGTTCAGTATCTTCAGTAGGATCAGCAAGATCACATGGCGAAGAATCTAAACTTGGATGGCGAACTGCCCTGAATCAACTATGGGAGGATATGATGTGATTATGACAATTTTTTTATTTCTTTCTACTTGATGTACTTTGTCCTTTACCTTCTTTATCTTGCACAATAGATGGATAAAGCAGATATATGTATGAAAAGTACTTTTTGTTAAATGTTATGGAGAGAGGAGCCATTCATTTTTCTTTCTGAAATTTAATTTCATAATTAGATTTTCTTAATACCTTTATTTCATAATAGACTCTCAAGAGACTCATCTTTGTAAATTAACATATTGATTCATGAATTTATTTTCAGGTTAGCAAACATATTTTAACTTATTTTTACTTTTTTCCCCTTTGGGATCAGCAACTATGTATTTGGTCAATTCTTGCAAATCAGTTGATTTAAGAAACTAGAGATCATTCCAATGTAAGAACTTTTTATATTCAAAGCCAATGGAAGACCCCTCAAATTGCTACAGGCCTCAGGAATGAGCAAAAAAGATGAAGTTTTAAGATTTAAATTACAGTAAAAAAAATAGATAGCTACTATGCATATTGAATAAATGATATCAGCATTAAAACAATTTTAACAGGGAGGCAAAATAAATTTTTTAAACTTTTACTAACCATTATTTTATTATACAGGAATCTTATTCCTGCATCAAAAACAAAAGAAGTCCAATTGGTTCACTCAGAACTTTTCTTTCCTAAGTTCATGTAGCATTAATTCAATTATATCACATATTTAAATTTCAAGAAAGATCTCAAAATATTTTCCATAATTAACAAAGTTCAGATTATTGGTATTGTATTTATGGCTATGTGTTGCCTTCAGTACAGGTTATTCTGCAGATATTACTTGTTTAAATGTCTTTATTCATTTAAAATAATAACACATTTTTAAAACAGTTTAATTTATTCAATATTACCGAATTGAAATTAAATATTTTGATTTAAAGAGAATTGTCATATTTACACTAATAATTCTTCTTTCCCAAGAAAAGGAAGAGGGATAACTTGACAATTTGATCTTCAATGATAATTGCTCTGTTTATACATTTTCTCACTTCTGGTATGAGTTTTGGTAATTTACTTTTCTTAGAAAAATCACTTTTTAAATCCAGTTTTCAATTTTATATGGATGGAGTTCTTTGTTCTTTTATAATTATTTCAATTTTTCTCCATATTAGTAGCTTCTTATTTTTTTCATGTAAAATCTATTGAGGGCATAGCAAGTTCCTAGGCACTGCTCCAAAACTGAGTATGTATCAGTGAATAAAACAGATGAGGTTTCTGCTATCACGAGGCTTCAATTTTAGTGAGGGACAGCATGGGGTAAAGAAGTAAAGCAATTTCAGGTAGAGTAAGTGCTGGGAGGGTAATGCAGCGGTGTACCAGGAGAGAGCATAAATGCGAGGAGGAATTACTTTAGCCAGGAAAGGATATTTCGAGGAAGCGACACACGCCGAGAAAGGAAAGATAAGAAACCAGCCACGCAGACGTGGGAAGATCTGCAAAAAGAATTATTTCAGGAAGAAGAAACAAGTCAAATGCTCCAAAAGAGAAAGGAGATTAAATTATAATTATTTCTATATTTTCTTTGCTAATTCACTGTATTTGTGTTTTTCCACCTTTTTTCTCATTGCATCAACTAGTGGTTTCATTTTTGTTTCCTTTTTAGGTTTAGATCCCGAATTTATTTCTTAGGTCCACTACTTATTTTCTTTTCCTTTTTTGTTTTCATTTTTAAGGTTTTATTGAGGTCTGACTGACAAATTGCATTTACAGTTATGCCGCACAAAACTATGTTTCAGTCAACAATGGGCCATATACACCACAGTGGTCCCATAAGGTTATAACGGAGCTGAAACATTTCTATTGCCCGGTGACATAGCCATTGTGACATCGTAGCACCATTACTCTTTTTAAATAAATTTTGTGTAGCCTAATTGTACAGTTTGTAAACTGCACACTTGAGTTACACTAATTTTTTTACTGTGCATCACAGTAGTGCACAGTCATGTCCTAGGCCTTCACATTCACTCACCACTTACTCACCCAGAGCAACGTCCAGTCCTACAAGCTTCATTCGTGGTAAGTGCCTTATACAGGCGCACAATTTTTTATCTTTTTACTGAATTTCTATTGAATTTTTAAACAGAAAAATATTTACAAAAAAAAAAGGGGGCCGAGCCTGTGGCGCACTTGGGGGAGTGCAGCGCTGGGAGTGCAGCGACGCTCCCGCTGCGGGTTCGGATCCTATATAGGAATGGCCGGTGCACTCACTGACTGAGTACCGGTCACGAAAAAGCCACAAAAAAAAAAAAAAAAAGAAAGAAAAATATTTAGATATGTTTAGATACACAAGTACTTACCATTGTGTTACAGTTGCCTACAGTATTCAGTACAGTAACATGCTGCACAGATTTGTAGCCTAGGAACAATAGGCTATTCCCTATAGCCTAGGTGTGTAGCAGGCTATATACCATCTAGGTTTGTGTAAGTATGCTCTATGATGTTCATACAATGATAAAATCGCCTAATGATGCATTTCTCATAACATATCCTTGTCTTTAAATGACACATAAGCATATTTAAAATTTACAGTCTGATAAATATTGACCTGTTTATATACCCAACAAACCGGCACCTTCTATTACTATGTAGATACCCTTGGTAATCTTTTCCAAAGCTAACTCTCCCCTTGTCCAACCAATCCCATCCACTCTTGCCTACTCCAGAAATTTTTTCCTGCAATCATTCCTCCCCTCTCTCCTCTAGGATTGATTTCTTGTTTCTCTAATTTCCTCACTTCCAGCTCCAGTTTGATCTCTGCACAGTATAATCCCCAAAGAATATGTCTCTTCTCATTACCTCTGATTTCTCACCTGCCGTTCTCTCTTGAATCCAATCTAGTTAGGCTTTCTTTCCCATCACCCCACAAAAATGACTCTTGTCAAAATCACTGATAAATTCCATGCTACAAAATCCAATGGCCAGATCTTGGGTTTCAACTCTCAACAGAATTCATTGTATATGTATTTCTATATTTGTTAATTGTTACATCCCAGTAGAATGCAAGGTCTTTCCTTTGTTCACTGCTATACTCCTAAAATCTATTACAGTCCCTAGCGCATAGTATGTGTAAGCTATTTGCCAAATGAATGTTAATCGAATCTCCTGTATGTGTAGTTTTCTAGTGTATAATCTTCACTATAACTTTTTAATGTTCCCTTTCCTCACTGGGGAGGGGAGAGATAATGGAGTATCATTTTGTAGGTCACATGATAGTTTCTTTTTAGTTAATATTCTTTTAAAAAGTATGATCTTCAGGGCACATGGTTTATTGGGAACATGTTTGGTGGGGTGAGTCAAAAAGAGTGTTTCAATATCTATCGTTTATTCCAATCATCTCACTAATTTGACTCTGGGCTAGCAGAAAGTCTTCTTGGATCATAGACTATCTTAGTATGGCATTCTTTATGGAACTTTTTTATGATTTTATGACTAAGACAGCTACTACAAAGCTATCTGCCATTCACTTTTTCTCCTTCCCTCTGAAAGACTGCCGTTCAGACTCAAGCCTGCTTCTTGCAAAGAAAGCAAGACTCTGCTTTTCATGATTTTTGTTACTGCTAAGTCCTTCCTTCGTTGACACTCCAATGCCTTAAATGGGCTATCAGTATTCCCTGCCCTCAATCTTCTCTGGTTATTTACCTGAAATATAAATTTTTTGGTTTATTTGTTTACTCTCTAGACCCCCTGCCCACCCACCCACACACTCCCACACTAGAACACGAGCTTCATAAGGAATTGTTTGTTTTATTCATTACTGAATTCATTGTGCTTAGAAAATTGCCTGGCATGTTATTGGCTCAGTAAATGATTGTATGAATCTACTTACATATCAGGAGTTACATGTGCCTTACTAAGAGCTAAGGTTAGGCTACAGGTGCAAAGCATTCAAAATTACTTTCTTTGCCTGGAAATGCAACACAAATTTCAGCTATGAGTGCCAAGCTGAAATTTTTGTTCATTTAAAAGAAAACTTTAGTTAGCCAGGTTGTCTTCTTTATTATTAATGAGATTTATCCTAATTCCACCTTGGACAATCATGGGAAATTTTTAACATCATTTGTCATTTATTGCTTTGTTTTCAAAATAACGTTTTCTTTTGTTTCTTGATTTAAAAGGTATGCATGGGATGGATTTCGATAAAAGGAACAATGTATGTTTCTTAACGAGGGAAGAAGAAAACACAAATAAAAAAGCAGGCATGTTCATGTGTTTCATGGTGAAGAAATGAAAATGTCCTGTACTGTTGGGTGCAGTTTTCTTAGTGAATTAAAAGGAAAATTATCCTGTGAATGTGGAGCACAGTAGAAAAGGATATGAGGTATTTTAGAAGAACTAAGCCAAGATACGATAACTTAATGAAAACTTTAGGATCCATGGGCAAAGTTGAAGACAAATTTGAGGTTTCTCCCCATTAATTTATAGTGAAAGAATCAACCCGACTGTGCGGATTTTTCCCAGCAATGTTCAGCTGCTAGAGTCGATGTATCTAGAGAGTAGATGGTTGAGTTCATCCAAGGATGGGCCTATGTGTGGTGGAGACAAATCAAGACACGTAATAAAGCAAATTCACAAGAGAGATTACAATGTGCCGCACAATCAAACTGAGCAAGAAGAGGTGGTAAAAGGGGACTTCATGGACGTGAAAAAGTTGCCGGGATCAATTGATCGAAGATCTTGACCAGATAAAAGCAAAATTCTGGGGTGGGGCGTGCTTCAATGAATGAACTGGAAGTTTAAGAGGTAGTGAATGTAGGATGTTTGAGGATCACTGGAGGTGAAGAGTCGAGGACCTGTGAGGCTGGGATATTGACTGGGTCGTCCACGTGACTGGTGAGACCATTGAGGTTTCCCTTTGCTCTTACTCAGCCTGGCAAATCCAGCATGCTCTGGCCCCGTCTCTCACCTCCGATTCATCTGATGCTGCCACATCTTTGCTTAAGAAGCTTTAGCCACACAGGTCTTCCCTCAGTTCTTTCCCTCCTACGAGCCCTCACATAGGTGCTAGTTTTATTCTCTAGGTTTTACTCTTAAAGGCCTTTGAAGACCTGCCTCCCTTCCCCACCTCCTGCCTGTACCTCTCACATTTCCCCTCTCTCTGTGTCTTAATCTACACTGCATCAAAAGTGTACTTGCACATCCCCCACGCCTGTGTTCTACACGACTCTCACATCACAGAGAACTCCCTTTCACTATAATTATATGTTTTGCCTTATTTTATGTCTTATCGTGTGACTGTAAACTCCATGAAGGCAGGAACCGTATATTATACTCAGCATTACATTTCGATCCTTTCAATGTAGTGGCCCGTTTGGGTGCTTAATTTCTATTTATTGGAAAAATAAGCCAATGCCAAAAGGAGCAAATATATATACAAGGCAAATTGTGTGTGTGTGTGGATTCCCTGTGTACAAAAACAATTCGATTTAAAAATGCATTCCAAAGTTCATGGTACAATGTGAGGTATAGTCATTTATCAATAAAAATTTTTAGATGGGTAGAAGAAAAGGCACTTACTTATTTGTTCATGGCCTAATCACTGCACATGAAGGCTCTTCCTAGTGTCCAGGCACCACCTTTTCCTTTCCAGACCCTAGATCCTCCACATTTTTTATTGCCAAATGTGCCCAATGAGCTGTTCCTGGATAATTTTATATCTTCTACCACCAGGAAAAGATGCCAGTGTTGCTGTTGTTCCCAGCGCCATGGCTCTTCAGAGCCTGTTTGTACTGGCTGGAATGATTTCAATTTTCTGACCCCTGTGGCTCCCAAATACCACTTATTTATCGTTAGTTATATCCTTACTCACGAAGTTTGTTCATCCTGCTACCCATGAACGCTGGCTTCCAAGGACTCTCAAAGGCTGTTACTGCACTTCACTGATGATAACCACAGATGCAAGTATCATCCAGGCAGGAAGAATGTAAATAAAAACTTCATTTCCTAGTCGGGTTAAATTTACTTCTTAGAATTTATAGTGTGTCTCGGTCTTAAACTCTTTAGGCCATAATCACTGCATTCCTAAATGGGACTTCTTTCCGTGCGGACTGTGTCCCTGCTTTCCACACATTGCCACCAGGGGTGCAGGCCATGGGAAGACAGAAGGAGCAGCCCTGTTCTCATAGGAATGTCTATCCCTCCTCCAGCATGGCTTAAAATGGACCCGGGAGAGCACCTCATCTCTCCATGGATTGGAGGCAGGACAGGGCATTGAGAAGAAGGGCCCATTGGCATTGTGGAGCAACCGTCTGGAAAGCTCTGAGGGGAGACAGAAGTGGCCACCTCTGGAGAGCTCCCTGGCACATGGGCTGGAGCCAGTGGGGGTGGGGGAGGGGGGAGGTGACTGCCCTGGGTGCCACAGTAGGGGACACACAGAATAAAGAACATCTGCTACCACCCTCACCATCCTCAGGTGCCATAGTCCAGAGTGCCAGAGGTGGCATCACAGTTGGAACTGTCACAGGGAACCACACACATTCGCAAGTCCAAGGGTTGGTAGTGGACAGTTGGTAGCCCAGAGCCCTGAACTGGAAAGACATAAATCTCTGGTAAATCTAACAGAATATTACACAAGCTCGGTTACTTCAATATGGTATACTAAAAAGAAATACAGTTATGTGAAAATTATATAAAAAGTTATTGGGTCTTTGCAGATTCAGGAGTTGCACCATGTAGTAGGGTCATTTCATTGTGAGTGTGTCAAAGTGTCACTTGTGAGATGGCTGCTATGGACTGAATTGTGTTCCCTCAAAATTCACATGTTAGAGCCCTAGTCCCCGGTATGGTGGTGTTTGGTGGTGGAGCCTTTGGGAGGTAATTAGGTTTAGATGAGTTTGGGAATGTGGGGGCCTCATGATGAGATTAGTGACATTATAGGAAGAAAGATCAGAGAACTTGCTGTCTCTCTCTGTCCTCCGTGTGAGCACCAGACGTGGCCGTGTGCAAGCCACGCCATCTGTCCATATTCATAGAGTGCTCAGAATAGTGCCTGGCACATACTAAGCTATGTGTTTATTAAAGTAAATTTAAGTAAATAAAGATAAAGCTCCTTGCTAAAGCCATTTATATGTGTGTTGTCTGTTTAAATGTTATCTTTTTACAACAGAAAACAGTTTAGGCCTAATGGCTCCCTTTTTTTTTTTTTTCTCCTTCCTTTGGCCTTTTCTTGACTATAAATTACTGAAGTGTTGTTAATTTACATATTGTTTTTCTCTACCTGGTAATTCAGTGGGCTACTGAGGCCTTGAGCCATAGTGAGATTTTTTTCCTTTCCTTCATGCAAAAACTCCTTCAAGAACAGAAAGCACTTATACTAGCACAGAAAAACATTTTCATTGATAATTTAGATTTCTCTACACAGCTATGCATATGTATTTCATCCCTCCCTTTATAAGAGTGTAATTTTATCTTTAGCCAATGATGTCATGACACACCTGAATAAATCAGTGTTTTTATTTGGAAGGCAACATTTTTCTAGCAAAGAAAACATTTTAAGACTTGGTCTTCTAAATATTTATTTCTTTATCACATATAAGTAACGGTTTCCTTTGCAAACACAGTGATGACAAGACATTTTTTCCTATCCTAGAGAGGTTTTTGTTGTTGTTTTATTATTTCGTTTTTGTTTCAAAGAGCACATTGAGAACATTAGGACTGTTATCATAATTTCTTAATTTTGTTGGATTCTCTGAAACCCCTCCAAGATTTATATATGCATTTAGTGGTTTTTTTTATAATAATACTATGGAAATTGCATCGCATTTGGAAGACATTATCACCTTTGTATTTAAGAATTAGACACAAAAACTGACCTTCAGATTTTCCTCTATGGAAACTAGGTCATATTCAGAATATATCAGGGTTATTTTCAGTATACCCCGTTCAGTTCTCAGGACACATGCAGATCATCATGCCAAATCGCTTCAGTATCTAAAAGGCTACGGTCCCTAGTTAGGACTTCTGGGTTTCATTTGGACGCCCCATTCTCTGTCTTGGAATTCATGGTCTTTCATTCAGGGAGGAAAAACTGATCACATTTAGTGAGAGAATTTCATCAAATGCTTGAGCAAAGTGGAGATTGTGGCCATCTTTTTTGCCCAAGGAAAAGAAAGGAAAGGAAAGTGCTAGGTAACTCTGAAAGAGCGCAGAGGGAGGCTGGCCGCGTGGACTGTTTCACTGGAGGTTCCTATCTCTGCCCTGAGCGAACTTCAAGGAACCAGATGTCATTCTGCGTATTTATCCACCAGGGGGTGGCAGTGCTCTGTTACTGAAGAAAGAATCTGGGGGAGGTCAGAGATTTGCCTGCAGAGCTGTAGAGCTCCACTGCTGGTCACTCAGTGCAAAGAACATCCCTCTGCAGGGCCTTCAATTCACACAAAGGAAGAATCTCATTGCTTACCTTTAGTCAGACTAGGGTTCTAACTGGGTGAGCCATCAAAACAGAAATGTGGATTTTAGGAATGTAATTATTATTCCTTAAGTTCAAAGGTGTGCATACTTCCTCTTGTCATTAAAAAAGAAAATTCCGGATCCTAGGGATCCAACCTCAGTAACAACCAGGAACAGCCACATAGTCAAGACTTTCTCAAGCACCCTGTTGCTCTGAGCAGGTTAGGGACAGATGGCAGGCAGCAAGCAGTCTTCCCTCTGAGCCACAGATGGAGGTTAACCTTGCCTCCGTTTGTCTGTGTACACCCCCTTCTCATTTAATCATTCAATCCCCAATTGTTAATTTAAGAGAGGCAAGGACTCTATTTCTCTGTTTGAATAAAGAATCCAACAAAGCTATGAGTTTTATGTATTTATTTTTTTTGAATGGGAAAGAAGAAAAATTCAAAGGTTTCTTTAAAAATAAGACTCACGAGTATTTATATCTTTGATAAAACAGATATATGAATTTAAACATTATATCCAGGGCTAAAATTATTTAAATACCCAATCAGAAGCCCATACTTTCAGGAGATATATTATGAACAATTGAATTACTTTTGCATAATAGTGGTTCTGAGGATCTTTGCAGGGCAATGGGGGTTGGGGGGATACATTTTAACCAGGCTAGCAGACAATTAAGCAGCCAACACAGGCTTTCCCCTCCCAAAAGTCCCACTCAAGAGAAAGAAGCTTTTCAGCTAAGTTTAGGTAATTTACGATGGGACAATATGCCACACTGCTACCAAGAAAACAGAATTATTTACTGCAGGAAAAAAATTCAGATCTAAGACAATAGAACAATTCATTGTAGAAAAATTATTAAAACAAAAGCGCTGTGTTGTGTGTGGGTTTCAGGAAAACTAGGAACCATCTCCATGCCCGAGAAAGAGGAACAAGTAAAATTGTATATGTTCTCCATCAGCAATGCAGGAGTTTTACTGAATTTGAGAATTCTGTCCTTAATTTTTCACACTAGCCATTTTTTAAAAATATCTTTTTTTGTTTTTAAAAATAAGGTTTGTCAAACTGTAAAATTAAATTAATCATAAAGGGTACTAATACATATTTCGTAATGGATCAACCAATAGAGTGAAAAACTGACAGTACAGTGTCAGATCTAACACTATATAGAAACTTAATTTAGGATGAACTTGACATTTTCAAACGGTATATTTTAAAAGTGAGGCCAGCATAAACGTATATTGTTTCAGAAGAAAGAAAAAGATTGCTGCTTATACCATTTATATAAAAAAAATCCAGACGAGTGAAATACCTAAACCTTAAATATAAATATATTATTCTATTCTCTATTGTGTGTGTATACATATAAAACAACAATTGAGACTAACAATTGAATAAATTAGGACAACAGAAGCCAGAAACTATAAAGGAAAGATTAGATTACTTTTAAAAATTACGTGACAAAAATCACTGTAAATATAAGCCAGAGAGAAAATATTTACATATACATATGTACATATATAAGTATATAATAATATACACAAAAACATTTTCATTGTAGACAATAAATATAGAAATAATAAAGGAAATTGTCCATAGTTTGAAGACAGTCTTGAATCTATAGTGAAAAGGGTCACAGAATTTCAGGCAGAATTTGTGAAGCAAATACATTCGCCTATGATTATTCTAAAAAAAAAATCTCTGAATTCTGAGACAGAAAGTAGAGCTTTATAAAAGTTTTCTGTTATATTTATTAGACCTCTTAATATCCCTTAATACTGAAAAAATTACATTTTGGACACTATTCTAAAAACTTTACACATGCTGTTTTACTTTATTTTGCATTTATAACTGTCTTCTGCTACCTGATTCCAGAGATTTGAGGTATAAATATGGCATCTAGAGGTACTTGGAAACTTTATACATGACAATATTTCATATTTCTGAAATATTAAAAAATTCAAAAAAGTTTATTATATTAAAATATCAAAGAAAGGTCTTATATTATATTGCTATTAGATATGTCCCTTTCCATATGCAATTGCTGGAGGATGAGGTGTTTTTTCCTTCTTTTGAACAGCCAAGCAGACTTTGATCAGTTATGGTTACTGTCTCCATCTAGTGGTAGAAATATATTCTAAGTATTTGCGTCATAAGTAAAGCCATTATCACACTGTGTGAAACATCTAAGTGCTGCATAAATAGGAATTACTGTAGTTGTTATTAGGTACATGTCATCAGGGCAGAAATAACATTTTCTGCTGCTGATTAATTCTTATTTAAATTTTATGTTCCTTTATGCAAATTAGTCGCATCAACTTTTTAAGCACTCACAAGGTCTTTTCTTATAAACTAAAATTCTAATTTTAAAATATATATTACAGACACTGGTGGCCCTTATTTATGGATTCTGTTAGATAGATGGCATCTTATCAGCTCTGCCTAAGCTTTACAGCTGAGGTTCCTTATCTGCACTTATTTACAGCCTTCAGATCTTAAATATAAAGAGTCTCAGGTATAAAATTTACACACCTTTGTGGTTCATTTACTAACTATCTTTCTGAGCCTTCATTCTTTTATCTGAAACAATGTCAATAAACACTTAACACACCTATAATACTTTGTGTTTATAAGCGTCGTCTCATTTAACCTTCCCACAGCTCTGTGAGGGGGACAGGTAAGGTGTTTAATGTCTCTGACTTAAGATAAGGAAAACGTGGTTCAAAGAGATCTTATAACTTATCCAAACTTAACAAAGAGAGAAATGGGAGAGCCAGAAATTCATCCTAGATTTCTGGATTTCAAGTTCAGTCCTCTTTGTAGAATTTGCCCCATTTGCAATTATGACGATGAAGTGAGCTAATATTTGTATAAATGCTCAAAACCAATAGGAACATAAACTATTGTAAAATTATATAATAAAGATAATAATATGGTCCCTTAATGTGAGAAGCTATGGGAAGGTCAGATAAAGAAATACATCATGTGAGTATATGCATCAGACTGAATTTAGCTGACCATCAAAATTTTCCAGAAATTTGAAAGCCTTGACATACATGCAATCTATTCAAATATGTATTTTTCTATCTTACCACTCTCTTTCTGTGGCCATCTTCTTAAAACACTACTGGGTGAATCACTGCTATGTGAAGGTTCTGCCATTAATTAGAAGTGAGATGAGGAGAAAATACTACACAGTTAAACAAACGTATGTCTAAAATGGCAAAAAACAAAACAAAACAAAACAAGAAAACAACAAACTCAATGTCTGTATTTGTTGCTTGTATACATAAGGCACTATGTGTGAGCAGTATGTAGGCAGGGGCTGGGGTCTTGCTGTACAGAAGAGTAATATCAGGTTCTTTCCCTTAAAAAGTTTTTGTTTCCCCTCCTTCTCCCCTTCCCTTTCCCATTTCACTCTATTCCCATCAAAGGGACTCTGACTTGTATAAAACTGCAAGACAACAGGAATGCAGGAGAGAGAGAAAAGGTGAGTCACATTTTTTCTTCTGTTCCTGTTATGTTCCATAACATCTGAACGTAACATCTGAACAAGTAGCCTCCAAGTCTACGTTCAGTGCTACCATAAATACCTGCTATACGTCTTTGTAGAAAAGCAGATTCTGAGCATATACTCTATACAGAAGAGAAATTGAATTGCAACCTCAATTTCTCTTAACTTCTGTCTCCTGACACTGCCCCTGCCTGCCCAACCCATGAGCTCCTTTAAAAACAGTGAAATGCAAACCCAAAGAGCTAACCTCATACTTGCTCTTTTCCTATAGAACATAGAAGACTAGAATTACTTGTGGCACTAATAATCTAACTAGGCATGCTCAAAACTAATCACAGATTTTTATTTCAGGATAATATAAGGCCTGAAATTGACTCTGGAAACCTAGAGTTTTTTCCCTTTCCATCACAAGCAATAAATAAGTCCAGGCTAGTGCACATCTTTACATCTTCTCTTGCCCTTGGAAAGGTTTGATTATGACTGGACAAATGATTTCCTAATCTGAGGTCAATATTATCTTAATTTTATATCACAGATAGGCCAACACTTAGCATATTCTCCAGCCCAGAAGAGCTTTTGAGTCGTACCTGGGAAAGACATTAGGCTGAGTGCCAGAAAATCAGGTTCCAGCCTAGCTGTCACTGGTTTGTACAATCCTGGGTGAGTCACCTGCCTTTCAGGACCTTAATTCCCTCTCCTGAGAATTGAATGGATTAAAGTAGAGAATCTCAAGGGTTTCTCCTAGCATTAGCAAGCTGAGTCTATAATTTAATCACGAGCTGGAAATGAATTGCTGACCTTTTCTTCAAAGTCCCAGGTACTGAAACAAATCAATTCTATGAGCAATTCTAGCAGGAGAGTCTGCTGTAAAAATACCTGAAGCAAGCTTGGTACAAGCTCTTCCAAGAAAGGATCCCTCCTTCCCTTTTGGTTTAACACGTTGTTTGTAAGCAGAGTTAAACTTTAGTTTTACAAGTGCCAAAAGGAAAGACACTCAACTTCAGGGGTGTCTTTATCTGCCTCTGGCCAATCACCATTATTGCTGGTCTTCCTCTTTCTTTTACTTAGTAAGTTTTAATCCAGATTTTAATCCAGATTCTAAAATTTAATGGAAATCACAGATATTTGGGTTTATTTACTTTTTTTTTTTTTTTTTCAATATACAGCTTGAGTTTTTTCCTTAAGCTGTTCTTCTGGACCTTCTCTCTGAAAGAGGAGTTGCCTGTTGACGGAACATGGCCCTCTGTCCTTAGTTAGGGAGCAGGGCCCACTGAGGCTATCCCACTCAGAGCTGAGGCCATCTCACTCTTAACACCTGCCCTCTCCCCTTCCTTCTTGTTTCGTCAGCGACCCTGAATCCTTCGGGAGAGAAGTTTCCTAAGAGCCCAATACAGAAATTAGGCACTCAAAATCAGTTCTTTCCCTGCCATGCTCCTCAAATTCATGTCATGACCCCTCGTCCGCATTCTTTTCATGCCCTCTCCCTTACAAAAATTCTCTAAGACTATCCAGAGTCCAAAGTTTTCCAAATGATTCATTCCTTTGCAGAAGGCCACAAGAAGTCCCATCCTCTTGAGGGAAATCTGGGCAATCCCATTACATAAATTTCCAGCTAAGGGTCTCTAGGGGTTTTCTTACTTGGAGGAGATATGGAGTGCTTCCAACTACTCTTGAGGTCTCCAGCTCGGAGGTCAACCAGAGACCCTTCCAATCCCCACACTACACAAGCTCTCTGGGAGACAGCTACCCCTTCTGGAGCTACAAGCAAATGTGAAGCCATTTCAGGGCACCTACCAGCTCCCACCTCCTCCTCGCAGAAGGGTCCTTCTGCCCCTGCATCCTACTCTGCTGTGGCTCCAGATCCTGATGCTGTCTTGGGTGGTCCAATTGCAGCCTCCTGGGAGTACCACTGCTCATTCCTCCCCAACCCACATGGCCATTTGTAAGGTTTTGTATCTTATGCTGGTTGCTAGGTGTTTATTATTCTCCATACATCTTTATATATTTGAATTTCTTAGTTATAATAAATAACATTGAAAAAGATTGGACCTATTTTACCATTGTCCATTTTACCTAATCAATTGCTTCTTTGAGAAGGTATTACTTCTTATTGAGTTTTTTCTAATGCTCTAAGAGAGTACTTCAAAAAGGAGTTAAAAAATCATATCAATCTTTCCATGAGCTTTTTGAAGTACCCTCGTATTGTCTTATCAGATTAATAGAAAAAATAAAATATAGCTACTAGTCGAGGGATCATTTACACACTTAAATAGTTAACAATTGTCTTGAGTCAAATAAAAAAGGTGAAATTTTGTCTTTAATTTCATTTTAAAGAAATTGAGCTTAATAAATACAAGTTCTTAATAACATTTTAGAAAGCTTCTTGTGGTCTTTTCAACAGATACTTGCTCAACACTGTATTTGGCTATTGTAGCATTAGAAGTCCTGGAGTGTACAAATTAAAATAACATGCTCCATTCTTTAAACTCAAATAAGGACATGATAAATTCACATACTAACACCTAAAAGTCTTTTGGGAACAAGGTAGAAGATAAATGTTACACTCATTAAAAGTTAAAGACTATCTATGGTTTGGGAAAATGTATGACTTGAGAGGCACCATGATGTTCTCAGTGCTACACATGTATCAAAGTGATATGATGGACTGGACTGACTTTTGAAGCTTCCTCACTCCACACAAAATAATTAGAAAAACTGGATGCAATGAACCCTAATTAATTTTTAAAATATGTAACTGAAACTGAAATTAAGAAAGAGAAATCCCCAGGTAGAAGAAATGAATAGAATATTCAAAATCAATGTTGTGAGCAAGAGCTAAACCCACTGACCTATGAAGGAATCAGAAAGGGGTAAATCCTTAAGGGGCCCATGGTTTTAACACATACCAGGTTTCTGGATTTGAGTCTCAAACTCCAGGCAACACTGGCACCTAAAAATGGGCCCCTTAATAAATCTGAGAGCTTGTAAGGCAGCAAATAAGCAAGCTAACTACTCTGCTGTGGGAGAAAAAAAGAAATAGGAAGCATACCTGTGAACCTTGCTGAGGATGTTGTAAGAATTTGCATTTCCTTGTCTGTGTGGAAAGACCCAGCTGATAAATTCTTACATAAGTCAAACCCTTGGGGCCTTGGCAGAGTTGAATGTGCTCCTGCCCCACAGGTAAACCTCCACAAACCAGCACACTTGATTCCTGTGGAAACAACTCCTGCTGAAGATGAGTTCCTAGTAAAAATCTATAGTCCACAAGAGGAGACAAGTAACTAGGGAAGACAGAGATATAGGATGCAATGAACTAGAGAAATCATGACCAAAGGGCTGCCGATAATAGAAAAATATGAAAATGCCTTCAATTAAGGATATTTACAGTGCTCAAGGAGAAGTAAGGAGCAGAAAACGTAATGCAAGAACAAGATAAAATGAAAGGAATTGGATATGTTTAAAAAAGAGCAAAACAAATTATAAAAATTAAAAATCTAGTCATTCACACTTCCGCGTCCAGTCAGACAGCATAAGTAGAACCAGACTTGCCCTGCTATCATGAATGACAAGTAAACTGGATAAAATATACAAAGCAATTGTTTTCAGACATTAAATAACAGCCAGAGCGGAACTACGATCCCTCGGAAAAGGGAGACAAATTAGTTGACCTTCACACTTGACCTGCTTTCTGCACAGAGACACTGTTTTGGATCACAATAGAGCGAGGGAAAGCCCACGCAAGAACAGAGGGCTCCTGGATTTTAAGAGATTAAGGCTCGGGGAGTCTGGTAGCAAGATTTTTTTTTTTTTCCCCTGGGAGAATGCATAGTAGAGAGAGCTACAGACAGAAAGAGGTACAGAAATCTGTCTAAGGGTCACCTTGAGTCAGACAGTATACAACAGGCCACACAGGACTGTGACCCTTGGGAGAATGGGAACTAACAAGAAGAGCTTCACCACAGCAACCACTTGCTACCTGGAGACAGTTACCACGCTATAGCCCAGAGGACCAGCAGTCTTGCTGAGCTGAGGATTCCGAGGCTGGAGTTTGGCATGGGTGAGGGGGCTGGCTAGACTTTGCAGGGCCAAGCATCAGAGAGCCAGATACTGCACAGAGACCTACAGAAAGGTACTCTTAAGTCTTTGGCTAGTGCCATCTGCATGTGTATATGAAATTACCTGAGGCCAGAGAAACAATCCTCAGAAAGACATAGGCAGAAGATTCTTGAAGCTCAACAAGGCTGGGAATAATTTGTGTTCTCACGAGCTAGAATGGAAAGACCGCATCACACATGCAGCGTTAGGTAGAAGCCTAAAAGGATATTTATTGCCTTAATACTGAGGCTAAATTAGCTCTAGATAAAGGTTATTCTGAACCCACTCAATGATACTTAAGAACAGAAAAAAATATCTAACATTTCCCTTTAATTTTTTTCTTTTTTATTAACTGCCAAAATATACATCACATAAAATTTAGCATTTTAACCATCTTTAAGTGTATAATTTGGTGTCACTAAGTACACGTACCATGTGTGCAACTGTCACTGCTATCTATTTCCAGAACTTTTTCATCATCCCAAACAGAAACTCTACCCATTAAACAATAAACCCACCTCGTCCCCTCGTTCCAGGCCCTGGTCACTAACCTCTACCTTCTGTCTCTATGAACTTGCCTATTCCAGGTCCCTATTACAAGTGGAGTCATACAGTATTTGTCACCTTTTGTGTAGGGCTTATTTCACTTAGTATGTTTTCAAGGTTCATCCATGTTGTGGCATTTATCAGAATATCACTCCTTTTTAAGGCTAAATAATATTCCATTGTAATTATATACCACTTTTTAAAAAAATCTATTATCTGTCAATGGACATTTGAGTTGTTCCCACATTATGGCTACTGTGAGTAACGCTGCTATGAACACTGGCGTATGTATCTGCTGGAGTCCCTGCTTTCAATGATTTTTAGTATATACCTAGAAGGGGAATTGCTAGATTATAGGTAATTCTGTGTTTAATTTTTCTGAGGAACTGCCTAACAGTTTTCCACAACAGCTGCACCATTTAACATTCCCACCAGCATACATAAGGGATCCAATTTCTCCACATCCTTTTTAGAAAACATGTAAATTAATTTAACTACAATTTTAAACTCTTTTCTGTCCAAAAGGAGGACAATTCCACTTTATTCCTTCTTGTGCACTCCACACCCACCCCAAGCCTGTATCAAAGACCAAGAGACTTACACAGGGTGTTAAGGGTTGGGCCCTTTGGTCCACAAAGATTATCAATGAAATGTTCTTTGCCACTGTCTGGCAGCTTCAGTGTTGGCAGGTCTCTGTGGTTTCCACACCACACTTGAGACATGAGACATTCTTGTAAGGCAGGGAATCCCAGCATCTGTAAATTCTGCTCCCTAAATGTAGCATGCCGCCATTTCTCTCTGAGGTCATGCAAGATCCAGCACTACCAGAAAGCCCCTCCCTGGCCCCCTATACTCTGAAATGCATGAAACTCTCTCTCTATCCGTAGGAACTATTTTGTTCTCTGAAAAAAGTTTCCCACCCACCGTTTCTTCCAAACTCCCAATTTCTCTAAGAAAGTTTGCAAACCTTTACATCATCAAATAAAACACCGGAAATCTTGCAGGTAACTTCTGCTTTCTTGCTAACCTTGCGTCTTCCTTGAAGCAATGAAGCATGCCCACAGTCTGATCAATTGAACAGGGAAGGAAATGGAGAAATTGGGAGGGTGAGGGGTGAAGTACTTCAAAATCTTGTCCAGACAAATAATCAATCAGACTTAAATAAAAAATACTTATACATGCTCAGGGTGAAAATTGGAGAAATGCAGCAAGTATAAAAATGATAGAAATTATTCATAATAATATTCAAACTACCCAAAGTTAACATTTTGATATATATTGTTCCAATTTTGTCTCTAAGCATACAAGTACTTCACAACTTTAAGTTCATACTGTATATATGTTACTAGTCTTTCAATATTTTAGTTACCCTTTCTTAAATAACTAAGTAACTATTTCATGTGATTCCAGAAGTCCAGTGCCCTCTCAACTAGTTCTGAGTTTTCTGAATGACAGAGAACATGCTTACATTCTTCTGATTACTCATTTTTTTACCCATAATTTCTGGCTTTCTCTAGATGCTCTGTGCTCTCCAACACGATAGCCACTAGTTACATGTGCCTATTTAAATTTAAACTAGTTAAATTTAAATGAAATTGAAAATTCAGTTCCCAAGTCACACTGGTCACATTTTAAATATTCAATAGGCACATGTGGCTAGTTGCTATGGTATTAGACAGTGCAAATCTAGAACATTTTTATCATTGCAGAAAGCTCTACTGGACTGAATGCTGGATCACCTAAACTCATCTGACTCCTCCCCTGCACTGCTACCATTTCCTCTTTTCACCTAGATCCCACTCCTGTATTCCTCCAAACACCGAAACCACATTGTTGCTGGATGTTTTTTCAAAAAGCATTTTATAAAGCAATAGTAGGGCAGCATTACCGAAAAACAGGAAAACAACTTAAAAACAAATAGCAGGTGTCACTGTTGCTGAAGTTCACTAACCTGCACTGACCCAGTGTATAAACCAACTAGTTAACCAATTAGGCCTCAGTTCTATAACTGATAGGTAGAGTAATAATTATTTTTTATCTAAATGTTACCTGGTTTGGAGCATCTATCATGTTCTTTCCTTCTAACTGAAAACATTATATAATATAAATATATACAATGTAAAGTTATTAATAGATCTGCAACATAACCAGCGCCACTTTAGACAAGCCCAAGTACAAAATGGCGCTGCCCACCTCCTCCCCTCCCCTCCCCCCTGCCCCTTGGGAGAAGCCTCTGGACTTAAACAGAAACCCCTCTTGCTTCTGCAAGGACGCAGTTCTCCACCCGGATCCACATTAGCATAATGCCCCTCATTGATGGTATCACCCAGATCTTGGCGCACTATATAAGCTCTACCACCCCCACACCTGGTGCTGTCCCCCATTTTCAGGGCAGCCCCGGGCTGTTCCCCACTTTGAGCACAGCCCAGTAGATTCTTTTCCTTTAATAAAGCTTGAACAGTACCTGGCATCTCGGCTTACTTTCTTTGTTATAAATTAAGATCAAATGTTCTCATGGAATTAAGAGGTATTTATTTTCATTACAGAAACAACCTTTTCTTAGTCCCTAGCCTGCTGCTACATCACTGACTTTCTTTTTGCTGCATCTTTCTTCCTGATCAAGTGCTCTTTTAGGCTGCAAATACAAAAACTGCAAACCCTTGCTGGACAATTTGGCTTCTCATTTTTCTAAACCTCTCCCTAACTAGACTGGCCTGTTGCCTTGCCTTCCAGAGCCAAAGAGCTTCCTTCAGCAAGCTTTCCTAAACAAAAGAGCATTTTATACTTGCTTTTCCCCCAAGAAGAATTTTGCCATTCTATCGATCTTCTAAAATGCTGAAGTAGCCACTGGAAATTTTGGTTTTAAAAGTAACAAATTTTTCTTCCTGTTTCATGCTGCATTTTTCACTTCTTAATATTTCATAAATATTTTCTTTACTATTTTTATAAATGTCTGTAATAATATTCCATAGATATACCCTCCCTTATCCCTTACTGTTGGATATTTAGGTATTTTATTTGTTTGTTTTTATCTTACTAAAAATGCAGGGATTAGCAACTTTTGAATGCACTTCTGATTCTTTCTCTAGGATAGATTCCTAGAAGTGGAATGATTTGATTGAGAATAGTTTAGCAAACATTCACCATGCTCCCATCGTAGTTGGGTTTACACACACTCCATCCCTCCCCTCATGGATGCTGGGCTTGGCCAAGTGACTTTCTTTGATTAATTGAACTTTAGCATATTTGACACAATCAGAAACCTGAAATGTACTGTGGATAGTCTTTCCCTCTCGCACTTCAATAGTTTGCCATGAAAAGAGAACACTTTGGGTAACTACTGACCTTCAGCTTGGTCCCCTCAATAAAAACACATGGAATAGACTTGGATCCAGTCTCTAGTCTGGAGCCAAGCCAAGCTAACTCCTAAAACAGGTTCACCCTAGATTAGTCTGATGAATCCAGTCTGACTGAGCGCATCCTAAATTAGTCAAACTACAGTCAACCTACAAAAGCACGAAGCATGAGAAAAAAATACCGGTTAGTAAAGCACTGAATTTTAGGATAGATAGTTACACAGCATAATTGTAGTGTTACCTAATGAATGCACTTTCCTTATTAAGGGTTTCACTTGGTAACAAGGCTTCCAAAATTTCTTGAGTTATGAGTTCTAGCTTGAACATATGGTTCCATCTACAGTAAATTCAAAAGTTAAAAACCTTTACAGTGACTAAAGATCTTTTAATTATACAACCAAGACCAAATTCTAACCTAACCTAACCTAAAGTATTATAATTCAAGGTATTCTAAAATCTTGTGGAATTTAGCTTTTCAACCCCAGGCAGGAGTCACTGTGATGACTGTCCAGTGCATGTGCTTAAATGGATTCACTGTTGGAATGTAGTAGTAACAATCCACAAGAAAATACCTAAGTAACTTTGCTACACGCATTAGCTACTTAGTGTGCACTGGACAAAGCTGAATAACCCCATGTTTAGGAGTTCTGTAAACAAGTACATTGTTCCTCAAACAACTGTGGATGAAATAAATGTATTTTTCATTTTTACATCAGCCTGTTGAGCTAGTTTTAATGGAAATCAAGAGATTCTAAGTACTGTATGGTTTATTGATTCTAAGTATGTGGAAAACTTGGAGAAGAAAAATGATTTTGGTAATTGGCTAAAAGAAAAAAAAATTTTTTTTAAGAAAAAAGAAAAAAAAGAAAAGTGATAAGCTCAGGACTTTAAATTCTCAATTCGTTTAGAATAAAAAACAGGAATTTTTTTTGGAAACCTATATTTCTTGTAGCTAAAGGGTAAAAATTTCTGAAAAAACAAACCTAAAGTCAAATAGGAAGAGTTAAAATGAGGAAATTTCATTTTGAAGAAGTTTTAAGGAACTTCCTAGAGAAGTTATCTTGTCGGGGAATGCCGATCTTCATGAAGACCAGCTCCACCAGCTTTCACTGCTTCTAGACCTATAGCCATTTTCAAATTCTATCAGTTACCCAGGCTTGGGGACATGCATGCCCTGGAAGGAAGTATCATATGCATGAAAAAAATTCAAGGTTTTTTCCAATTTACGTCCTCAGAAATCTAAGAAATACAAATGGGAGTGGATCTTAACCACATTAGATTAGAGGAGAAAAAATATAACGTTATATGTTTGTCAGATTTAGCATGGGTTCACTAACAAGAGATTCTGGATTTGATGTTTTAGCTTAGACAACTGATAGTGGTTCTAACAGTTTGCTCTATTGGTGACTAAAACCTAGACACTAAGGTGGTCTATGCGGAATAAAGCTTAAGATGCCAAAACTTCCTAGGTATGTAGTAGAGGAAGGTATCTAAACATTAGGAAAATTTCGGCTTCCAGGAAAGTTATGGAGTGCAAAGGTTAATTCTAGGTGTCAACTTGGTTAGATGAAGGAATGCTGAGAAACCCGATAAAGCAATCTTTTTAGGTGTGTCCAAGAGGGTGTTGCCAGCAGAGATTAGTATGACAGTCTGAGTGGCCTAGGTGGGAAAGACCCACCCTCAATGTGGGTGGGAACCATCCAATCTGCTGGAGAGAACAAAAGACAGAGAAAAGAGGTGAATCTCTCTCTCTTGATCCACTGGAGCTGGGATACAGTCTTCTCTCCTGTCCATGGACATCTGGGCTTGAGACTCTTCAGCTTTTGGGTTCCAGGACTTACACCAAGGACACCATCAGCTTCCCTGGTTCTGAGGCCTTTGGACTCGGACTGAGCCACGCTACTGGCATCCAGTTGATAGACGACCTATCGTGGGACTTTTCTTCATAGTCATGTGAGCTAATTCCCCTTAAAAAATCCCTCTCATATAGTTATAACATATCCTATTGATTCTGTCTCTCTGGAGAACCCTGACTAATACGTGGATGAACAGGACTAGATTTACCCTCCTACCTGTAACAACAACAACAAAAATGGATAAAATATATGAAACTACAATTTAGAAGACATTCAACATCAAAGAAGGAAGGGCAGTGACACCTGTGGGATGGAAAACAAATGATGTGAGCCCTATGGTTGCCACACCTTACTGTCTTGAAAGAATTTCCAGGCTGCTGCACAGGGAGGGAGAACCCAAGTAGAGTGTAGTGAACTCTCTGAGTTGAGACAATACTGAGAGTCTGGGGAGATCAAAGGGACCAAAGAAGGGAGAGTTCACCGGACAGACACACAGAAAAGAGAGAACTGCACACACACAAAAAAGAACTCTGGAGACCTGCAAAAGGCCCTCTTGAGTATTCAGCTGAGTATCAATCAGTGCATATAGGTGAGAAAAATTCCTGTGGCCAGGGGAAAAGGATTAGCTATAACAGTACCTGCTGCTCCCAAAAGGGTAGAAACAGTATCTGTTTTCACAAGCTGGATTGAAAAACCTAAATATTCATGGAGCACTATCTAGAGTACCAGAAGATTTGGCTGTGAGGTAGGAATAAAAAGCCTGGTCTTGTCTCACCTAAAAAATCTTAAAAACAAGATCCAAAAGGATCAAACCATTTTCAAGTAGGTAAATTGCACCAAAGACTAAAGCTCAAGCATACTTATAGAAGTATAAAAATATTCAGCACCCAACAAGGTAAAATTTACAACGTCTAGCATCCAACCAAAAATTACCAACTATGCAAAGAAGCAAGAAAATATAGTCTATAAACACAAGATAAATCAATCAATTGAAACCTACCCAGAAATGACACAGATGTTAGAATCAGCAAACAAGGACATTAAAACAGATATTACAATCATATTTCACATGTCCCCAAAGATAAGTAAATGCATTTAAAAAAAAAAAAAAAAAAAAGACCCAAGTTGAACTTCTAGATGAATTATAGAACTTCTGTGCTGTCAACAATGAAAAATACACCAGATAAGATTAACAGTAGATGAGACATTGTGGAAGAAAAGATTAAGAAACCGGAAGACATAGTAATAGAAATTATCCAAAATGAAACATAGAGAGAAGAAAAAGAAGAGGAGCAGAGCGTCAGTGAGCTGTGGGATCATTTCAAGTGGCCTAATATATATGTAATTGGAGTACTTAAAGATAAGGAGAGAGATGAGAGGACAGAAAAATATTTGAAGAAATAATGGCCCAAATTATACTAATTTGGCAAAAAAAAAAAAAAAAAAAAAAGAACCCCAAAAAACCAGAAAACCATAATGCACAGATCAAAGGAGCTCAATGAATCCCAGGCACAAGAAACATGAAAAAGAACTACACCAAGGAACATTGCAGTTGAATTTGTCTAACCCAATTAAAAAGAGAAAATCTTAAAAGCAGTCAGAGAGGGACACCTATGTAGAGATGAAGAACGGTATGGATGACAGCAGATTTATTGTCAGAGACAATGTGAGCAAGAAGACAGTGCAGCAATATCCTTAAAATGCTGGGGGGGGGGGAACTGTCAGTCTAGAATTCCAGTGAAATATCTCTAAAATATGAGAACAAAATAAAGAATTTTTCAGATATGCAAAAACAGCAGACTTACATTACAAGATAGTATTTAAAGGAAGTTTTTTAGGAAGAAGGAAAATACTAGATGGAAATATTGACCTATGCAAAGGAATAAAGAACAACAAAAATGTTAACTACATGGATAAATATATGTTTTTTCTTATTATTCAAACCTTAAGAGATATTGGAATTCTGAAGTAGATTATTTTCAAGCTATTCACCTGCCACCTGATTATGTCCCATGGAATCCAGAGGATACAACCTTCCCAAGAGTTTGAGAAATACATTAGTGAGAGGAGTTCCAGAATTCTTTAAGTCCTCTGCACTGAATTTTCTTTGTAGGCCAGAAATAACAGTGGGAAATCCTGCCATTGAAAAGTCCTGTTTGAATTCAATGGGGATGATTGGATCCTGAAGTGGTAAAGGCCAAGTGGTAGAATTTACTCAACAAAGACTAGATGGTTATTATAATTAACAACCGGGCCAAAGCAGAAATTTATTTATATAAATAAATGATGAGTGAAGTTTTGACTCACATCCATATCAAAGTGGGCTCAAGTGGTCCCTGAACACATTTCATGGCTATTTTCCAATTCTGGAATGCATAGCTGGAAAACACATACTCAATAAATTGCAAAATCCAAATATTGTTTTCCTAATCAGTGTATTGAGTGCTGATTAAAGAAGACACAGAAGAGTGAGCAGATGGATTAGAAGAATGAGGAGAAAGGGGACAGAAGGTCCTAATGAAGTCAAACCAAGTTCAAGTAGTTTGACCTTTGAATAAGTAAGCTGAATGTAAAGGAGGTTTTAGACAGAAAGCAGGATGTTTGAATTAGTTATTTTGGAAGTGACGTAGCATTACGACATAACAAGGTCTAGGATGTTACCAAGGGCATAATTTGTTGCAAGTATCTACTTGAAACCATGCTAAATTTGAACCTCACTTTTCAAAGTCAATATAATTACAATTATAACTTTTAACCCTGGCATTTGGATTCATACTATTTTTAAAGAATCCAATAGGGATAGGTTTGCATGTTCAGTCTCTGAATCCATTCTCAGACTTCATTTACAAGTATCAACTGGTAGAAACCGTAAAAAATTATATTTAGGGTTGTATACTTCCTCTTGATGGCATTCAAATTTCTCTTAGCAACTTACCAGAATTTCCTGAGTCTGTGGTTCACAACGTTGGTTGATCATCAGAATCACCTGGGGAGTATAAATTCATAATTCTCAGCCTACCCACAGTTAACCTGATTCAGTAGTTCTCAGATGGGGTGTGGAAATTTGTATACTAAAAAAAGCTTCCCAAGTGATTCTGACAACTGGTCAGGGGTGGTGACCATTGCCCTTAGAGATGGGGAAGTAATCCACAGTTGATATAGCGCTGACTTCTCAAACTTTCTGGTGCTAGGCATCTCAAAGGAGCTACATTGAGTGCTGGAAAAAGGGACCACAAACTATAAGGGTACCTCAAAAAGTTCATGCAAAAATAGAATAATAGATAATATAAATCTTTCCATGAACTTTGGAAGTATCCTTGTATAAACAAATGGAGCCAAAGTTTATATTTCTTGGAGATAATTTATGAATTTTGAATAATTTTAAAGTATTAAAACAACTCTATTATTTTACCTTTTGATTTTCTTTTAAAAAGGGATTACCTATTTCACGATTTCTTTATTATATGAGTAATACTAAGATAATGATTTTATTATAATTATTATTATATGATAGACTATAATGTAAAATGGTATATGCATTTGTGATATCAATTGCAATGTTTTCTTATTGTCTTATAGTCTCTTCCCTATCTGAATTTTTAGAAATGAAAAAAGAGAGATAACTTGGGAAGCTATTATAGAAATTTAGGTTAGAGATTACAACAGTGAAAACTACACAATAGCAAAAGGAATCCAAAGAAGAGAAAAAAGTTGGAAGTAATTTATAAGATAGTATACAAAAAAGTTAGGATTAAAAATGGAATCTTCACATTCCTGTAGGAGTTCAAAAACTAACTTTCTACTAATTATCTTTAACAAAGTAGAAAGCATTTTTATTTTGGTTTAAAGAATACATTTATTCTTATTTCAAATGATATAATTCTTCCTGAAATGAGCTTATTTTTTAACCAAAAAACAATCAGACTTAAAACCAACTTTCAAAGCTGATATTGTCATACTCTTTAGCCTAAAAGAAGAATTGAAAAGCAAGTGCAATGTACCTTGGTTCCTATTTCCCATGGGAACTCTTATAAGAGCTTACAACCAAACTCATGGGGGAAGGGAGGAAGTCAATTTAATTAAGTCAGTCAGGTCAACCAGAGAGTAGCTAGATTAAAATAGTAATAAAATTAATCAACTTCAGGTGGAGGAAATTTAACCTTTTTAAGTCTCTGTGTTTAGAAATATAATTCGTCTACAAGAAAACTACAGTAAAGTATATGCATAATCTCTAAGTTTGTGATTGAGTTAAACTCATTTTATTTTTACTTTAATCCTTCCAAAGTATTATTCCTAGCAATCAACAGTTCGCTCCAATTAGAAGCCTGACTTTGGAAGAATTTTTGATGGCATTTGTATTAAATTTGTGATTGCTATGAAGTAGGAATGAATAGCCAGAGCTGGTTGAAAGGATGGGGATCCAAAATAATATGGACCTAAGAAATTTTTAGATCAAATCTAACATGAATAAACATTACAAATATAACTATAAATATTGGTACTCTGTTAATTTTTAAAAGATCTTCAAATGTTCAAATGCATAAATTCGGTATGGGAACTAACACAGCTTAAGAGCAGCACATGTGAAAACAACTTCACCACGTAATTAACTCAATTTGAGTCAATCATGTGATGGAACCATCTAAATCACTTCC
The DNA here is from genome assembly GCF_027409185.1 of Cynocephalus volans. NCBI lineage: Eukaryota > Metazoa > Chordata > Mammalia > Dermoptera > Cynocephalidae > Cynocephalus > Cynocephalus volans. The sequence goes on along the minus strand of NC_084470.1, from coordinate 118,267,272 downwards.
GTTATCTTGGACCACATTGGCACAAGAATAGTATACTGTTCAGGAAAAGGGAGATAATCTCACTTTTCTCCTCACTGATTACACTGCATGACATTGAAATCAGCTTTGCCCACTACATTTTAAAGAGGCACAAGCGAAGTGTGCTGTATCCAACAGTCAGTGAAGAAAATGGTACAAGAACTTGAATCCATGATATAACTATAGAAGTAAAACATGTGGCCTAGCCCTCTGCCTGGAAGCAGGCAAGCACTGGAGCACACACAGGGTCCTAGGCAGGAGCTGAGGGCAGCATACCTGCCCAGAAGTAGGAAAGGAGCACACCAAAAACATCATTTCTACATGGGTGGCCCACCACAACCACAACCACAGCCACAGCTGCCACAAAAGTGGCTTGATACCACAGCAGTAGCCACAGCCACCATGCAGGCAGCCTGTCAGACACTCAACTACATTTACATAAGGAGTGTCACCAGCGGAGACTGGAAAAAGAAGAGAGAATCTCTCTCCTCAAACCCCCTTCAGAGTAACAGAAGAAGCAACTGTTCTACCAGATGGCCAGACATCAATGTAGAGATACTAGAAGTACAAAAATCCTAGAAAATATGACACCACCAAAAGAATACAGTAAATCTCAAATGCCAGACCCTATAGAACAGAAAACCCATGAAATGACTAAAAAGGAATTCCAAGCAACAATCTTAAGGAAACTCACTGAGATTTGAGAAGACTCAGTTAGACAACATAATGAAACAAGAAAAAATATCCATTATATGAACAGGAAATTGACAAAGAGATTAATACCTTAAAAAAGAATGTAGCAGAACTCATGGAACTGAAAGATTCACTCAACAAAATAAAAAACACACCTGAGACCTTAAGCAGCAGGCTAGAACAAGCAGAAGAGAAAATTTCTGATCTTGAAGATAGTCTTTTCAAATAATCCAGGCAGACCAAAAAAGAAAAAAAAAAAAGAAAGAAAAAAATTTTAGAATGAAGAAAATCTAAGACAGCTAGCAGACAACCTTAAGTGCACAAACATTTGAATCATGGGTGTTCCAGAAGGAAAGGAGAAAGGAAAAGGCATAAAAAACCTATTCGACAAAATAACAATGGAAAACTTCCCAGGTACAGGGAGAGACATGGACATTCAGATCCAGGAGGCTCAAAGATCCCCAGACAGATTCAACCCAAAAAGATCTTCTCCAAGACACATTATAGTCAAAATGGTGAAGCTCAAAGACAAAGAGATAATCTTTAAAAAAGCAAGAGAAAAGAGTCAAGTCACCTATAAGGGAGCACCTTTCAGACTAACAGCAGACTTCTCATCAGAAACACTCCAGGCCAGATGAAAATGGTATGATATATTAAAAATACTAAAAGAAAAAAACCCTGCCAGCCTAGAATATTATACACAGCAATGTTATCCTTCAGAAATGAAGGACAAATAGTGAATAGTGTATTTTCCAGACAAACAAAAACTGGGAGTTCATACCACACATCCAGCCCTGAAAGAAATCCTCAAGGGAGCCCTGCATTAGGAAAATGAAAAATGATAATCACTCATCTTACAAGTTATAGTTTTGTTCATAATTCAGTCTTCATAGGTGGCATATTTCTAAGAATTTATTTATTTTGTCTAGATGATCTAATTATAACCCTTTTGATTTCTGTAAATTTGATTGTGATGACCCCTCTTTCATTTTTGATTTTAGTTATTTGAGTCTTTCCTCTTTTTTCTTAGTCCATCTAGCTTTGTCAGTTTTGTGGATCTCATCAAAGTACCAACTTTTGGTTTCATTGATTTTCTCTATTTTTTTTTTCTATTTCCTATTTCTTTTATCTATGCTTTCATTTTTATTATTTACATCCTTTGCTAGGTCTGGGCTTACTTTGCTCTTCATTTTCTAGCTTCCTAAGGTGCAAAGGTGATTGTTGATTTGAGATCTTTCTTTTTTATTAATGTATGCATTTACTTTAAATAAATTTCCTTTTCAGCAAAAAAAATTTTAAAAAATTTTTTTTTTTAATCTTTTTTTTGGAGGTATATCTGGAGTTCAGACATACCTATTTATTTTTAGTGCAGTTTTTCATCTTGGTTTTTCACTTAATATTACATTTTGAAAATTTGTCTTAAATACTCTTCAAAATTATGATTTTAATAACTGCATTATATTACATTTTATGGAGGTCCATATTCTATTTAGCCATTCTCGTATTGTTGGATGTTTAGTTTATTCCTATTTTTTTTACCTTTATATAACTGCATTTCACATTAAAAAAACATATATTTTCTTTGATTATTTGCTTACAGTTCCAAGAAGTAGGATAATGGACTGAAAGTGTATGAACATTTTAAAGACTTATCTATATATGAGTACAATTTATCCATCAAAAAAGTTTTACCAATTTATATATTACTAAAAGATTTTGACATTGTTTCTTTCATAGCACCAGTATTATACAGTATCATATTTTTCAATTTGATAAATGAAAAATATCGTTTTTCTGTTCTAATTTCCATATCTATGAATATCTTAGAATATATTTATCAGCCACATGTATTTCTTTTGGGTGTGTGACTTGTCTGCTCATGTTCTTCATCAAATTTCTGTTAAGATTTTTCTAATTCATTTTTTAAAAATTTTTATTGAATCAAAATTGATTATACATATTTTGGGGGTTCAACATTGACATATATTGATCAAATCAATATTACTAGCATATATATTGTTACAGATCATACTTATACTTTATGCCCCTTGTCCAACATCTCCCTATCCCCCTCTCTCCCCCCACCATTGATAACCCTAGATTTCTCCTCTCACTCTGAAAGAATAGTGGTTACTCTCTTGATTCGTTGCCTAGATAATCTGTCCAACGCTGAGAGGTGTGATCAGGTCCCCCAATATCATCGTAGAGCAGATGCTTCTTCTGTCACTCTGGAATGGGCTTTGTGGAGAGAGACGTCCTCTTCTTTTCTTTCTCTCTGCTGGTGACTTTCCTTGTTTCAATGCACTCCAGTGGCTGGTGGATCAACTGTGTGGTGGTTGTGCATGGTGGTAGCTGCTTTCATGGCAGCCATGGTTATTGTGGTGGCTGTGGTGGGCCACCCACATGTAGGTGATGTTTTTGGCATGCTCCTTGGTGCTGGCAGTGCGCCTGGTTGAGGGGGGGAGAGTCTGGTCCCCAGATCCATACTTTGGGACTCCGAGTGGTCCCTGGGGTGCTGGCACAGTGTGCCTGGTTGTGGGAGGGGGGTCCAGTCTCTGGCTCCGTGCCTTGAGTCCCTGGTGAACCCAAGGTGCTGGCAATGTGTCTGAGCCAGAACTAATTTTTTTGTCCTTTGCTTACTTCTAAAGTGGGAGAACTTCCTGCTGAGACCTGAACTTGAGCTCTGTGGTTTAGCTAAATTGCTGCTTCGCTGCTGGTTCCCTAGGGAAGGCTTTTTGTGCAGCACAGATTATAATGGTTGACTTTACATGTACTTCCAGCTCTCCAGAGACTCAGTGCACCTGGGTTATGTAATAACTCTGATCTGGGCCTGAGTCTTTTCATCAAACTGCACCCCATGCAATCTTGCAATCTATATTCCTGACCAGTCTACTTTGAGTGGTCCTGCACTAATTGGGGTGCAGATCAGCTGTCTTTGCTGTGCCCCAGTGTTCCCCTGGTGGGCCCGTCTCTCCCACTGCCTGTGCTGCAAACACTTCCTGTGGGATAGGCTGTGCACCAGTCTCTTGTGATGATTCACCATCCTCTGACTGGCTCCATTTTTTCACTTGTTGTGGCTCCTCGCTCCTATATGTGTCCACGGGAACCCTATTAGTGGTTTTGCTGGCCTGGGGGCCACCAAGGTTCTCTTCTCCCCTGCCACCTCCAAGCAAGTTCATCCGAAGGGCACAGCTCTGGCTTTTGCCAGCTCCTGCTCTGTGTGCTCAGCAGTTCCAGGTTTAAAGTGGCTGTGGCACAAAATGGTCAGAGTCATTTTTTTCTTTCTCTCATTGTGGCTTCTCCCTCCTTCATGCACTCTGTAGTTCTCTCCTCCTCTTCCTCTGAGCTCTAGCAGCCCCAGGTTGGCTATTATTGCTTTTTTACATAGTTGTAAATTGGTTGATTTGTGGGAGAGAGTGATGCTGGGGACTGTCTATTCCACCACCTTGACTGGAAGCTTCCTAATTCATTTTTAAGAGTTCTTCATTTATTAAGGATTTTAATCTCTGTGTTAGATTTGTTCCTTGTCAGTTGACTTTAAATTCAGTCTGTGATGTTTTCCTTCATTTGTTGAGAAAATAATTTTAAATCTAAATATTAAAAAAAAAAAATACGTGGCCCATGGAAGAGAAGGACATTACAGCTTGTGTCAAATATGTGAAGTAGCATTAGATTCATTCTGTGTAGTTCCAAACGGCAGACTTCAGTAAGGCCAATGGTTGAAAAGAGCAGGTAGGCAAATTTTGTCTCCATACCAAAACAGGTAAGGAGAGAATGCATTAAACTTCAAGTTGAGAGAGAATAAGTAAAGCTTTTTGTGGGTAAAGTCAAAGCAGAGTGTCTTGTACAAGGCAGAGGAATAAAATTTTCGGCGGCCCCCAAAAGTATCCCACTGGATTAAGAAAACATTAATGTTTGTCAGATGTCGTGGAAGTCCTGGGGTCAAATATAGTACCCCTTTACCACCCTGCAGAAAAAGCACGGGTCTTTCTCTGTCTGATACAGGGATTTTCCAAAATGGAGAAAAGGATCTTTTGTCCAAATATCCAACTGTACTGTCCAATGTACACTCCTTTAAAAAAAATTAGAAAGAAAATTGCTGATGATTAAAAGTTTCGCAAAGCACAAATGTCCTTTAGTCAGCATAAACATAAGTCAGTAAAACTCGGGAGTAGTTTCTGTGATATCTGTTGTTCACTTCTGGCTTCTGGTTCCACTGTGTGTACTCAAACACGTGGCACCAGGGTTTTGTTTCCTTAAAGCAAGACTGCTGAACTGAAAACGCAGGGATAAAGGCAGTTTCTCCAGATGAGGCTATAGGCCTGTTTTCAATAGATCAGTCTTGAAAGTGCTAAGGAGCAGACTTAAAAATGACAAAAGTCGAAAGCTGAGACAGCTCTAAGGATTTTAGAGTTCCCTCCCCCTTTTACAAATGAGACAATGAAGATCCTGAGAAGGAATGTGACTTAACTGAAGTCATTTCCTTAGATAGTGATAGAACTGGGGCTATGCTTCCCTTCTCACGGGAGAAGAAAACCCAAGAGCATCCCTTGGATACCACTCTCAGGAAAAGCAGCCCATTTTAATGGAAATAGTGGAGATGGGAGGTGTAATGAACAGTTAATACAGCCTGTGCTGTCCATGAGAACTGGATGGTCATTTGCTCTGGTGGTATCACACTGTTGGCACTAAAATAAATTAAAGCCATAGAGCACTTTTAAGTTAGGATAAATGTTAGAAGAGTCCTCAAATAAACTAGTGTCTGGGAGAGAATATTATGGCACACATAAGAAGGAAATTAGGATTTTGGTTCACCTATCAAATTGGAAACCAACCAGGTGTTGCAAAACAAGACTTTGCAGAAATGCTATCAATCTAAAATGTAAATAGTTGTCATTCAATCTTTTTGAATAGGAGTCTGCAGTTGCAGTTAAGTTGGGTAAATGGTTAAGTAAATTTTGAGGTATGTTTAGTGGGATATTATGTAAATATTAAAGTGATACATATGAAGATTTTAGAAATTTATTAAAGAAAATTTAAGACCTAGGATGAGTGGAAAAAAGGTACATGCATCACAGAATCATAGGGTTGTGATAAATAATTGATAGGGAGGTAATTCTAAACAATAAATGACAAAATATAAGGTATTATTATTAAAACTATAGGAAATTGTTTTTGCATTTAGATAAAGATTAAGAAGCCCACAGAATTCACATAGCTGTTGTTTTAAGAGTGGCTTATGGGCCTAATTTTTTATAAAGTTGTTCAAATACTGAACATTTGTTTTAAATACTTAGCCCAAAGTGAGAACCCATATGCAATGTAAACTTCAGGGGCTTGGTAGAAGGACCTTAATAAATAAAATATAGTTTTACGATACCATAAAATCTGCAGGAAGAATGGCAATTCATAAATAGGAAACACATAAGGAAAATATGCACTGTAAATGCATAATTATCTTATCAAAAGTGAAGAAACTGTGGAATATTTTAGTATAACTGTTTTAAAGTACAGAATTAGAAAATGGACCAGAGAGCACATGACTGGGAAAACCAAATTGACCCTCAAACTTCAAATTAGTTTGGAAAAGCTGCAAAAACTGGCAAGATCTACAATATGGGTTTTGTGTGAGACAAATGGCAACTTCCAGAAACAGGTGGTATCAGAATCACAAGGAAAGACGTTCTCTCAGTTTTGCCAAGAGACGTATTCTCCTTCGCCTTCCTGCATCCTAGCCCAGTGAGCTCTCAAACAGAAGTTTTTGGATTGTCTTGATCAAGTTTTTAAAGTACTGTTTACATGCTTCTTTCATCAGCCCGTGTCTTGATCTGAGTTCCCCTGGAAGCAGATTTGAGTACGAGTAATTTATAGGGGAGGTGATTCCAGGAAATGCTCACAGGGGCAGGGGAAGTGAGACAGGGAAAGGAAGGAAACCAGTAAAGCGTGCTTTATCGCACTAGTTACCACTGAGGATGACTGGCACTCATCGCCGCTGGGAAACTCTGAGACAGTGAAGAAACCACCTCAAATTTATCTCAAAAGAGGGGCAGGGGAGTTGGGTGTTTTCCCACCAATTCCCCACCTATCATTAATGGAGAACTGCTTATATGACTGTCCAGCAGTTCTGACTTGCCCTGTAGGGGCCCAACATGCCCCCATGGTGAGAAAAAAGCCTTCAGGAAGAGGGTCCCAGTGTCTGCTATAAACAGCATTAGTTGCGTAGAGGTGTATGCAGGTCTGTAGAAGTGAAATGCCATGGGGCACCTACAGCTACAGCATCTTCTGCTACAGCCCCTTACCTATAAGACAAAGGACACCCCCCAAGACAGTCTCTGTGCTTCTGTTTTTTCTCTTTGTGTGCACTTACCTTCTTTGTGCTGCAGATTTTTAGCCTATATTTCACATTCTGCCTTTTCCTCCAAACGCTGGTTCCACATTCCTGGCTGTCAACAGCATAAATCCACTTGGATATTTCAATGTTAACCTTCAAAATTCCAAATCCTTGCTCATTGTTATAAAAAAAAAAAATTCTTTCTACAAATATTTGTGGGGCCCTAACTATGGTGCCAGGCATTGCCTGGGTAGAGGGGTAAGGCAATAAATAAACTAGATTTGCCTTCACAGATGTTAGAGTCTGAAGGCAAATTCAGGAACACAGGCAAATAAACAGGTGATTCTAGAGTGAAAAGCCCTGGGATATGGGGCAGTCCATAATGCTATGGGAGATGATGGAGGGGACTATGACCTGGATGCAAGGAGTCAGGAATGCCTCTCGGATGAAGTTAGGCCTAAAGTGAGACCAAAAGAATCAATAGAAATTACTGATTTCCCAAGACTAAGTACAGGGTCTAGAGTAGAGTAAGTTCCCAATTAATGTTTACCAAACACATGAATGAGGAAAAAACATTTTGGACAGAGATAAAAATAGACAGGAGACTCAAAGTTTGGAAAGGAAGTACTTTGCATTTGCGCAAATGGAAGTAACTTTTGAATGGATAGGAAAGGGGTGAATCTCCACCTGAGATGAGTCGTACTGATGGTAGAAGAGAAACATCTGTTCCAGGAGACAGATATGTGACTGCAAACTTCTAGCAGCCCCTGTACACTCCTTTCTAGTGCCAATAATATTTGTAACAGTTAATTAGTAAAAACACTAATTCAGTCCTGGGGAGTAGGGAAGGATCCTCTGGGAATGTGAGCTCTAAATTGAAAGCTGAGAGACTGAGTAGTCATCCAAAAGAGAGGGATGGTGGTCATCGTGGTGGAAAAGGAGGTAGAAGAATATTCTAGGTAAGGGAACAGCTCATTCAAGAAAGCTCAGAGACTTGACAAATTCAGGTAGTAATGCAGGCAATTCACTAGTTCAGTGGGGAAGATGAGAGCAAGGGGCTGAAGGATTCTGATCATAAGTCTTACAGGTCATGTTAAGGTATTTGGGCTTGACTTGACAATAATGAGAAATCAAAGGGTTTTACATGGAGCAAGGGGAGCAGGTAGGAGGGAAGAGTGAAATAGTGAGAAAATCAGGCTGGCTGGTCACCCAACTGAGAGTTCTCAAGTTTAATACATGTGTCCCCATGTTCCAAGGCCAAATTCTTGACTCACAGTTTCACAAATTTGCTTGCATCAGCGTAAGGACATGTGGATTGTTCTCTAGTGGAGAGGCTCACCCTAACAGAACTCCCAGGAAACTGTTTTTATAAATCATATGAATTTTCCAGGGACCAGTATATTGATGTCTCCTACATGGGGGCTTCTCTTTCCTCCCTTCTCTGCATCAGGGTCTAGAAATCAGACGGTCACTTCTCAAATTTGAATTAGAGAAAAGAGACAAGGAAAGTATTTTGAGGGATATTTCACTCCATTTCACGCAAGCCTGTGGCTCTCAACCCTGACTGTACATTAGAATCACTCGAGGAGCTTTTTAAAATTATTACTGCCTCTCTTAGGCCAATGAAATCAGAATCTCTGGGCATCAGCCCCAGTGTATTTTTGTAAAACTCTCACATGATTCCAATGTGCAGTCACTAATCTAGGCCCTCCTATGTAAGCTGATGAGATAGCTTCTCTGGGGAGTAGATGTTCACGTCCCTCCAAATTCAGTGTTTGCCTTGCTGGACAAGAATGGATACGCACTGCCAACTTTCTTGTCTCTGACCCCAGGTTTTCTATTTTCTGTTGCAAACCATCTCGTTGCATTGAAATATACTTTTTTTTCTCTTAGACCTACAGGAAAAATAGTGAGAATTTCAAAATATAGGAAAAATAATGAAAATAATGAACAACTGTGAACCCAATACCAAACTTTGTCATATCTCTCCATTTTATACATTTGCTTACCTTTTTGTAAAATAACAGATATTCCCTGTTCTATCCAATTCCTTTCCTTCTCTGCTTAGAAGTGAACACTACCCCTAAAGCAGCATTCATCCTTTCAATGCATGTTTTATCCTTTGACCAAAAAATGGATACATTTTCTAAGTGAATGCATTTTTTCTTTTAAGCCTATAGCACCTGGTATTCCCAGGTGGTCTCCCATCCAAGTACTAACCAGGCCCAACCCTGCTTAGCTTCCCGAGTGCTCCACGGGCCCGGCTCCTTAGCTTCCGAGATCAGACTAGATTGGGCATGTTCAGGCTGGTATGACTGTAGACAATGAATGCATTTTTTTTTTTTTTTTTTTTTTTTTGTGACCGGTAAGGGATTGCAACCCTCGGCTTGCTGCCGTTTGCACCATGCTCAGCCAGTGAGCGCATCGGCCATCCCCACATAGGATCTGAAACCGCAGCCTCGGCGCTACCAGCGCCACTCTCTCCCAAGTGAGCCACAGGGCCGGCCCAACGAATGCATTTTTTAAAGATGTGGAACAATTCCTTTTTTTGTATTTTTTAAAATTTATTTGTTTTTCATTTGACACATTGATTGTACATATTTATGGGTATGGTATTACATTTCAATATGTGTGATGATCAAATCAGAGTAATTAGCATATTCATCATCACAAAAAATGATCATTTCTTTGTGATGAGGGCATTTTTTTAAATGGCTGCAGATCCTTTGCCCATTTTTTAAAGTTGGATTTTTTTTTTTTTACTGTGATGTTGTTTGAGTTCCTTGTAAATTCCAGATATTAATTCCTTATTGGATGTATGGTTTGCAAATATTTTCTCCCATTCTGTAGGTTGTCTCTTCACTCTGCTGATTGTTTCCTTTGCAGTGCAGAAGCTTTTGAATTTGATATGATCCCATTTGTTTAGTTTTTCTTTTGTTGCCTGTGCTTTTGGGGTCTTATTCATAAAGTCTTTGCCAAGACCTACATCCTAAAGTGTTTTCCCTGTTTTCTTCTTGGAGTTTTATAGTTTCAGGTCTTATACTTAAGTCTTTAATCAATTTTGAGTTAATTTTGGTATATAGTGAGAGGTACAGGTTTAGTTTCATTCTTCTACACATGGATATCAGTTTTCCCAGCACCACTTAATGAAGAGGTGTCTTTTCCCCAATGTATGTTTTGGCACCTTTGTCAAAGATCAGTTGGCTGTAAGTGCCTGGGTCAATTTCTGAGTCCCCTATTCTATTCAATTGGTCCATGTGCCTGTTTTTATGCCAGAAACATGCTGCTTTGGTTACTATAGATTTGTAGTATAATTTGAAGTCAGGTAGTGTAAGGTCTCCAGTTTTATTTATTTATTTTCTCAGGATGGCTTTGGATATTTGGAGTCTTTTCTTGCTCCATGTAAATGTTACGATTGTTTTTTCTATCTCTGTGAGTAATGTCATTGGTATTTTGATGGGGATTGCATTGAATCTGTAGATTATTTGGGGTAGTATGGACATTTTCACAATGTTAATTTATCCAATCCAAGAGCATGGAATGTCTTTTCATCTTTTTGTGTCCTCTTTAATTTCTTTCGGTAGTGTTTCATAATTCTCATGGTAGAGATCTTTCACCTCTTTGGTTAAATTTATTCGTAGGTATTTTATTCTTTTGGTTCCTATTGTAAATGAGCTTACTTACATGATTTCCTTTTCTGCTTGTTCATTGTTGGTGTATAAGAATGCTACTGATTTTTGTGTATTGATTTTGTATCCTGTAACTTTACTGAATTAGTTTATCAGCTCTAGGAGTTTTTTGGCAAAGGTTATGGAATTTTCTATATGCAGTATCATGTCATCTGTGAACAGTAACAAAGAATCCAATTAAAAAATGGGCAAAGGAGCTGAATAGACATTTTTCAGAGGAAGACATACAAATGGCCAACAGACACATGAAAAAATCCTCAACATCACTAATCATCAGGGACATGCAAATCAAAACCATTTTGAGAGAGCCCCTCACCCCAGTTAGTTGGCTATTATTAAAAAGACAGAGCATAACAAATGCTGTTGAGGATGTGAAGAAAGGGAAAGCCTTCTGTACTGTCTGTGGGACTGTAAATTAGTGCAGCTGTTATGGAAAACTGTAGGGAGGTTGCATAAACAACTACAGATAGAACTACCATACAATCCAGCAATCCCATTACTGGGAATATATACAGAGGATTGGAAATCTCATGTCTAAGGGATACTTGCACTCCCATGTTTATTGCAGCTCTATTTACAATAGCCAAGCTATGGAACCAACCTAAATGTCCATCAGTGAATGACTGGATAAGGAAAATGTGGTATATATACACAATGGAATACTTCTCAGCCAAAAAAAAGAATGAAATTCTGCCATTTGCAGCAACATGGATGAGCTTGGAGAAAATTATGTTAAGTGAAATAAGCCAGGCCCAGAAAGAGAAATACTGCATGTCCTCACTCATAAGTGGGAGGAGAGAGAGAGAGAGAGAGAGAGTAGGCACGGTAAACCACTGAACTTTCAGAAGGAGAGAACTGATAGTCAATTTTGTACCCCATAAATATGTATAAAAATAATAAAAAGAGAAAAATAAATAAATGGATGCAAATATGGTGCTGTTTTGTATACTTGTAATTTTCACATAAGTGACATCATCTTACACATAATCCTGCAATTTTCCATCTTTGCTTGACTGTGTTTTCGAGAATTATTCATGCTGCTACATGTATCTTTAATCCAACCATTTTCACTGATGTATCAATCATATATTTATATAAATGTAGCTTCCATGCTAGAGTTTCTCCTGGGTATATACCTAAAGGTGGATTGTTGGGTCAACACATATATACATCTTTATTTCACTAGATAGGGCCAAATTATTCTCCAAAGTAGTTCTAATTTACTCCTTATTTTCTTGTGATTATAAATTATAAACCTTTATGAACTTTGACCTATTTGTCTATTTGCTATATTTACAAATATTAGTTCATTGATCTATTTCTACAAGATATACTACTACTCGTGTATATGAAAATAGCATAATCTCAAATTGCTTTATCTTATCCAATGATCTAGGAAATTTAAAAAGGGAACTTTGGAACTGTTTATAAAATAAAGGTTTTACTAGGCTTATTGCTGCAGTTGTTTTTTGTTGCTTTTGAGTTTAGAATAATTGCTTTTATTTTAATCTTCAATCTTATGAACTCAAGTGAGCATACTGATTTAGAGCTTTTAAAGATGCATTAAAATTGCTTTAATGAGTTTATCAACTTTTTATGTATTTTGTTATTCCTGTAATAAAAAATTAAACTTTTTACTTAGTTAATATTTTAATATTAATTAAAAATCTGACTTTTGTAAAATAAGATTTTACAAAATCTTCTTGATTTTGATGAAATTCAAGACTACTTCTGGTAGATAAAATCTGGGCCAAGACTACTTCACCGTATTACTCTTTATTTCCAGCGTTGAGAATAATAATTTTTTCTAATTTCTCTTAATACACAAACGGAACTATAACTTATGAAAATTATTTTGCTTCCCATTAGAATATCAAATGCTTTGGGGCTTTAAAAATGCCCTTTTAAAATCACTCTTTGTTCTTCTTTGTAAACTTGTATATATCTTTCAATTAACTACTAATAATCTTTATAACTTGGCACTGTCTTTCCTCAACCTTCAAATCTTCAGAGAAAAAGAAAACAAAAGTATTTGATTGCTGGGTAATTAGGGAAAGTGAGTTCTTTTTAATGCAATGATGTTTGTATTATTTGGAATTTACCATCATCGGTAACTTGGTTTATTCAACCCTTTTAAAAGTGAACTCTAGGTAAGGAGGATCCACGAAAGGACTTCTCCACATGTCAGGGAGAAAGAGGAATAAAGGCAATGAGACATGACTAATCTTGTCTTCTTGAAGCCAAAGATCTTTGTTTAAATGAAAATTTGGATAAACCCCAAGTTAGGGAAACAAAGGAGCTATTAAGAAAGAGTGGAGAAGTCTGGAAGGAGTGTGAAATGACACCCTCTCCTATACTTCCTGGCCCTTCACTGCTCCTCTTAGTCACAGCCACCTAAGAGGCACAGGTAGGATGCCGTGATGACAGCAGTCTACGTTGCCAGTGGTGTCGGGGTGACTCGGGTATTCTACACCCTTGAAAACTGTGAGTAATCAAGTCTTCATTTCAGTGTCCCATAAACACAGGATCTGAAATAGGTTAAATACAGTAAAATATGATACACAAATCCATGAGTTCTGCAGCAAGGCAAGTCCAAATGACAGCAAAATCTTTCTGCCTTGACTTTGAAGAAATAAAAACAGAAATGGTGATGAAATGCCTGCAAAGAGGCAGCCTGGAAAGCCCCTGTAAATGTGCCTGTCCCTCATCCTCCAGACCACCCCACACCATTATCACCACCAGCATTACCCCTTGGTCTCAAGGTTCTGAATTGCAAATAGAAGTTTGACCATTTCCGTGGACAACTCATTGATTAGCATTATATGATAGGATTCTGAGATGACTTACTATAGAGGGTGCTGGTTTTAAACTGGCCACTCACTAAAATAATCAAGTGGTTTGGGCAGGGGAAGGAATTATCCTAGCCGGTATCTAGACACTGATTCTAGTCATTCTGATACTCCATTAATTCTCCTTTGCAAAAGGGAAAGACCATTCCTCTTTATGTGACTCCTGAATGAACTTCTTTCACTATTCCAGGCCCAACATTCCATACCCCACAAGCCAGTGTGGAAACTCCCCAAATGGAGTAATTCTTCTGCTCTTTAGCCAGAATTTTTCCCCAGGAAATGTCTAGAAATTGACTTTTTCTTTTTACATATAATAACTGTTATACTGTAGTCAAGATATCACACTACAAGTAATGTTAGTTAATTAGACTGTAAAACATTGCAGCTGTTTTAAACTCCATATTAGTGTCATGACAAGAAACCATAACCGATTTTTAAAGTATTTGAGTTGGAAAAATTAAGTCTCATGGAGAATGATTTTCTTCTCTTAAAGCCATCTGTGTGCTCCCTGCCATGCCCCTATGCCCAATATACATATGAGTTCTTGGCAATATCCCAGAAGCTTCAGATCCCAGACCCCATTAACACTGAAAACCACAACTTGCAGATGTGTTAGCCCCATGTGTACAATGGTAATTGCTCTGTGCTGGAGCAAGGATCCTATCACAGTCTGTGGTCTAAGGGTAACCTGAGCATGAATATAATTTTGCTGTAAGGAAGGGGGACTAGAAAGAGATAGTATATAGGATGATTTGACATCAGTCTCCTTTATAACTTACCAGGAGCTAGGAAGTTCCATAATTGATCATAGTCATAGGCAGTATCTTCGGATAAATCACAGACTGAAAACATTTTGCCAGGGATTTCTGAGTTGGTTCATTCAGCAAATTTAGCAGGTCTTTTTGATTCATCTGCGGTAACAACTTCTTGTACATTTCTATTATTCATCACTACTTTTATTTTTATCCTCTCTATTCTTGATCACTTTCACTAATCATTTTTCAAATTAATTAGACTTTTTAACAGACCAATTTGGCTCTTGTTTGTTTTCTATTTGGTTAATTTTTACTCTTATTCTTAGTATCTACTTTCTTCTACTTTCTTTGGATTTCTTTTTTTAACTTCTTGAGACAGGTGCTTTTCAGACTTACTTCTTTTTAATACATCCATGTAAGACTTTGATGTAAGACTTTGAATCTCCTTCTAGAGCCTATATTAGCTGCACCCCCACAAACTTTTATTATTATTATTTATTAAAGTATAATTGATTATTAATATTTGTGGGGTGCAAGATTGACTATCAATAGTTGTATACAATATGTGAAGTTCAAATCAGGATAGTTAGCTTATTCATTCTTACAATACATAATCATTTTTTGGATCTGTGAACCAATTTCTCATTAATTTCTCATTATATCTCCTTCCCCTCTTCCTCACCTCCCTCTTTCTACTTCTAGAAACCACAGTTCTGTTCTCTCCTTCTAAAAGTCCAAAATATTATTGTGATTGTTTCTTTCTCTTTCTTCCTTTCTTATTTGTTTGTGTATTTATTTAGCTCCCACTTAGGAGTGAGGACATGTGGTATTTCTTTTTCTCTACTTACCTTATTTCACTTAATATAATTTTCTCCAAGCTCATCCATGTTGCTGCGAATGGCAGAATTTCAGTTTTTTGTCTGATTGTTTTTATGGCTGAGAAGTCATTGTGTATATATACCACAATTTCCTTATCCAGTCATTCATTGATGGATATTTAGGTTGGTTCCATAGTTTGGCTATTATAAATAGAGCTGCAATAAACATGGGAGTGCAGGTATCCCTCTGACATGATGATTTCCAATCCTCTGTATATATTCCCAGTAATGGGATTGCTGGATTGTATGGTAGTTCTATCTGTAGTTGTTTAAGGAACCTACATACAGTTTTCCATAATGACTGTACTGATTTATAGTCCCACAAACAGTACAGAAGCGTTCTCCTTTCTCCACATCCCCAATAGCATTTGTTGTTCTTTGTCTTTTTGATAATAGCCAATCTAACTGAGGTGAGGTGCTATCTCAAAGTGGTTTTGATTTGCATTTCCCTGATGATTAATGATGTTGAGCATTTTTTCTTATACCTGTTGGACATTTGTATGTCTTCCTTTGAGATATGTCTATTTAGCTCCTTTGCCCATTTTTAATAGGATTTTTTTCTTTTTACTGTTAAGTGGTTTGAGTTCCTTGCATATATTAGTCCAGCCCTACATCCTGGAGTCTTTAACATATGTTTTCTTCTAGGAGTTTTATAGTTTCAGGTCTTATACTTAAGTCCTTAATCCATTTTTAGTTGATTTTCACATATGGTGAGAGGTACAGGTCTAGTTTCATTCTTATACATATAGATGTCCAGTTTTCCCAGCACCATTTGCTGAAGAGCCAGCCCTTTTCCATTGTATGTTCTTGGTGCTTTTGTCAAAGATTGGTTGGCTGTAAGTATCTGGGTTGATTTCTGGGTTTTCTATTCTGTTCCATTGGTTCATGTGTCTGTTTTTATGCCAGTACCATGCTGTTTTGGTTACTATAGCTTTATAATATATTTGAAGTCAGGAAGTGTAATGCCTCCAACTTTATTTTTTTTCCTCAGACTGCTTTGGCTATTCAGGGTCTTTTGCTGTTCCATGTGAATGTTAGGATTGTTTCTTCTATTTCTATGAAGAAGGTCATTGGTATTTTGATGGGGATTGCATTGAATCTTGAAATCTACAGATGGTTTTGGGTAGTATGGACATTTTCATTATGTTGACTATTCCAATCCATGAACAAGGAATATCTTTCCATCTTTTTGTGTCCTCTTTAATTTCTTTCAGCAGTGATTTGTATTTCTCATTGTAGAGATCTTTCACCTCCTTGGTTAAATTGATTCCTAACTTTTGTGTGTCTGTGTGACTATTGTAAATGGGCTTGATTTCTTGATTTCTTTTTGTGCTAGTTCATTGTTGGAGTATAGAGATGCTACTGAGTTTTGCATATTAATATTGTATCCTGCAACATTACTGAATTCATTTATCAGCTCTAAGAGTTTTTTTGGTAGAGTCTTTGGGGTTTTCTATATATAGGATAATGTCTTCTACAAATAGGGACAGTTTGACTTTTTCTTTTCTTATTTGGATGCCCTTTATTTCTCTTGCCTGATTGCTCTGGCAAGTACTTCCAATACTATGTTAAATGAGAGTGGTGAGAGTGGGCATCCTTGTCTTGTTCCTGTTCTTAAAGGAGAAGATTTCAGCTTTTCTTCATTCAGGATGATAATCTTAGTGGGTTTGTCAAATATGGCTTTTATTGTGTTGAGATACTTTCCACCTATACCTAATTTGTTGAGAGTCTTTATCATGAAGCAATGTTGAATTTTGGCAAATGCTTTTTCTCCATCTATTGAGATGACCATATGGTTTTTGTTCTTGATTTTGTTTATATGCTGTATCACATTTATTGATTTGCACATGTGGAACTATCCTGCATCCCTGGGATGAATCCTACTTGATTGTGATATATAATCTTTTTGATGTGCTGCTATACTCTGTTTGCTAATATTTTATTGAGGATTTTTGCATCTATGTTCATCAAGGATATTGGCCTTTAGTTTTCTTTTTTTGTTGTATCTTTGTCTATTTTTAATATCAGGGTGATGCTGGCCTTATAGAACGAACTTGGGAGAATGGCCTCCATTTCAAATTTTTGGAATAGTTTGAAAATATTTATTATTGTTATGAGTACGTCTTTAAAGGATGGGTATAATTCAGTGATGAAGCCATCTGGTCATGGGCTTTTCTTTATTGGAAGACTTCTGATTACTGCTTCAATTTCATTGTTCGTTATTGGTCTGTTTAGTTTTTCTACTTCTTTTCAGTTCAGTTGTGGTAGTTTGTATGTGTCCAGAAATTTATCCATTTCCTCCAGGTTTTCAAATTTGTTGGCATGTAGTTGTTCAGCCATCTCTAATGATTCTTTGTATTTCTTTGGTATCAGTTGTGATGCCTCCTTTTTTATTTCTGATTTTTGTTATTTAAGTCTCTTCTCTTCTTTTTTTAGTGTAGCCAATGATTTGCCTATTTTATTTATCTTCTCACAAAACCAACTTTTTGTTTCATTGATCTTTTGTATCATATTTTTGGTCTCTATTTCATTTACTTCTGCTCTAATTTTAATTATTTCTTTCCATCTACTAACTACTATTTGGGATTGGATTGTTCTTATTTTTCTAGTTCTGTGAGATACAATGTTAGGTTGCTTATTTGAAGTCTTTCTATTCTTTTGATATAAGCATTTATTGCAGTAAAATTTTCTCCTTAGTACTGCTTTTGCAGTATCCCATAGGTTTTGTTATAATGTCATTATTATTTTTAGTTTCAAGAAATTTTTTGATTTCCTGTTTAATTTCTTCTTTGACCCATAGGTTATTCAGGAGCATGTTTAATATCCATGTATTTGTATGGTTTTTGAAGTTTCATTTGTTATTGATTTCCAGTTTTAATCCATTGTGGTCTGATAAGGTACTTGAAATGATTTCAATTTTTAAAAATTTTTGAAGACTTGATATGGGACCTAATATCTTGGAGAATGTTCCAGGTGCTGATGAGAAGAATGTATATTCTCTAGTTGTTGGGTGAAATGTTCTATAGATATCTATCAAGTCTAATTGGTCTAAAGTATAGTTTAATCCCTGTGATTCTCTGTTGATTTGTTGTCTGGATGATTTTCCAATGCTGAAAGAGAGGTGTTTGGGTCCCCAACTATTATTGTATTAGGGTTTATCTTTCTCTTTAGGTGTAATAGTGTTTGCTTTACAGATCTGGACACACCAATGTTGAGTGCATATCTATTTACATCTTCTTGGTGTATAGATCCCTTTATCATTACATAATGTGCTTCTGTGTCCCTTTTTATAGTTTTTGATTTAAAAACTATATTTTAAATCAATGTAAGATTGATTTTATCCAATGTAAGAATATCTACTCCTGATTGGTTGTGGTTTCTATTTGTGTGATGTCTTTTTCCATCCTTTCACTACTAGTCTGTGTGAGTCTTTACAGATGAGATGAGTTGCTTGTAGATAGCATATAATTGTGTCTAGTTTTTTAATCCATCTGGCCACTCTATGTCTTTTGAGTGGGAAGTTCAATCCATTTACATTTATGGTTGTTACTGAAAGGTATTGTCTTACTCCTGGCATGTAATTTCTCCTATATGGTTGTTTTGAATATCTTTTGTTCCTATCTTTCCCTGTTGTTTGTCTTTGGTGTTCATTGTTATTTTGACATGATATGATATATGGTAAAGTCTATGTGCTCTACCAGTGGAATTTGTTCTTTCTCATGTTTTCATGGTAGTGATTATTGTTTTTAAGATTCAAGATGCAGGACTCTTACTCCCTTAAGATTTTCTTGCAGGGCTGGTCATGTGGCAGTGAATTCCCACAGTTGTTGTTTGTCTGGAAAATACACTATTTCTCCTTTATATCTGAAGGATAGCCTTGCTTCGTATAGTATTCTTGGCTAGCAGATTTTTTCTTTTAGTACTGTAAATATATCATCTCATTCTCTTCTGGTGTGTATGGATTCTGCTGAGAAGTCTGCTGTTAGTCTGATGAGCACTCTGTTATAGGTAACTTGACACTTTTCCCTTTCTGTTTTTAGGATTCTCTCTTTGTCTTTGACTTTTGCCAGTTTGACTACAATGTGTCTCAGAGAGGACCTTTTTGGACTGAATCTATTTAGGGATTTTTGAGTCTCTTGGATCTGGAAGTCCCTATCTCTACCAATACCTGGGGAGTTTTTAGCTATTATTTTGCTGAATAGGTTTTCAATGCTTTTTCCTTTTTCCTCTCCTTCCAGAACACCCATGATTCAGATGTTTGTCTGCTTGGGGTTGTCTGATAGCTCTTCAAAGATTCTTCATTTTTTAAATTCTTCTTTCTTTTTCTTTTCTCTCTCTCTCTCTCTCTCTCTTCTTTTTTGTCTGCCTGGCTTATTTTTAAAAGACTGTCTTTGAGGTCAGAAATTCTTTCTTCTCTTTGCTCTAGCCTGCTGCTTAAGCCCTTGAATGTAGTTTGTATTTCATTGAATGAATCCTTCAGTTCCAGGAGTTCTGCTACATCCTTTTTAAAGGCATTTATCAATTTGTAAATTTCCTCCTTCGTGTGTTGCATTGTTTTTCACATTTCATTGAGTCATCTATCTGAGTTTTCTCATATCTCACTGAGTTTCCTTAAGATTGTTACTTGGAATTTCTTTTCAGTCATGTCAAGAGTTTCCTGCTTTATGGTGTCTAGTATATGAGTTTTATCAAATTCCTTTGGTGGTGTAATATCTTCTGGGTTTTTTTTGTTTGGTTGGTTGGTTTTTGTTTTATTGTATTTCTAGTATCCCTACATTGATGTCTGGTCATCTAGTGAAGCAGTTGCTTTTTCTGTTACTCTGGGGTGGCTTTTGAGGAAAGAGAATCCCTCCTGTAGATTTGTTTTATGTTGCCTGTTGGGTGGGATGTTTTAGTTTTGGTTCTAGATAGGCTTTATAGGCTCAGTAGTTCCAGGCAGACTCAGTTGTTCCTGGTAGACTCAGTAGTTCAGGGGGTGCCAAAAAGTATGGCTGAGGCTGAGGGCAGCTGGGTCCAGGTGGTATGGGTTAAGGTGGCTGTGGCCATGTAGCATGGGGTTCCAGGAGCTGTGTCTGGGCAGTATGGAGTTCCAGCAGCTTTGACTGGGCTCCAGCAACTGTAGCTGCATGGGACAGGGCTCCAGATACTGTGGCCAGGAGGTGTGGGACTCTGGCAGCTGTGGAAAGACAACATGGGGCTCCAGTGGTGGAAGCCATGCAGGGTTGCACTCTGGAGACCAGCCAGGTGTCATGGGGTTCCTATCATGGAGCTCCACAAATTTTAATATGTGATATTCCCCTTATGGTTCAGTTTGATATACATACTAATGTATATTAATTTCTATTATGATTTTTTTCCTCTGGCCCTTGTCTTATTCAGATATGTCTATCAAATTTCATACTTTTTTCAAACTTTTTTCATACTTTTTAAAAGTATGTTTTAGTTACTGATTTCTAGCTCAATGGCACTGAAGTCAGAGAACATACTCTGTATGCTTTCAATCTTTGAAGTTTTTCAAGATTTGTTTTATAATCTAGTCTGTGGTCAGGTTTTGTAAATTAGCCCTGTGTACCTGAACAAAATGTACATTCATCATTTTTCAGGTACAGTGTTCTATAAGCCCACGATGCCGTGCATATTAATCAGGTTGTACAAATTTTCAATATATTTGCTAATTTTCTGTTTACTTCTTCTATCAATGATTGACAGATAACTTACCTGTGAATTTGAATTCAAATTGTGAATTTGTCTGTTTGGGGTTTTTTTTTTTGTTTTTTTGTAATTCTGTCAAACTTGCTTTAAATGCTTTTAGACAATGTTATTATATACAGGTAAAATCATTTCAACATCTGAGTGAGCTGTTCCTTTATAATTATTAAGTGGTTCTCTTTATCTCCAGTAATGTTTTCTGCCTTAAATTCTATTTTGTCTATTGTTGATCTAACTACACTACATTTCTTTTACTAGTATTTACATGATATATCTTTTCTATTATTGATTTTCAAGTTTGTGCATCCTCAAGTTTTTTGTTTGTTTGTTTGTAAAAAGTTTTATTTAGCTATTCTTCACATATCATACAACACATCCTTTTAAAGTGTATGTTCAATGGCTTTTAGTATACACATTCACAAATATGTGCAACCATCACCAAAGTCAATTTCAGAACATTTTCTTCACCTCAGGAAGAACCATCATATCACCCTCCTATCCACCCCCCCTCCATTTTCCTCCTCTCCATTGCTAAGCTACCACTAATCTATTTCCTGATTAATAGAACTACTAACTCTATTTCTCTATTTCCCTATTTTGGACTTTCATATGAACAGAATCATATCATGTGTGGATTTTGGTGACTGGCTTTTTTCACTTAACATAACATTTCCAAGATTTGCCCAAACTGTAATATGTATCAGTACTTTTTTCCTTTTCATGGCAGAATAGTATTCCATTGTTATGGATATACCACACTTTGTTTATCCATTCTTCAGTTGATTAACATTTAGGCTGTTTTCACCTTTTGACTATTATGAATAATACTGTTATAAACATTCATGTACAAATTTTTGTGTGGAAAAACTTGTGTATTTTGGTGTCTCTTTGGTATACATCTAAGAGCAGAACTGCTGGTTTTAATTGTTTGAGAAACTACCAGATTGTTTTCCAAAGTACCTGCACCATTTTAAATTCCCACCAGAAGCATATGAGGGTTCCAGTTTCTCTACATCCTCACCAATATTTTTTATTATCTGATCTTTTTTTTACTCTAGCCGTCCTAGTGAGCCTTGATTTCTGTTCCAGTGGCCTAAAATTCTGTAAGAATCAAAGCTCACATTCTCTCACACCCCTATAATGCCCTGCTGGCTTTCTATTTTCTCTTTTATTTTGCCCCAATAATTCACTTATATATCATACTTATATATATTTATAGGGATATCTATATTTTATGTAAATATAGCGATATCTGATATCTAGATAAATAGATGGATAGACAGACAGATAGATAGACAGATAGATTCAAACACACAAACAACACACACATTCCAGCACTTAGAGTTGTTTTCAGTAAAATAGTTTGTCCAATTAACCTAGGGCATAATATTAATGAAACAGAATTTTGTTCTTTTGTCTATTTTTTACTGGTATTTTTTTCTGATTGATATGTATGAGTGCTATATATGTTCTCAATAATAATCTCGGTTTCTAGTTGTATGTATTGCAAATATCTTATGTAGTTTATGTGTTCCTGTTCTTATAATAGTATATTTTAATAAATGAAGTTCTTAGTTGCAATACAGTTAAATTTGTCTATCTTTTCCTTTAGCATTTGCATTGATCACATCTATTACAAGAAATACTTCCTTATTCCAAGGTCATAAAAATACTCCCATATATTTTTTTCTTCTAAATGTTTTATGTTTTGCCTTTTACGTTTAAGCATCATCCACTGGGAATAGAATTAATGTGTGTGAGGTCAGGATGCAATTTCATTATTTCATTATGTATAATTAATTGTCTCAAAAGTATTGAATAGTCCCATCTTTCACCAGCAACCTTCGGTGTTACCCATGTCATGAAGAATCTAGTTTTTAGATGAGGTATTTTTCTTTTTTCTCATTAATCTATTTCTCTATGCATTCACCAATACCGCACTGTCCTAAATATTAAGAGTTTATAGATCTTGATACCTAATAGAACAAGTATTACCAAGTGTCACTTTTGACTGTTCTTGTCCTTTTACTCTTCTTTATATATTTACAATGACATTGTCAGTTTCCTTGAAAAATGTTTTTAAATTTTGACTAAAATTGCATTGAATGTATAGACCAGTTTATAGAGAACTGATATATTTACTTTATTGTGTCTTACTATCCATGAATGTGCTTATTTATCCATTTATTTAGGTCATATTCAATTTCTCTGAATAACATTTTGTAATTTTTCATAAAGGCTCTTCACATATTTTGTTAGATTTGTTCCTATTATGCCCTCTTAGTAAGTATTCCATCTTCTTCGGATTTAAAATGAATCCAATTTAAAATAGAATGCTTCTAATATTTCACCATAAAAAATGGTATTTGTTATAGAATTCTTGCAAATATCTTTATCAGGCTAAGGTAATTCCTTCCTACTACTACTTAGTTAAGAGGGTTTTTTAAAAAAAAATCTGTTAAATTTTGTTAAGTACTTTGATTGTGAGCTTATCTTTGTGGTTGATTTTAATCTGTTCAGAATTATATTAAGTGAAACAAGTCAGGCACACAAAAAGAGAAATACCACATGTTCTCACTTATTGGTGGGAGCTAAAAATTAATATATAAATTCACACACACAGACACACACACACACACACACACACACACACACACACACAAAACCGGGGGGGTGGGGAAGAAGATATAACAACCACAATTACTTGAAGTTGATACGACAAGCAAACAGAAAGGACATTGTTGGGGGGGAGGGGGGGAGGGAGAAGGGAGGGAGGTTTTGGTGATGGGGAGCAATAATCAGCCACAATGTATATCGACAAAATAAAATTTTTAAAAAATTAAATAAATAAATAAATAAATAAATAAATAAATAAATAAAAGAAATTTGACAGCCTCCATCAAGGATGTTTCCTTGAGGAAGAATGTATTTCCTTCAGTTAGAAGCCAGAAGACCACAATGCTCCCTCCCAGGCTATTCAGATTAATTCAAGAATTTTAGGTCAAATCACCTACCTTGCGCAAATTCCTACACACAAAGCTTAGGATCCTGATTATAGTAGAAATTGACATTTGCCACAGGTAAACCTCCTTTTGTGTTCACTTATAAATCAGTGCTCCAATTTTAGTTCCATTTTTTTAATTGTCCCCATTGGCATTGACCTGTTTGTATTCTGGATTTTGTTTATCATAAACAATTACAAAATTCTTCCAATGCATACTTAATATCTTAAGTGTAGTACAGGGTGATAACCCTGTGCAGCATCCCCATTCCCCCATGGATTTGTGCATTTATTCATTCAAAAAACTTCTCTTGAGTGTCTACCATGCCAGGCAATATTTTTGGAACTAGCGGGTTCTGATGTAGAAGAACAAACAAAAAAATCCTGCCTTCATGGGTCTTACATTATATAGAGAGATAAACACATACAATATCATTGTAAGATATCTGTGTTCAATAGAGCTAAGTACTAAGAGAAGAAAAACAGACCAAAGGAGGTGATATGAATGGAAAGGAGGTAAAATATGAGAGGATATCCAGGGAAGATCTCACTGAGAAGGTGTCTCTGAGCAAAGAGTGCAAAGAGATGAGGGAACTGGCCACTGGGATACAAAGAAGAAGAACATTCTGGGCAGAGCACACAAGACTCTCTGAGGGCAAAGGACCACAGGCAGAGCATGACAGGTGTATTCTAGAATGGCAGAGGCCATTGTGGCCAGAGGGGGGAAAAGACAGAGAAAGCAGAAGATGATCTCAGGCAGGTTAAACAGAAGCAGATAACACTGAACTGAGCTGGTCAGAGTTAAGACATTAATTTTTACTTTGAATGAGATAGGAAATTACTGCAGGGTTTGGAGAAGAAAGGAATAGTGTTGTTGTTTTTGACAAAGGTTTAAACAGGATCACTGCAAGATACTAGACATTTGGCCCACTTACCTGCAGAGGACTTGAGTTTTGGTGTTAGTGAGAGGTGTTTATTTGTAAAAAAAAAAAAAAAAAAAAAATATATATATATATATATATATATACACACACACACACACACACACACACACACACACACACACACACACATATATATATATATATGGGGAAATCTAGGAAGGAGCACAAGAATAGGCACCAAATGTATCAAATCTAACTGTAAAGTAAATGAAATGATATAAGTGCAAGAAGAATTATTGTGCATAAATGAATTATTCTATAACCTGGATACAGATAAAGGCTTTTTAACTATGGCTCCTAATTCAGATTCAATAAAAGAAAAGATTGATCAACTTGATTGCATAAAAATAGGAAATATTTATAAGACAAAACAACACTATAAACAAAGTAAAGACAACTGGCTAACTGGGAAAAAATGTTTGCAAAATACATCACAGGTAAAGAACTAATAATTATAACATATATTTTAAAAAACGCTTAAAAATAGAGAAAGGAAAAGTCCAAAATATGTGATAGAAAAATGGACAAAGATGTGAACAGATAATTTACAAAAGAATAAAATATAAAAATAGCTATTAAACCTATAAAGATATGTTCAAAGTTACTCAAAATAAGAGAAATGCAAATTAAAACTACACTGAGATAAAATCTCTCACTTATTAGATTGGCTAAAATTTAAAACCATGATGACAACACATCAGATTAATGAGACTCTGGGGAAACAGGTGCTCTCATACATTCCTGTTAGTAATATAAATTGGTAAAACTCTCACTAAAGGAACTTGGCAATATCTAACAAAACTACATATGTGTTTACCATTTGTCACAGCAATTCCACTTCTGCAACATGAACTGAAGATACACTTTCAACAACAGAAAAATAACTATTCTTTATAGCAGTAAAAACAAC